>NC_056570.1:23176502-23187389 GCF_013358625.1 Macadamia integrifolia
TTTTAATCCACACATATATGTGAAGTTGCACTGTTTCTTATCAATGTATAACAGCAGAAGTTTCGGAGGGCCTTCTTATTTTCCATACTTGTGAGTACACAAGTTTCAGATGGCCTTCATAATTTTTCACACTTGTAAGATAAGAAGTGTAGATATTTCAATCAGTTCTGTCGAAAGTACAGGCTTCATCTTTTTATATATTTTGGTACAAAATCAGAAAGAAGCTTTCATGGTTTATATTAATGATGATACACACATTCATTAACAAAAGAGTAAGTATTAACATCAAACCAAGCACTACACTCAGATTTATTGGATTTGTTGCTAAAATATGGCGGATGGCCAGTAACCCCAAGGAAAGGAAAGAATCAGTTCCATTTTTCATATGATCTCCTCTTATACATTTGCATTTGAAGGAAGTACTGAACAAAGGCAGTGAAACCTCAGAACTTAAGCAACTCTACAATTAAGGAACTCTAAATAATCTTCTAAATTTGAATATCAGAAAAGTTTTTGACAACCGAGTTTAACTATTTTGATATGTTGAAAAACATCTGGGATTTTTCATCGGTAGTCGAGCAGAAGTTCCCATTACCACTTTCAAGTATATCAAAAATAACCCATCCAAATATACAGCAGCAGCAACACCACTTGGACGCCCTTCTATCACTCTAAGAAGAAAAAACAACTTGATCACATGTAGAACCCACAGATCACTGGGTATTCATAAGCTAAGCTTAGGAAATTTGGTTAGGTCACTTCCACTTTTACCATACAAAAGGAAATTGAAAAAGAAAAACCCCAGACCAAAAGAACACGAGGAATTAGCTAAATTGGTTTATTTCCAGTAAAGGGGTGATAGGAAATCTGGAACACAGACCAAGCAAACAATAGTCGCAATCATCAAATTTTCCTTTTCTTTTCCCCCTCTAAAAGATTGCTTATGAATTCCGCATACTTTAAATAGTAAAAAAAAAAATGAAAGTTGAAAGAGACATACTAGGAGAAATGTACGGTCTTCGGTTAGCACCAAGATTGGACACTCGAAGAACAAATCTAGCAATTGGAGGTTGCTCCTTCGAAGCTCGACAAGGCTCCGGAAAGAGACGGATATAGAGATACCGATTCTTCTCGATTGATAAGTACCTAAGTTTTGAATAGAATATGAAATTAGTCAAAAAAAAAAAAATTTCTCCGATAAAAGGAGTAACCGAGAATTTAAATAACTAAAAGTCTAAAAGTCTAAAAGTCTAAAAGGCTAAAGATCCTGCGAAGAAGGGATTAATTACCAGTTCCAGATTCCGACCTTGAAGGATTCAGAGCGTCTGTAAGAGCAAGGGCCAAAGCTATCGATCCTCCATTGAGCAAGCCTCGAGATTGTCTCCACCTTTGAGTCACTCATCTCTCTCTCTCTCTCTCTGGCTCTCTGCAACTTTTCTTTGACTTCAGAACCACGAGACTCCCGTGACAAGGGAGAAGAGTCCAAGGCTCCAAGCAGAGTTCGCTCGCCGGTGTAGCTTTCAGTGGTAACTTATCTATTTTGAAAAGCAGGAATGGAAGTAATGTTACTTTACGAAAATACCCATCAAGCTTTAGTATTTTTCGGATACTGTCCGAGAGACGGAGACATGGTCTATCGGACATGAACAGTTCTCTACCCGAGACTCTGAGGCATCTATGAATAGGTACACGTGGCAGAGTTTTGAAACGGGTTGATTATACGCAAAATACTGTGACTTGTTGGAAAATGAAAATTTTCATCCTTCCCGATTAACCTGAGCATGTTATCTTAGCCTAGCAGATGGCAGTTTCCGTTTAAAAAGTCAACGCTTAGGAAGAGAAGGTTGAGAAATCAAGCATATTTGAATGTGTGAGGATATGTAAGACTAGGCTTTTGGCCTCAATAGGTTGGTTATTGGTTAGCGGCAAAACAAATGGGAAAATGTTTCTATTTGGGAATGTGGTGTCTACCCCTTATTGGGAAAGGAAAGAGATGGATCCATGGAGTGTAACGTTCATCACTTCATCCTTGGGTTTACAGAAACCTTGTTGACCATCGTGTGTAGGATTTTAGTATGTTTCAAAAAGTACCAACTTGAAACTTTGTGTGCACATCTGAATCTATTGTGACAAATGGATTTTCATTCACCATAGCTGAAGGAAAATTTGGCTTATATATATTTGTAGTTTATAATATAGATATATCTCAACATAGTATTAAAAGCCAGATAGCTAGACTCAAACATGATTAGACCAAAACCCCACTTTTAGAAGAAAGAGAAAAAACTAACTAATAATCCAGAAAATTTTAAAAATGAGCACATAATGGTGCAATGTTTGGTTTGATGGGAAAAAGGTTCTTTGAGCCGTTGAGGTAGGGTACACTAACACCTCTTTGTCTATCTCTCTCCTCACATGAAATGATCTCATTACCCTCTAATATATAGTACCATTTTATTGTATTTCATTAGTACTCTCCTCTGTGTTACTTGCTCAGAGAACCTTCTCCCTAAAATTATAGATCTAAACCCTAAGCAATAAGCAATATCTTTTTAATCGAAAGTTGATGGTCTTCTACGAAATTATTTACATTTTGCCTTTCGTTTTCATGGTCTCACATTGGGTTTAGACTTTAGAGAGCCAATTAACATATTAATTAGACATTATAAAAGAAAAAGGTGAAGAGGATGTGCTTAAAAACCTCTTAAGCTCTGAAATGATATCCGAGGTCCATTATGAAGACCATGGGGCCCTCTTCCTCCTTTTGATGCATCGAGCTATGATGAAAATGCTTTTTTTTTTCTTCTAAGAAGCCATGTATTTATTCTTTTAATTTTAAAAACCAAGAGAAAATCATACTATGAAGGTAACATTACATCATTTTAATTTTTTAAAAATTAAAAAATTAAAAGAAATCATGAAAGAGGTAAAACAATTTGGGACCATTATCAAGTATGGCTGGGCCAGGTTGGCTATGTATTTTAAAAAGCCTTTTGTTGACCATCCCAACTGGTTTCACCCTCCTTTGTCAACTAGGCCTGGGTTCAGCTTTGAAGAAAGATTACATGCCAATAAAAAAGAATTATATGTTTTGGCATTCAACCTAAGGAAGCAGTATTTCTAATCAGGCAGTCTGGAAATTAATGGTTCTCCAGCAACCCTGGTTCTGTCATGTGGTACGTGAACCAGGCATTGTTAGAAGTTATATCTCCGTAGGTTGATCGTCTCAATATCTTCTTGTCTCCAGCAACAAGTTCAGCTTAAGCTCTATCATGTCAATTCAATAATAAACAGTTGACAAATCTAAGAATTATCGCGAAGTTAGGAGTTATAGAGTCATAATCCCACATCTGTTTGCCCCGGTATTGTCTCTATATATTTGAGGAATTCTTTTATCTAATGTTTTAAGATTTTAGATTGCAGAGATGTATGGACATACATGACCAATCAAGACCACTTCCTCGATATACAGTCATTGTCAAATCTTGCCTTAAGTGGCAGCAATAGGTTTCAATATCAATTATGATAAGAAGTTTCTTTTGATGCATGTTATATGTTGAACTCTTATCCAGAAAAAAAATATACATATATATATTATTTTTTTTTTGTTGTATGAGCATAGACATACATTGCTTTGCATCCAAAACAAGCAAAGATGATAAAAATATTGACTTTCAATTTAGAAGATGGAATGCAGGCTTTATATAACTAGTCATCATATCTCTAATCTCAACATGTGTCTGGTGTAGATTTTATCCATGAAGACTTATGGTTTAAGGATCGTGCAAATTAAGATATAAGTTGTTATACTTGAACACATGTCTACATATGTGGGAAGAAATATGCTAGCTATGGTTTATTCTAAAATTTTACTTTTTATTTTTTATATATGTAAGTAAGCAAGTTGGGTTGTAGAGTTCATAAGCTAATCATAATTCTTGGACTAATTTAATTTGAGATTTATTATTTTTAAAATTATATGGCACATGAATCTTAAAAGTTGTTTAATTTTGATTTAGTATTGATATTTTACGATTTCATAAGAACTTGACATGAGAATTTTTTAGGAGAATGAAAAGAGGACTAACCCCACTCCCCCAACCACAAGAAAAAGAAAGAGAAATTAAGAGAGAGAAAAAAAAAAAAAAAAAAAAAACAAGCTCATGATTTGATGACTTTCAACCATCTACTTCAAACTAGAGATATTTTCCCTCTTCAAACTAATATATAATTTATATATAATTTATGGCAAAAGTTTTTCTGCTCTGCCGACCAACTAAGGGATTTGATGGTCTAGAATAATCTTATACATTCGTATAGAATCTTATGATCTGGATCACTTATTCGTCTCATTTGTATATCCTTTACAATATACTTTTCTAATACCAAACATTTTTATCTGTTTCCAACTTTCTCCTCACCTCGAAGGCTCGAGTTCGACTGCCTATGCTTGTAAGGCACTGGCAGCCGGAAAGATCAAGCTGATTTTTTTAGGTTTATTTATGGATTCTTCTCTTCTCCTCTCATCTTCTTTGTTTTGCTGCACCTCCTCACCAGATTTTCTCCGAACCATTGAAAGCCTAGAAAATTTGCGAGACAAAAGTCTATTGGAGTCTATTAATTGGATGGGTTCTTTTGAAAACATAGTCGTTGCCAAAACGTGTGGGATTTTCCTTCTAATCTTTCCTGTTTGTATATTTCTTTTTCTGGGAGAGTTAAATTTGAAGAGAATCATTGTTTCGTCTCTTCTCCCTCTTTGATTTGGGATTAAAATTGTATCTTACCCCCTATCACCTGAACCCCCTTCCCACCCCTCTCTCAAACCCTAATTCCAGAAGGAAAAAAAGTAGAGGATTTTCAGTCTTTCTATTGCTAAGAGACGCAAAGAACTCTCACACAGAGAGAGAGAGAGAAGAGAGAGGGGGCTAGGATTTGGGGACGAGAGCTGCAGGAGCGAGGGAAGAAAAATCGTGTGAACAGGATGTTCCGATGTTTGAACTTCTTCAATCTAAATTCATATGTTATATATTGTATTTCATACTACTGTGCATTATTTTATTCTAAATCAATGCATCATATTTATGTCTTTCATATCTTACGGTGCAAAAAGATGTCCCTCAAAAGATTCCAATGTGAGGTGATCGACCAGGAAACCCCAACCCATAATTTATATTTCAAGTCAATTGCGTGAGATTCACTAACAATAGTACTTAGGGTTTTAATTTCTTGTTCTTTTTTTTTTTTAACAAACATTGTTCAAAGACTTTAGTAACATATGTTATGTTTGTCTCGAATTCTTGACTCATTTTGAAGATTGACCCGATCCGACATATTTTGGTGGTGAATTGAAGGAAAAATTTTCTGAGATTTGTGATGGAAGCAAAGGGGTTGGGCTGATAGGCCCAAGCTCGGAGCCCATCACTGATCTCATATAGGGGTGCGGGCGGTATGGTTCGACCGGATCGACCACGACCTGATGGGTCGACCCGTGATTTGAAGTATATATAATGTACTGTTGCTTGTTAAGAAAATCATTATATTCCATGGTTTTCACGCAGCTAGGGTTTCAGGGCGAGTTTTTCCCCGGCGCTGCTAGGGTGTAATTTCTCTTCTGTATAGTGAATCATCTTCTTCTTCGCCCGAGGACGTAGCATACCATCCTGGTGTGTGAACCTCGTTAAATCTCTATGTCGTACAGATCTATTGTCTCTTTATTATTCATGTTTCTTGGTGTTTGATCTTACAACATACTATATCGTTTAAGATATTGAATGTTGAATGTTGAATTTATGACAATTAGACATCTCATTCGGAGGGTTTTTTTTTTTTTTTTTTTTAACTAAAAGAACTTTGTAAACCTTTTCTTTTCAATTTTTTTTTTTTTAATAAGGCTGATAATTATCAAGAGGACTAAAAAAGGCCAAAAAAATTTACACTAAATTAATTGAACACCTCATATCTTTTATACATTATTATAAGGCCATATAAAAGTCAAATGAAAGTGATGTTCTTCTTTTTCTATTTTCTATTTTCTTTTTGACATTTTTTTATTTTGAGTCATGCATTTATTTATAAACCAAATCAATGAAACAATTAGATAGCAAACCAGAAGCCACTGAAAATTAGAAGGGAGGGGTTGAATGTTTGTGTGGCGAGGGAAACTTTTTTTTTTTTTTTTTTTTTTTTTTTGGGAAATTTTATTTTCTACTATTATGCATAAATTTCTACTCTTTGCTTTCCATATTGAAAAAGAAATCTATAATAATTGATATCGACTCAAGAAGCAAACAGAAGTAATATTTAATGGTTTGAGCCCTTGATAAATTGTCATATGCTTCTTGATAATAGGATAGGAGAAAATGACAAAGAGTTTTTACATTTAAGAAGGAATCAAAACGAAGTGGAAATGGACGAGAGAGAGAGTTATGATAAGTAATATCAAAGCTAATTGAATCCATAATTTGATTTCAAAATAAGAAAGATGGCCTCACAGCAAGTGGCATAGGGGACTGTATCAATAAGGTATGACGGAATGAGTTAATACTTAGGAGAATAGCAAGGTCATTGAGAGAGAGAGAGAGAGAGAGAGAGGAAAATGAGAATACTCTCACCTTGTATGTGGCTCAGAGAACCATGTCCCTTAGAATAAAACCCCCTCAAACGTGAGGTGGATGTTGGAGTTGATGTTAGCTTAAAAAGCCCAAATAGTGTCCGTAGCGAAGATAAAGACCCGATATTCGAGAATTATTTTTTCGGTGACATGGCCCTTGCTTCCAGACAAGAGGGAGAGCAAAATGATGGCCTTGCCCTAGTGAAATATAAAATACCCATCCCTTGTTTATGCCCCTACACGACCAGGTGGCATTTCTTTTCTTTCTTGGGAGATTTTTGTTGTGAAAAATATACGACAGCTCATTTTCAGCAACATTGTGCAAAGAATTTACAACCCCATGCAGTTTTGGTAGAATAAAGGAAAATGTCAAAGATAAAGAGAGAGGTTGAAAGATCACGTCTAGGCTTAAAAATTATGAGCTACAGTTGGGTTGTAGAAATAAGAGAGATTTTATCAATGCAAATAATGTTATATATCCTCTTGATATCACTGTTATAGGGGTTGGAGGATGAATAAATGCATTCTCAATGTCGTTTCCCTCGTCAATTTGTATGGAGAGGAATTTTTTTTTATTAAGATTAAGAAGTTTCAAGAGCACCCAGAAGATTTTCTTAGCCTCATTTTCCCTCAGAGTCATTGAGGAGGAGAAAATCCATTCATTGGTGGATTTGATGAACTAAATCACGCAAATACCATGACATCGAGATCCCCTTAAGGATGTGAATTTGAAATCGAAATCGTTTGTCAAAATCAAACCGAGATGTTTATACCGAAATTGTAAAACCGTTTAGCAAAAGGTTCGGTTCTGGTTTCAAGTTTAAGACCGAGTAGTTAATTGGGTTGGGTCGGTTTTAACCGTTTAACCTGTTAATTTCAAACCAAATTGACACATTAAAAATCGAATCATTTAAACCCTCAAAACCTATCTGATTAACCTGTATAACGATTAAATATTTGGTTGTTTTAACGAAACATAATTGTTTAATTTAGGGAATAATTAAGGACCATAGAGGCTGTCCAATAGTCTATTTAATAATTTACTTCTATTATGTAATTAAATCCTTGTTTGTTCAATGCCTCATTTTATTTGATACGAGATTGAAGCGTTTATTAACAAAAGCAAATTTTAGTAAGCATGCGAATAAACTAGCAAATCGATTGCGAACCGTTTAAAAACTACATAGAATAAATTGTGATCAAAACCATTTAAAACCATGAAATTAACACCGTTTAAAAACTGTGGAATCAAAATCATTTACTAAACGGTTGAGGTTCAGCAAATGCATCCGTTGGGTAAATTATATGATTTTGGTTTCAGCTAAATAAATGTGAACTGAATTGAAACCGAACTGATTAACACCCTTAGATCCCCTCCAACAAACAACATGCTCTCCCTTTCTATCAGGATTCCCTCCAGCACAATGAGGCCTGGCTTTTATGCCTTACCCCCAGCCCGTAGGTTCCACCCCTCCTTTCCCTGTGGATCCCCGCCGCGGGCTCCCCAAGCAGGCATTGTAGCACCCAATAAAGGGAAAGAAGGGGTGTGTGGGGGGTTAATTTTGTTTCGAGTTAATTGTTGTAGTTCTGTATCTGGTGGGGGTCCTAGTTTTGTGTTGCTTTAATTTAAATGGGCCGCTTTAATTGCCAATCCACTTGCGTTTTATAGAATATAAAATTTTGAGAAACCAGCCCAAGCCAAAACCTGGGTTGGGCTTGAATAATTCTTTGGCTTGGGCTTGAATAATTCTGATTGGGTTGGGTCAAGTTTAACTACTCCAAACCTCAGGTTGGTTGGACTTGATCTCAATTCTCAAGTTTTGGAAAAATACTTATTTTAACATGTAACTTTACATTCAAATGCAGATATCTTTATAAAGTGTCATTACGATATGTTAATTGTTGTCATTGTAACTTCTTGTGTAACATGTCTAAAGGGATTGAGTGCTTGATTTGTGATGGTATCTTTGAGCTTGGTTTTAACTTGGTCGGATGATCTTTCCTCTTGCTACATGATTCTTAATTTCTCTTGATTGCAATGAATAATGGTTTTGTAGGATCACCACAAGAATTGGAGATTCGTAGACAAGAAGCACAGGTGGACAACATTAACAGTATGGATGGAATGTGAGTAGGTAGTAACGCGGCTTAAACATGGTATAGTAGAAGGGTGGCTTTAGGAGTTGTTCAATCTCATTTTAGATATCTCTTATGGGAAAGTGGTTTGTTTTGGGGAGGTGTAACCCATACACTCAGACGTAAGGGGGTAAAATGACCAGCCTGTCCCCATGAAATAAAAATGACGTCTTTGATGATGTTTTTTCATGCATTCCCATTGACCATTGCGCACACGTAGGAACCGCACTCCCCCATAGGAAACTCTTCTCCATCTCTTATTTAATGAAGTCTTTTCAGTATATGAATATTATAAAGAAAAATAAGGATGCTGACTCTATTGCTCATGAATGAACATATAAGGCCCATGTAGATAAACTCCTCATTGTCATTGTAGACAATGTGTGTAAGTGTTTATTTTACTAGTATGTTTTGTTCTCTCATCAAAAAAACTTATTCCCTAACATTAGTTTGATTAGAGGAGGCTTCCACGTGGTTAACATTTTGCAAGTATATTTTGTTTTCTCATTAAAAAAAAAAAAAAAATTATTGCTTGACATCAGTTTGATTAGAGGAGGCTTCCACATGGTTAATACTTTACTAGTATGTTTCGTTTTCTCATCAAAAATACTTATGGCCTAACTTAGGCTTTGTTTGGTATGATTTCTATTTGTATTTATTAATTATTTTTTAGAAATTATTTGTGACAATAAATTGTGACCACAAATAATATTTGTTTGGTTATTATTTATAAAATAGATTATATAATGAGAAAATAAGTTTCAATTTTCACTTTCAACTTTGAGCTTCGAGCGAGAGAGATGATAGGAATTGAGGTTTTTTATTGGAAAAATATAAAACATACTGAAGTTACATATTTACCATTAATTTTGAGTAGTTTATGTCTTATTTGGTATCATTTTTCTTTTTTATTTTTACTTATTTAACAAAAATCATTAATGAAAACTATTTTTTATCAAAACATAAAAATTGTTTGGTAGCTACTTGACCAAAATGGTTTTTTATGAGAAATAGTTTGATACCTCTATGTGCAAAATGGTTTTTTTGAATAAATGGGTAAAGAGATTCCCTTTACCCATCGTTTTTATAACTGTCTTTCTCCACTTTGGATTGAAGAAGAGGGGACAAGAGGCTTAGATTTATAATTACAAAATAAATGACTACTTTACCCCTCCATATTAAGACTTTAAGCATGTGCTCATTAAAGTTCACAGCAAAAATAACTGAAAATCAATTTTGGTAAAAATACATAAATGACTCTTTATCTCTTTTTGATTTTTGTGTTTTATCAATTTTTTTAAAATAGAAACAAGATCCATAAATATACCAAATGCAGCCAAAACTATTTTTGGGAACAAAAAAAAAAAAAAAAAAAAAAACAAACAAACAAGCTCATGATTTGATGACTTTCAACTATCTACTTCAAACTAGAGATATTTTCCCTCTTCAAACTAATTTATAATTTATATATAATTTATATTTCGAGTCAATTGCGTGAGATTCACTAACAATAGTACTTAGGGTTTTAATTTCTTGTTCTTTTTTTTTTTAACAAACATTGTTCAAAGACTTTAGTAACATATGTTATGTTTGTCTCGAATTCTTGACTCATTTTGAAGATTGACCCGATCCGACATATTTTGGTGGTTGAATCGAATGAAAAATTTTCTGATATCTGTGATGGAAGCAAAGGGGTTGGGCTGATAGGCCCAAGCTCGGAGCCCATCACTAATCTCATATGGGGGTGCGGGCGGTATGGTTCGACCGGATCGACCACGACCTGATGGGTCGACCCGCGATTTGGAGTATATATAATGTACTGTTGCTTGTTGAGAAAGTCATTGTATTCCATGATTTTCACGCAGCTAGGGTTTCAAGGCAAGTTTTTCCCCGCCGCTGCTAGGGTGTAATTTCTCTTCTGCATAGTGAATCATCTTTTTCTTCACCCGAGGACGTAGTACATCACCCTGGTGTGTGAACCTCGTTAAATCTCTATGTCGTACAGATCTATTGTCTTTTTATTATTCGTGTTTCTTAGTGTTTGATCTTACAACATACTATATCGTTTAAGATATTAAATGTTGAATGTTGAATTTATGACAATTAGACATCTCATTCGAAGGGTTTTTTTTTTTTTTTTT
>NC_056570.1:23187409-23195927 GCF_013358625.1 Macadamia integrifolia
AGGAGGCTTCCACATGGTTAATACTTTACTAGTATGTTTTGTTTTCTCATCAAAAATACTTATGGCCTAACTTAGGCTTTGTTTGGTATGATTTCTATTTGTATTTATTAATTATTTTTTAGAAATTATTTGTAACAATAAATTATGACCACAAATAGTATTCGTTTGGTTATTATTTATAAAATAGATTATATAATGAGAAAATAAGTTTCAATTTTCACTTTCAATTTTGAGCTTCGAGCAAGAGAGATGATAGGAATTGAGGTTTTTTATTGAAAAAATATAAAACATACTAAAGTTACCTATTTACCATTGATTTTGAGTAGTTTAGGCCCCATTTGGTATCATTTTTCTTTTTTATTTTTACTTATTTAACAAAAATCATTAATGAAAACTATTTTTTATCAAAACATAAAAATTGTTTGGTAACTACTTGACCAAAATGGTTTTTTATGAAAAATAGTTTGGTACCTCTATGTGCAAAATGGTTTTTTTGAATAAATGGGTAAAAAGATTCCCTTTACCCATCGTTTTTATAACTGTCTTTCTCCACTTTGGACTGAAGAAGAGGGGACAAGAGGCTTAGATTTATAATTACAAAATAAATGACTATTTTACCCCTCCATATTAAGACTTTAAGCATGTGCTCATTAAAGTTCAGCGCAAAAATAACTGAAAATCAATTTTGGTAAATATACATAAATGACTCTTGATCTCTTTTTGATTTTTGTGTTTTATCAATTTTTTTAAAATATAAACAAGCTCCATAAATATACCAAATGCAGCCAAAACTATTTTTGGGAACAAAAAAAAAAAAAAGATACCAAAGAGGGCCTTAGCGTAGGTGTTCATTTAAGGTAGCAAAAATCAACATAAAGATTTGTTGTCACAAATCACATATAGCTTGAGAGTAATTTGTGATTTATGATTTATTATAATTTATCATAAATAGAAATAAGTGCTATAAATTATACCAAACACTTGTAAAAATAAAAAAAGTCAAATAAATACAAATAGAAAAGAAAAAGAAAAAAAAAGAGAGCCTTAGTCCATTAATAATCATGAATAATAAATTAATTTAAAAACTAAATAAATTTTGGATTTGATGAACATATATAGCCAACAATGTGTCAAGAAGTGTCTTGCTAACTCATGATCCAAACTAAGGGTGTTATTCGGTTAGGTTTCAGTTTAAATGGTGCGGATCGGTTCGGTTCACATTTATTTGACTAAAACCATAACCGCACCATTTACTAAACTGTTCCACTTTCTAAAATCGTGACTGTTTAGTAAACGGTTTCGGTTTCCACAGTTTCTAAACTATATCGGTTTCACAGTTTTAAACGGTTTTGATTTCGATTTATTCCATATAGTTTGTAAAACGGTTCACAATCGGTTTGTTATAACTTGCAACCATCTCTAATCTGAAGATCGTAAGCTTATCAAAAAATAATTGGTAACCACAAATAAGATATTATATATTGATGATCGTATGTCTTAATTTGATAATCTAGTGCTATTTATTTGGATGGTCATTCTCAAACATATATAACTAATATCATACAACATCCAAAATCCAGCATTCTACAGCATAAAATATTAAAATGACAGGTGGTTTATCCAAAACACCCCATTTGTGATAACATAATAACATATATGGATTACAACTTCATGATCTAAAGCCTAAACATGAACTGAATTACAATAAATCATTCCAAAACATGATGGGCACTTAATTTAACTTTTAATTGTTATAAGGATTACTGTCCTTGCTTTATATGGTTGTTATACCAATTAATCGGATTAGTTTAAATGGTTTAATCGATTTAATCGATTTCAATTCGGTTTGAAACCAACGGGTTTCGCGATTAAAACCGATCCAACCCATTTAGCTAATCGGCCTAAAACTTGAAACCATAACTGCACCATTTACTAAACGGTTTTGCGATTTCGATGTAAATGAATTGATTTGATTTCGGTATACAGGTCGGTTACAAATTCACATCCTTAATCCAAACACCTTCACATCAAGGATGTTTGCGAGAACCCTTTGGCTGCTCCAAAACCTGGCATTGTCAAGCAATTGCTCCACAAGAGGAGGGCTTTTATGGCTTTTCAGTTCGTTGTCAGGATTGTTTTAATCCTTCTCGGAGCAAGCCATTATTTCTTGAGGAACAAGACCTCCCTCAGGATTCACATTCAAACCAAGCATAGCTTTTCTTGATAGGCTCAACATTATCCATGTCGTGAGCTCAAATCCATCATATAATGATCACCTTAATCTATCTTGTTTTTGTGTGCCTCTGAACAATAGTGGAAGATCAATACTAAACTGTGAAGGATCAAACTTAGGAGAGTTCTCACACCCCCTTTACAGCCCCACTTGGAAGTTGGAACCAACCGCTGCAAGACCACTCTGGCTTTGATAAGAGAGGACATTGAGCTATTGCATGATTTGCAGGCATTGGGAGAAACCAAGACGATGAACTGTCGAATCAGAACATTAGGGCACCTTGGAGGATGGTTTGCAGGCAACAATGGACCAGAGTTGTAGGCGACGGTGGCTTAGCAGTACAGTTGCCGTTGTGGGAGGTCGAAGGCAAAGGGAACAAAGGCGTGGCGGTATTTGCAGATAGAGGGATGATCAGAATAGGTGGTGGTGATGGTGGGTGTTCGGGTACCCAATCATGGGCTTACAAGGGTAGAAATAGAAATAAATCTATTTTATATATATAAAAAAAATTTATTAATAAAGAATTCCTAACATTAGTTTTCAGACTTAAAGAACCTGCAATATCCTTTTGCAAACCTAGGCCACCTCAGATGTAATTTACCTTTTATTTTTTTCCCCCTCTCAACTTATACAACTCCGATGACTCGACATCTGATTTTGCAACAGTGACCATAACTCCACATTTTTGTTTTTAATAAGAAAAAAAGATGCGTATAGTGGTGCGATAGTGTGGTGAATATTAGATAGTCGAGAGGACCTCGGAATACATGCTTAAATATTATCGACCATTTGATGCTCACTGCACTAGCACACTCATAGCAAAGAATGATCACCCTAAAAAGATTCTTATCCGATAGCATCCCCTTATGACTTATCACAAGGGCTATAAAATAACTAAGCAGCCCCTATTGGATGCCCTTTCTGCAATGTGTCATTGGTTGGGGTGCTACTGCATGCAACCAGTCAACAATACTCAACCCTTTCTTTAAATATAAATTATTTTTTGATGATTAATGGGTTACATGGATTTGATGTGACCGTATGTAATTGGAGTCTGCCTTTAAACCTGAACTGTAAAACTGGACAGATCCAACCGATGGACTCCACCTTGCCTTCATCTCAGGCGTCACTCACTCCACCTCGGCTGCATCTCCTTCAGCCACTGTTGCACACTCTGCAACAAGTCAACAACCGCCTTCCCATTCCAAAAAAATTAATAAGTTGTTTTCGTAGGAAGCACTCCATCATTTCGGATTCGGGTCCTCGATGGTGGGCCCATCGTTAGGCCGTGTGCGGCTAATGACAAGCGGCCGTTAAAGGCTTGACGACGTAACCTTCAATTTCCCGCGAAAAGAGAACATCAATCTTTGAGTCATCAGACTCTTCACAGATTTCCATTTTCAATACACTGTCTTATCTTCATTCTTTCGCAACAGTCTCACATGTTCCGTCTTCAAATCCATTCGGTGGACACGAACCACCTCATCACCACCAGATCCGCCGGAGAAGACAGCGGCGTCGCCACTCCCACTAACCCCAACTTCGCCTCTTCAAACCCTTACCCTAACATCCAAGAACGCAGAGGCATCGTCCATCTCTTCCGCAGCGTTTCCTGCCATGATCCGACCTCTCTATCCACAAACCGTAATGACTTCGAAGAGGATTCCACTTTTCTCTTCGTCGTCGCTGTTCCTAACCACCTGTCCCTCGAAGATCTCATATCCTTCTGCGCTTCCTACATCAATCACTTCTCCGAGGTTCTCATCATCAGGTTCGCTTCATCCGCCCTGGTAGAAGCCCCGGGGCTTGTTGTAGATGGGTCGGATAAATTGTTCAAAATTTGATTGTAACAGTTTTGTATTGGTTGAATTGCAGGAATGATGGAATGGAGGATCGATACAGCGTGTTGATTAAGCTTGTAGACCAGCAGAAATCGGAGAGCTTTTATTGGAAGTTCAACGGGAGACGGTTCTCATCCACTGAGGTTTTTGTTCTTGCTTTTATTTGTGAATTGTAGGGTTTGAATAAGTGGTTTTGGTTGGAGTTAACTGGGTATTCTCTCATGGTTATATTGCAGGCTGAGGTTTGCCATATCTTATATGTGACTTCCGTAGAATATACGGAATCTTCGGAGATTGCCAGTACTCCGCCTCAAGGTTTTACTGAATTGCCTACTTGCCCTGTTTGCCTTGGTGAGCTCTCCAGCTTATGGATTAACATGCTTATTTGTTCTACCAGGCAGCCTGTTTGTGTTTGGTTGTGATAATGGAAACTATTGTTAGTTTTTGTAAGTTTTATTTATTTATTTATTTTTCTCCTGTTGTCTAGAAAGGCTGGATCAAGATACCAGTGGGATCTTGACAACACCTTGCGACCATTCATTCCAATGCTCATGCATCTCAAAATGGGCCGATTCGTCTTGCCTGGTTAGTAAAGCTTGTGCTTCTATGAAGTGTTTCTGTTTTGATTTTTTTTTTTTCTCTTACTACTAATGCTCATACTTCTTGAGTTCACCTCAATGTTTAGTTTGGCTATGCTTCTTGGGCTTGTGCTTCTTGGCTTCTAGAGGCCAAAGTTCTATTGACTATGGAGCTTGAAAGGCCATGCCCCATATTATTATTATTCAATTTGGAGTCTTTACCACCATAAGCTAGAGAAATTCGAGTAGCACCCCTCCCTGCCTCGAATATTATGATGTTCTGGTGGAAAATCCAAGAATCACCAGAAGTAGAAGCACTAGGGTCCCATTCAAACGTGTGCAGCTTCTAAAAGCAACTTCTTGCTTATAAGCTGGGTATAGGAAGCTTAGTCAGTATAGGTGATGACTATTATTCCTAGTAGCATTATGTGTTGTATAGCACCTTTATCTACTCTCAGTTTTGCATGTGTTTTGGGTACATTATAGTCGAGGTACCTAACATTATCTACATCTGGGTACTTCACGTTTGAAATATTATGTGTGGGCTGCCTAAATAAGGATATATTAGTTAATTTAACCAATCTATGATAAACTTCGGGAAAGTCGTTTGAGATGGTATGGCCATGTTCAACGGAGGCCATTGGATGCACCAGTGAGGAGGAGTGATATGATCCATATAGAAGGATGTAAAAGAGCTAGGGACAGATAAAAAATGACCATAGAAGAAGTGGTGAAGAAAGACATGCACATATTAGGCCTTGCTCCAAGTATGACATTGAATAGAGTGGATTGGAGGTCTAGGATCTAGGTAGCAAACCCCATCTAGCTTTGTTTACTTCGTTGCCATTTTTATGATTTGCTTCTTGTCACTTATTTTATTTTTTATCTTTTCCTTTTTCCAGTCCTTGCTTGGATCCATGTAGCCAACCCCATTCAGTTGGGATAAGGCTTTGTTGTTGTTGACTTGTTGTTGTACCTAAATAAGGATATTATTAGTTAATTTGACCAGTTGACTTTAACATTTTTATACTTCCAACTTTACTCATAAGAACCCATCCTAAAGTGCTAGCATTGATGACTAAGCACTGGAACCCATCTTACGCAAGAACCACCATCTCCATAACCAAGATCACCACAGGTGTTTGGTTGTACATGTTTTGTTCGCAACCTTCGCCCCGGTTACGATAAATTATCTCCATGTGCTACCAAGTGTGTAACAGTCCCCTCGTGCATGGTTTTTTACAAATTCAGCATGGTCATTCGTAGTTATGGGTTCACGCAATTCTTCGTTGATCATGCTGTATTTGTTTAGTGACATGGGTCCAAGGTGGTCATTCTGGTTGTGTACGTAAATGATATCATTGTTTCTGGCGATGATTCCTCTGAGATCGAGTATGTCAAGGTATATATCTACATCGATATTTTCATGTGAAAGATTTGGGAATGAATTCTCAGATATTTCTTGAGTATTGAAGTTGTTCGTAGTTCAAAGAGAGCTGGTTTATTTCAAAGGAAATATGTACTTGGTCTATCTGAAATTGGGATGCTAGGATCTAAACTTGTGGATACTCCTATGGATCCTCATCAGAAACTTGGAGCATGTGATGATAGAGACTTTGCAGATTAACATCAATATAGATGAGTTTGTTGGCATAACTATTTATTTAGTTGTTACCTGACCTGATATTTCATTTGCGGTTGGTGTAATTAGTTAGTTCATGGAAGGGGGACAATAATAGAAGAGAGAGGTGAGGGGGTTGCAGCAGCAGGGTAAGTGAGGGGATGCAGCGGCAGGGGATGGTTCCCTCATGTCACACCCCATCCCTTAGGAAACTGGAATGCGACTAGGATGCTTATTGTCATCCTGTAAGACCTGTAAGGATCTTAAAAGCAGTACCTTACACTCACAATCCAACAAGATTCACTAAAATTTGATGTATTTGGATATTCCTTTTGATACAATATTTGTATATGTCTTGTGACTAAATGGGATAAACTTGTTAAACTAATTACAGTATCACATTTAGTTCATCGGTACAAGAATCTTGTTTATACATATAGTGGCTCGGTCAAGTGCAAAGGTTGAATATAGAGCTATGGCTCATACGGTAGTTGAAATGATTCAAGAGTTGGGATTCTCAATTACTAAACATATTGGGATGTATTTTGATAATCAAGCTGCGATTTACATTGCCAGTAATCCGGTTTTCCGTGAGTGAACCAAGCATATTGAGGTCGACAACCATTTTGTGAGAATTGCAGTTCTACATAAGCTAATTTCTGCTCCATTTGTTTACTCGTCCAACCAATATGGCGATATGTTCACCAAGGCGTTTTTCAGGCCTACGCTCCTCAGTGGTTGTTCCAAGATTGGTATTGGTTATATATATATATATATATATATACTCCGCCTTGAGGGGGAGTGTTAAAGTGTAAACACGATGAAGAGGAGTCCCCCTATTGTGGTGTGAGTCTTCTTATGTTACCGGTAGTCTTATGGGGGTCTTATCTTCTTATCTTGTCTTGTCTTTTAGTTGTTTGTATCATGTAATTAGAATAGGACTGACTCTTAGTAGTTTCCTATTAATATTCTACTTCTATGATTTAATGAAATGTTCTTTACTGGTCTAGGAAAGGAGGTCTGTCCTATCGTGCTCCATTGTTCTTGTCTTGGTCTCCCGCGTGTCTTCTGTCTTCTCTCCCTTCATTCTCTCTTAGCTTTGGGGGACTGGTTTACGTATTCTCTGCTGTACAAGCTCTAGTGTGTTCATTCCTTATTTTAAATTGGTGCTCAGTTCAGTCCTAACCCCAACTATTTCCTTGCTGTAGTAGTCATTGGAATAAGCTTCGTTGGGACATCATATCCTTGAGCATAGAGGTAGTTTGTGTTGGATAGGGTTGTTAGGGACCCCATCCTTCAAAAAAAAAAAAAAAAAATTGAATGATTGGAGCTGGAAGTTCTTTCTGTTTTGTAGTTGATAGGTCGTGGGTGGGTTAAATGGTCCCGAAGAAAAAGACCTAGAAGAGAAGTTGAAAGAAGTGTTTTTTATTGAACAGGCCCCTAATCCTGGTGGCAAGTGCTTAGTTATTTATTTGTGTTGCTTATAAAGGTTGGAGCGGGACTTTTCTCTATGATGTCCCTTCTCTTATGGTCAGGTGAAAATTGGCTTGGGCTTTTGGGGCTTACAGGGTTCCCTCGGCAGTTGCATTCTCTTTTCCGGATTTCCTATTGCAACATGTTGGTCACAGGTTTGAGACTTGGAAACAGTCTCTCTTGTGAAGCAGTGATTAAGGCTGCATGCATTTGCCCCTCCCAGACCCTGCAGTAGCGGAAGCCTCATCTACTGGGTTGCTCTTTTTTAAAATCTTTAAAGTGATTATCTTATTAGCAGGGCAAGTTTTTATTAGACATATGTTTAAGATGTTTAATAGAGCCTAATTGGTTGATCGGTTCCACTCCTTATATTTGGTGTTTCTTGAGTGATTTCAACATGTCATGGATCTATAACACTGGGAAATCTGATCTACTACATGCTGGAAATTTTTGGTCAGGTCTTTCAGGAAGTTTTGGCGGTGCCTCTCTGGTGGAGAGAACTTTAGTACTTCGAAGAATGGAGCTTTTTCTGTGATCATAGAGAAAGTTCCAATGCTGCTCTTCTTGTTAACTCTTTTAAGAAGAGCTCATTTTATTCCTTCATTCTGATTGCAAAGTCAAAAATGAAAATTTCTGCTGCATTGCACCTTTATTCTTTTGCAGAGCAGCCTGCTCCTTTGAGTTGCATTACTACTTGGATGTGTCTTTGATGATGGAGATTATTTATACATCATTTCCCCATTCTTTTTTTTTTGGCCCGGGGGGGGGGGGG
>NC_056570.1:23195947-23221116 GCF_013358625.1 Macadamia integrifolia
GGGGGGGGGTGGGTGGGTTGGGGGAGCTGCTCTGTTAACTTCTTTCTTTTTGTAAGATTCTCATAGAAATTTGTATGTCTAATGAAGACATCTAATTTTCTTGGGAAACTTGGCTGTGTTATGCTCAACTCGAGGCACTTTGTACACTTGCTTAGGGAAACCTAGTTAACCTTTTCTCTCTTTCCTTAAGCTATTATGTCTAACAATGCATCTTTTTGAGGTAATCATAGTAGCTCACAGTGGCATTTTAAGATATCATTTTTTCCTACGAAGTCCCTCTGATGCATCTTTTCTGTTGCACAAACAATTGTCAAGTCATTTGGCAGTTATATGACAGCACTGAAACTGGTTATTATAACCTTATCAATGTTGTAACTGTTGGCTTTACTAATGGTAATTTTTTATTATCAGGTTTGCCGATTTTGTCAAAAGCAGGCTCAGAAACCAACATGTTCTGTTTGTGGAACATCGGAGGATCTCTGGATTTGCATGATCTGTGGGTTTGTGGGATGTGGAAGGTTGGCACAAATGCTCTATATTTGCACTTATTCTGTAGCTGATAACTCTTTCAATTGAATTCCTAATTGTTGGAATCATGTATTGATTTTAGGTATAAAGAAGGTCATGCTATCAAGCACTGGAAAGAAACAAAACACTGCTATTCCCTTGATTTAGAAACGCAACGTGTTTGGGATTATGTCGGTGACAATTATGTTCACCGACTAAATCATTCTAAAACTGATGGGAAGTTGGTAGAGTTGAACTCCTGTTGTATATTGAAAGATGGTGATTGTGGGAACTGTGACTACTCTGAGGATTCTGGAATTAGCAGTGCGCTCTTTAGCAGTAAAGTTGATGTGGTTGTAATCTTTTCCTCTTTCAGGCATATTTATTCTTTATTCATATAATCAAAGTATCAGGCCTAGGCTTGTACTGGACCCACATACTTGAAAGTTGAATCCTATGCTTGTATTGATTTGTCATAATATGGCAAGCTGTTTTGAATTGATAATCTATTTTTCTCAAGCGATAATAGTTTGACTCAGAGGTACCTTGTTATCTTATGACACTGTATTACGTCGATCACATTCAAGCATTTCCAGAATTGATTACGGAGACACATTAGCGTTGTCAGAAGCTTTAATACCTTATGCTCATTTATATCCTCTTATACCTATTCTACAATATTGATTGGGTCCAACATTAATTACAGACACACCTTTGAGTTGTCCGAAATCTTGACTTTTGATGCTTAATGAAAATGCAGTTTTGTCTGTTCACTTGTATGATTGCAATAATCATTGACCTTTTTTTTTTTTTCCCTGACAACAGATTGTGGATGAGTACAACCGCTTACTCACAAGCCAGCTTGAGACTCAAAGAGAAGTAAGTACTTAGATATTGCATCTCTAATGCAATGTATTCAAATCCCTTATTAGTTGGTTATATAGATTCTGATGTACTTCAAGTTCCATTTATTGCTGTCAGAAGTTGTGGTGGAATTATTCTTACCTCATGTCTACACCCAACCAGCATGCCATGCCCATGGAACAGGGTAGAATTAGGGGTGTTGACACTTGAATCGATCGGGGCTGACCTTAGGGGTCCACCTGTTTGGCCCTAGACCGAAACTGGACTGATAAGCTTATCGGTCCTGGGACCTTACACCAGGATCATATTTTAGTGATTTATTGGTTTCTAATCGATCTCAGTCTCTCAGGCCATTATTGGGCCTTATACCGAAACCAATAATAGTGCAAGTGGGTCTTGCTGCTTACCTCTTTTTATAGGGATCACATTCTCTATTCCCTCAAAATGCACTCATTTTAGTCCTGCATCAGAAACTTAAGAAGAGGAGAAGGAAAGGAGGGTTTATAAATGTGAGGGAGAGATGGTGGGGAGTTTCAAAGTTGTTTATTATAGGCTAATTGGTCACTCTTATCGGTTTTGGTCCTATGATCATAATCAGTTGGTTTCAATTGAGCTTATAGGTCTAATTGGCCTAGACCAAGTCCGAACCAAAACTTATGTCCACACTAAAACAAAACCAATAACCTCAAATCCTATGAACAGTACCTTGAGTGATCAAACTCCTTTGTGATCAAACTGAAGTACCTCTGGTGATCAAGATATAATCACCTTACCAAGGTGAAGATTGTAAATCTTTCAGATATCCTTGCATAGTATTTTACCATTGATGCTTGCAAGCAATCATGTTCACTTAAACATGGTTCAAGATCTCGGTGAGATCTCGCTAATATCTCATTTTTTCAAAAAGGCGAGTCGAGATGAATGGTGAGATACAAATTGTACAAGAACTCGACCGAGATCTTGCCAGAACTCGACCGAGATCTTGCCAGAACTCGACCGAGATCTTGCCAGAACTCGACCGAGATCTTGCCAGAACTCGACCGAGATCTTTCCAGATCTCGCCAAATCTCGCTAAATCTCTCTAATATCTCGCTAAATCTCGCCTCTCTCTGCTTTTTTGAAGAAAAAAAACCAAGGAGCAAGGATTTTGGTGTTTTTGCTTGACGATCTCCAGTCCTACACTCATTGAAGCTTAAAGAGTAGAGAATATTACCTCCTCATCCACATTTGGAGTTACTTTTCTTATATATGATGTCTTTTAAATTCTTATGATTATGTTGTGTCGTGTTGATTGTGAAATGTTGATTGTGGAATAGAGCATACTAGCCTAAGGTTCGAAGAGTCGGAGACTATTTACATAGGGTACGAAGTCAAAAGTACAATTTTAGGTTTGATTTTAAAAAAACTGATGTTTCCATTATATTTAGAAGGCCTAAAATAGGGTAATACCAACTTTCAAGGGGCTACAATGACCATATAGTCACCGAGACCAACCACCGAGTCGACCGGGAAAAAATACATGATCTCGGCGTGATCTCGCGAGATCTCTCTTTTTTGGATTAGCGAGATGGGAGGCGAGAGCGAGATCTTAAACCTTGCACTTAAATGCATAAAGAAACTAGTAAAACTAGTTGTAGCAAAGGTAAGCATTTAAATGTTAGTTATGCAAGCAAAGGACTGAAAGCGAAAGGTAGTAAAGTTACTTACAAAACGGAGGTAGTGAGCCATTAAAAGACACAATCGATTTATAAAGATTCAGATCCTCCTTGATCTTACATTCTCTGTGGAATTCTCCACAATTTGATTCTTTTCCCAAGTAAGAATCAAGCCTTTTACCAACCAATCATAGTCCTTCAAATTGGGACCCAGACCTCTCCACGGCCAAGGATTTCTCAAACACAACCACAGTCTATCGGGTTGTGCACCCGAATCCTCGACCAAGGATTTCCACCCAAGCCACAAGCCAAGGATTTCACACATTCATAGTCCCTTTTGATTGTGTACCCAGGCACACTACCAAGGATTTCCTTCACTTGTACTGAAAGTACAACCCATGAGCAAGCTCCATGCCCATGTCCAAATGCAGCATGTGACTTCTTTCTTCAAGTCTAATCACTGTTCCTTCATAGCTCAACTGCATCTTCACAAGATCTGTCTATTGCCCTTTTCCTTTCAGCATGATGTCTTCATGAAGCTCTTCATCTTGTGAGAAGTTACCACCGTGTGTGGCAAACTTAATTCCTTACAGCTATGACTCAAGTCCTTTTATAGGCACCCAACTAGCCATTAGATTCAATCCAAATTCAAACTGATTTTGAATTTAAGTGCAATACATTAATGAGAAGTAATTAAACTTCACTTTTACTCAAGGACTTCCCCAAGTTCCAAGTTTAACTAGTTGTTACCTACCCGTTAAGTTATTTTTGAACATTAATGAAATGCCTTGAGAATTCAACACTTGATTATCCACTAAGATCCTTCATTTAATGATCCAAATAGGAAAATTTTTGAATCACCAAACGACTGTTCACAGATGATCACACGCCACCACAGTTGATTGCAAAACACAAAGCTAATTTTAATCAAGCTTCTTTTCAGAGGTATGATGTTACAGTTGACCACCGATATCAATTTTTTCGTTCAGCTCCATCCACAGCTTCACATAGATGCCCGTGGACAAGAAGGTCTAAAAGTACTCCAACATCAACCACCTAGATTCTTGGGTTTTCACTTAGGTCTCACAATATTTTGGGATTTTTCTGATCTTGCTCGGATCCTTACATCAAGATTACAATATATGTTACATTATGCACAAATAATCTTGATCTTCATTAGAGAATCCATCTTCAATGTTGATTTAGACTTTGAAGCTCTTCATGGTCTCTTTATGGTTGTTACGGACGACCGTAGTTCTTCATGGTTGACCGATTTCAACAACTCTTCATCTTCTTTAACATGTTTTGCTTCTTCACTTCAATGAATATCCTCACTGAATTGATTGTCATTGCTCTTCACATGTCTCATACACATGTTAGATTACCCAAAACTAAGGAAGTTGCCAGTTACCACTGCCCTTAACATGTCCCATACATATGTTAGAATACCCAATCACATCAACAATGGTTTTCATATCCAACACATGTCTACCCAACTGATAGATCTCTTAAGATTTAACGGGGAGGTTTCAGTTCCCAAGTTTGGAACCCTTAGGTGGAATAGGTCCATTCTATATTATGAATCTTTGACATTTGCTAAGCTAAGAAGTAACTGGATTAGTTTATCTAGACTATCTTTTTTTGGGACAATGATTGTCTCGACTGTCTGATTACTATTGATTTGTTGTTCAGAGCCTCAGAGGTACATATTCCTTTTGTGGGAGCTACGGAGTCATGTCCATTAATTGGCCTATCCCTGGTGTCAAGTATGGTTATGTGTTGGACCTATTGGCCTTGTTAATATGATATAGAACTGGTAAAAATAAATATAAAACTGATACAGGCCGATACGGACTAATTTAGTGCCCATATATGCCGTTACACTCCATAAATAGGCTGCAAAAACCAAAAATCCCAGTTTTGAAAAGTAATTGTCTTCCTACTTTTATTCCTTGGCCAAAACATATGTGGATCCCATTTACACAAAAACGACCTTTGAGGAGTGATTAAACAAGCAAAAAATTTGCATTAAAGCTCATCAAAGTGGAGATCAAACAGCAAAACCCTAGGTTGAAGTATGTTAAAAAAATAGATTTCTTTAACTTGTTTTTGGCAAGTATCACATCTAAATTATAAAATTGACCTGAATTTGGATTTTCTTGAATGATTGGTGATCTATAATGTATATAGTTATGTTTGTTGCCTAGTAGATATTATTAGTAGTTACACAGTAGAATAGTAGTGTGGTTGATGTGTATATACTTGATGCCTATTAAATAATACTTGGTTGTATACTTATACTTATTTTTTGCTTGGTTTGGATCTTTTGGTGTTACTTTAGACTAGTGTCCTAATACTCATTATATACTTCTTTTTCAAATCTTCTTGCTTAATTGGTTCTTATTAGTTATTAGTAAGTTTGATAGTGCACTTGCCAATAAAAATTTAAATCACATAGGTGTCGTGAAGACTTAGATAACTTTACATTGGTTGGATATCATTATTTATTGCTTATTTATGGTGCATAATAATCTCTTTGCATCTCTGATACACTAGACTCTTTTAAAATCAGCTTTCCGATACACTGCTCGTTACCTATACTTTGACACCTTGAGCCTATGATGTGGCACATGCTGGCCTCCACTATCGAAGGAGGAAGAAGGCCAGCCAGACCAGCCAGCCTCTGGTCCTCCAAAGTTTTGACCCTATGCTGGCCACATCAGTAGCCATCGAACCAGCGTAGGGTACCCTTGGATTTGCACATCTTCTTTGCAGATTTGGACTTCTAGAAGACTCTACAAATAGGCATTAAGCCAGCCCTGCATTGCTGTCCAGAAGTTGACATATTGCTGCCTGAGATTTTCTCCTTACTCCTGTAACTTGTCTCTTTATGTTTGACTAGTCAAACCTAGTTTGTACGAGTCAAGTTAGCTTCTAGAATGTCCTTTTGTTTGTCTCTTATGATTTCTTAGGCTTGAAGTTAGTGGCTAGTTCCCAAAGTATGTTAGTTTCCTTTCTGTTTTACTTTCCTATTTGGGAACTACTTCTATTTTGTAAGCATTCTACTCTCTATAAAAGAGAGGCTGCTATACCAATTTATGAATTAATGAAGACTTGAGTATATGCAGCCATTGTAGCTCGTTAACCTCCTGAGATAGGATGGATCAACAGTTGAGATAGCCATGGGTGAGAGCCCAGGCTGAGTTAGCCATATACCACCCACAACTATCACAACTCCATCTATCTTCTTCTTCTCTTATTTTCCTTATTGTTTGTGCTTGTGAGTGATTTGTGAGTGCTTGAAGCCTTGGATTGAAGTTCCAGCAGCCCCACAATTGAAGGTTGAAGATCAGCCAAGTTACCAAAATCGATTTAGTTGTCAGGGTTTTGAGACCAAATCAACAGGGCCCTTTTCTCCCAATCCAGCGGTCCCCTTCGAGCACCCTTTGGAGGGTTTGAAGACCACCCCAAGGAGGCCGCTCAACCAGGGTTTCAGCCCCATTTGGCCAGCCAAATCCCAACTGCAGGATTTCTCCATAAGTCTGGCCGAAACCCTGTTTCCGCCAGATCTGTTCCAGTTTGCTGCTCTTCTGGAGGATTTCTGGACCTATTTTGCTCAGGTGTGAGTCCCTTAATTCCTCCATTTTCTGAGTACCTCTTTCATTCTGGGTTTTACTTGAGCTGTTTGATTTCTCTGACCAGGGATCAGACTTATAGTTGATTGAGAGTTGTTGTTATTGGGGTTTGTTTACCTAGGGTGAACCAACCTTACATTAGCCTATCTCCTTTTGTGCCACTAATCAATAGTTTTTATGGTCATGCACTCTGGTACCTTAGTTTCCCTGTGATTATAATAAAAATCAACGTGATTCCTGAAATTCATTATGTTTTATACTTCTATTCCTTCTTGTGATTTTTCAGTATTATGAAACTCTACTTGTAGAGGTCAGAGGTAAAAAGGAGAAGTCCATTTCTGAAGCAGTGGAGAAGGCTTTGTTTTCAAAGCAGCAGGAAATCCAACTGAAATATGATAAATGCATTGAGGAAAAAAGAGTTGCTGCTGATGTAAGTTTTGTCATCTTCTATGTGACTTGATCTGCTGTATCTTAAATGTTCTCACCTCTTGTTCAGTCCAAAGCAATTTTTTCCTCTAACTGGCTATCTATTTCAATTCTTAGAGGAATGAAAATCTTATGACGAAGCAAAAACTGTTGCAGAAAGAGGTTAAGGAGGCTGAAGAGAGGTAGATTATCATTCTTCATCTGTATTTGGAAATGTAAACTGTTAGCTATGGTTGCTGAAGTAGGAACTCACACATGAAATGGTATAGTTACTGTCCAAGATATAGCTAGTATGAGAAAAATCCATTCAAGGTGCTATAAAATATGCATTGGTGTTTGTTAACTGCTAGTTGGTCAAATGCAGATGAGATCCTAATTCAAAAAATAAAATAAAATAAAATCAAATAAAGGATCAGAATATGCATGTAATGCATAGGAGTTCAAAAAGGAATAAATGAGAGAAACTTGTGGCTGATCAAACAATAACCCCAAGCTCCAACATGTAAGCATGGGATGACTCCATAAAGCCATGATACATTGAAGCCTACCATTTTTCCAACAAAAGTAGTAGAAAGAAAAAGAGCAACCCGTAACACCGTAAATATATATGTGGATAAGTGTAATAACAGCGTAATAATAGACACTGTGCTGAGAAGGCAATTTAGTACATACAACCATAATATGAGGAAGTCAGGTTAATTTTCAAATGCGTCTATTAATAAAGTTATTTCAACCCCATGATATGAAAGCATCTTCTTATTTATTAGCTCTGTAAGTTTGTTGAATTGTTTTAAAGAACCACTAGTATCCGGTATGTAAAGAAGTATATCATATTATCATTGCTTGATTGCTTCAACTAACTTTGTGTCTAGCTCTCTTATCCCATTATTTGGGTCTTGTAGGCATGTCCATAAAATGAATTGAAGGTAGGCCATGATAGAAATATTGTCAGTTACTCATTGGTAAGGAGAGATTGCGGTTTTAGAGTGTCATTGCTAGGCAACCCTATGTTCTGCTTAGATACCTTAGATCAGGCCTAAAGATGGAAGCCCCTAGTTGAGAGAAAAATATGGGAGCCTCCTGCATGTGTTCTTAGATGGGTATTCCATCTCTAGAAAGGAAACCAAGCAGTTGCGTGTTTGGGATTAGATAAGCAAGATAGGGAAATAATTGAGATGATTGGAGAGGGAGGGAATGAAAATCGGTTACAGATACACCCCCAACCCCCCCCCCCCCAAAAAAAAAAAAAAGGAAAAAGAAAAAAGAAAAAAGAAGGGCATGGGGGGGGGGGAGGTGGTTTAGTTTCCATTTTCAATTAAAAGGAATCATAAAAAAAATTTAAGAACCACTGGAAATTCAGTGTTTAATCTTTTAGAATATAAGAACTCCAATAATTGATAGATAATTGTGTTTTGGTGGGAAGTTGAAGAAAGGGGATGAGGATTGGGGGAGAAGAGAGAGATAGAGAGAGACAAGAATGTGTGAGACTTGGGGGACCCACAAAAAAAAAAGAAAAAGAATACATTAGCTAATTATCTGTAGGGACTTGGGATGGGAATTGCAGATGTATGGGAATTTGGAAGGATAGTTTCTAATAGAAGAGTTGGGGCAAGGATGGGAAAGAAAAGGGAGGAGATTTTCGGGGATTTGATGTAGGTTATGGGGGAGAGAGATACAAAAGTGTTGACTGTTGATGATGTAGATACACACCCATGAAGTGATCGAGACCCATCTGCGTATCCAGACAGAGATGAACTAGATCCATATTGGTTTTGGGTCTAGTAGAATTTTAGGAATTTACCTTATTTAGGAAGATTGTCTTTTATTTGATTTTATTTACGTAGGATTTAGAGTCTTAGAGAGTTGGTTTGCAATTTTTTCCTTGCTTAGTGTAGTTTCTTATTTCAGGTGAGTTTCTATTTTTGTCTTTTATTATTCCTTAAAATTGGTTGTAACCAATAGCCAGATCAGAATTGAAGAATGAATTAAGTATTGGTTTGAGTGTGTGCCTGCGTGGCCTGGCAGCCTTTGGCTGTGTGCTTCCTCTCTTCTCCCCCCCCCCTCTTCTTTGTGCGAATCTTCTCTCCCTCCCCTGCAACTCTGAGTACATCTCAGCAATTCTCCCCTACCCCTACCATCCCTCCTCTTCTTTGTGCGAATCTTCTCTCCCTCCCTTGCAACTCTGAGTACATCTCAGCAATACTCCCCTACCCCTACAGGCCCTCCTCTTCTTTGTGCGAATCTTCTCTCCTTCCCCTGCAACTCGGAGTACATCTCAGCGATTCTTCCCTCCCCTACCGGCCCTCCCATCAGTTGAATAGTATTGTGTGTTTAAGTAGTACTGTAGGGGTACTCTTGGATTACATTTACTTAGTAGGCTTATAGTTGTCTGTTATGTGTTGGTATTATAAATAAGGGCAGTACTGCAATTTCTTACACGTTTCCTCTTAATTCCACCCCACTACTACAGATGGAGAGAAAATATCTCAATCAATAGTTCAGTTTCTCGCTCTTCTTCTCTTTTCTGCAAGGGTGATCATCTCTTGGTGCTGATTTTGCTATAGTGAGATTGTGTTTCCCAAAAGAAAGGAGGTGTGTTAGGATTTTTCTATACAAGATAAAGGAATCGACAAATAACAAAATACAATCATGTAAAAGGAGGGTTGCCCCTCCTCCCATCTCTAATGGTTGCACCACTTTTTGGGGGTTATACAACTTCATAAGATCAAAAGGTATATTCCGAAATTCTGTTACATGAAAATAGCTCAAGGTTTATTGTCACTATAGAATTTATTACTCAGTTGTGGGGAGTACTTACCTGTATGAATATCCAAGAAATGTCTTTGTTTTGGTATGAATTTCCAAGAAATGTCAAATATACATTTGAAGGTTTGTCATTAGCAGCTGAGGTTTAATTATCTTAATCTTATTTGTTCGGGAACAATTTGTCAATGAGGGCCATATACATTCTGTGAAGGTGGTGTATCCCTGGGACACAAAAGCTCATACCAAATGGATAACATCAACTGGCCTATGAAACAGATATATTTTTCTCTTTTCCAAGTGTGTACATATAGGATGGTTGATCCTGGTTGCCCATTCTTGATGCAACCTGCCACCCGAATCATCCATAATAAAAGGGTGTAGGTTGGATCCAAATTAATAGCTGCCTGAATCACACTTTTTTTTTGGGGGGGGGGGTTGGGCGTGGGGGAGCTTTGGGTAGGACCTAGAGTTATTAATAGCTCATGTGCATCTCTCTCTCTTGTGGATAAAAAGTTTTATTTCTTGTCTTTTTAGGGCAATATCATTTTCAAAACTGAAAGATGATAAGATAGTGGATCTGGAAGAACAGGTATGCAAAAGCTTTTGACAACTTCTATGGTTTTGCATTGGGATAGTTAAATTCGTACTCCTCTTCTAGCTTCACATTTTGACTTGCAGATTAGAGATCTTAGGGTCTACATTGAAGCACAGAGAACTCTTGATACCATGACTGGTTCAGATGACATTAAAGGGGGAACAATACTTCCTGTACCATTGCAACAATCCACATCAGGAAGCACCAAAAGGTCCTCGAAGGTGAACAGAAGGCGCAATTAACAGTTCTCAATAACTTCATACATTAACATCGTGTAAATGATGAACTTTGTGTGCCATCTGTAATTGTTGATCAAATTTCAAGAGAAAATTGTTAAGAATCTGTAGAGCCTGTGTTGACACAGTAAATTGTATTGTATTGTCTGTCTCTCAATGGAGAGAATATTACATTATATAGAGAAGAGTTGCCCTAGTATGGCTAGGGTTTGTACAATATAGGAAATTATACAGGATAGAGAATATCAATTAGGAATATTGTCCTACCAAGAATACACTGCCCTTTTATGGTAACTATATATTTGGTTACCCGGATGGGTAGACCGCAATATACGTCAATAGCCTGTTAGCTTGTCCAGCTTCAGTTAACAAATCTATCAGATACATCCATAGAGATAGGCAGATTCTTATTATGCAATGACACACCCCAATGGTGAAGAAATATCATCCTGGACATAGTATCTTTGGTTTGACAATGCTTCTTCAGGTATATTTTAATTTTACTCAGAAGTCTATAACGAAAATGTGAATCATATTGTGGATGTCACTCTATTAAGTGTTATACTAATCACAAGAAGATTAAACTTCTCAAACCAAGCACAAGGATTGTGTTACCCACAGATAGCTTTCTTTAACTGGGCATTTCACATCATTCCCTTTGAGCAACAGGCTTAAGGTGCTGAGTTCCCAACATAAGCAATCTACCTCCTTAGGAGGGTTATGGAAAAAGCCAGAACCTACAAGAAGGATCTTCATATGGTCTTCATCGACCTAGAAAATGCTTACGATAGGGTTCGCAAAGATTTAATCTGGCAGGTTTTAGAGAAGAAAAAAGTGTCAAGTAAATACGCGGATATAATTAAAGACATGTATGGAGATGTAGTGACTAGTGTGAGATTTGTAGGAGGCCAATGTGTTGAGTTCCCAATTGATATCGGGTTACATTGAGGATTCGCATTGAGCCTCTATCTATTTACACTTGTCGTGGATGATTTAACTAGGAATATTCAAGGAAAGGTCCCGTGGTGTATGCTTTTTGCAAATGATATTGTTCTGATCGGTGAAACAATGACAGAGATTAATAATAAGTTGGAACTATGGAGATATACTTTGGAATTGAGAGGTCTCAAGATAAGTAGAATAAAGATGGAATATATGAGGTGTAACTTCAGTTAATCGAGTATTGATAGTGAGGAAGTGAAAATTGAGAGGAGAGAGATCCCGCAAAGTGACTGTTTCAGATATTTGGACTCTACGTTAAACAAAGAATGTGAGATTGATGATGATGTTTTCCATGGAATTAAAGTAGGATGGATGAAATGAAGAGGGTCGTCTAGAGTGTTATGCGATCGATGTAATCCTCTAAAGCTTAAGGGAAAATTCTACAGGACAGTCATAAGACCAGCTATGATGTATGGTGCAGAACGTTGGGCAATCAAGAAGCGTAAAATAGATAAGTTGAGTGTGGCTGAGATGAGGATGTTGAGATGGATGTGCGACAAAACCCTAAGAGATAAAATAAGAAATGACCAGGTTAGAACGGATTTAGGAATTGCCCTAATTCAAGATAAGTTTAGAGAATGTCGGTTACGATGGTTTGGGCATGTCCAAAGAGGCCCTTGGATGCCCCAGTACGGAAGAGTGACCAGCTGCAGATGAATAGAGCTAAAAGGGCTAGGGGTAGGCCAAATTTGACCATTGATGAATTAGTTAGAAGAGACATGCAAAAGTTAAGTCTTCACCCAAGTATGGCATCTAACAAAGCTGCCTGGAGGGTTAGGATTCGAGTTGTAAATTGTTCGTGAGTGGGATGTCCCAAAGTTTGTTTTTTGTTTTTTGTTTTTTTTTTTCCATTACGGATCCATGTAGCCGACCTCGTTTAGTTGAGATAAGACTAAGCTTTGTTGTTGTTGTTGTTGTTGTTGTTGTTGTTGTTGTAATTCACCACATAAAAACACATTCATTATGTCAAGCTAGTATTGGTGCCTTTATTTATTTTATTATTATTATTATTATTATTATTATTATTATTATTATTATTATTATTATTATTATTATTATTATTATTATTATTATTATTTTATGGAGAGGATGGTAGTTAAAACCTAGCTGAAGCCAAGCTTTGCATTGGAGAGAAAATCTCAAAATAGTTCATCCATAAGATTGAGTACAGTCTATAACTAATAATTAATCTTTATGGTGTTATGGTGTTAACAATACCATCAAATTGATATTTAATTCTTACCCAAAAAAATTATACTTAATTGGAAGGCAAAAGTTTTTTCGTCACCTACTCAAGGTGATGAAAATTTCTTCATCTATTATGATTTGATGCTATGGTTGGAGTACTGAAATAATGAGTCATCTTTACGTAGTCAATAAATAGATCTTGGTCAAGAAATTGAAATTGTTTGGTTACATCTATCTGAAAATATTTCAAGAAAAAGAAATCCATTTGGTAGTTGAATTTTTTATAATAGATTATCTATATTTATTTGGGATTAGGTGGTGGTGGCGGCAGCAGTTTTGGTGATTGTGGTGAGACCATCAGAAGAATAACAAGGGTGGTGTTTTATTTTTAACATGAATTTTCTGTTTTACCAACAAATTAACCATGTGCATTGTGCTCCTTAAGGGGAAATAATTAATGCAATTTCAATTTCAAAAATGAAAAAAAACTTCTAACCTATTTCAGTTAGTGAAATTCGATGCGTCTCTGACTACTGTTTATATTTTTTTTTTCTCAAATCTCCCTTTTACTTCTTTTGTTGCTTCTTTTTTATTCCTTCTTCAATGTCGAATCCATATAGTCGACTCCATTTAATTGGGATAAAGTTGTCTTTGTTTTTGTTGTTATTGTTGAAAAAAATTTGCCAAACAATTACAATGGTATTCGTAATAATAACTAGGGCAAAAGTTTTTCATGATATATTTCCTTATGACACTAATTGGTGGTGGTGTGTAACACCGAAAAATAAAAAATAAAAAATGGTGGTAGTGTGCATATTCCTCCTGCTAATTTCTTATGGAATACAATTTAAAAAAATAACCTTGAGATTTATGTGTCCATAAAATTTGAACCCAACAAGTTGATGTAATTGCCTTTATAATAAAATTTGAGACACAAACCAGCTTATGTATTTAATATTACCAATATTCTCGGCACATCAACAATTGTGAAATGTTTTCTATTAAATAAAAGGAATATTATCAATATTCTCGGCACATCAACAATTGTGAAATGTTTTCTATTAAATAAAAGGAAAAATGATGGGTACACTAGTGAGTTACCCAAGAATAAGGTATGCTAGCAAGATGATAGCCATAGGATATCACAAATTCAATTCAAATTGTTGAATTTGTATTTAAATTTAGGGAGAGGGATAGATATATCGCCGATATCAAGTATGCTAGCAGGTAACACCAATAGGATCACATGATGGAGTATCATTCAGGAAGGATATGAGGGTCATTTCAAAAAAAGGGAAAAGAGAGATAGACACAATGAGTGCTAGCATACTTGATATCGACGGCATACCCAACCTTTTCCCTTAAATTTATAACTCAAGGTACCTAACATCCGCTGACGAAACACAACTAAGCACTTGGATATACGGTAATACATAGGCTACATTTGGTAGTCATTCAGTTCCAGAAATGAAGTTTCACATCAAAAATAGATTTTTCAATTTATATATCAAAATGCGGTTAAAAGAAAAATGGTGTTTGGTGAACTTGTTTTATGAATAATTACCTAGTTGTTCACCTTTTTCTTTTTTTTTGTATTCGGAATGAAATCGAAACGACGGAACAAGATTTTGTGGTTCCATCATTTTGCATCTTTAGTTTGTTTTTTTGCCCTTTTCATTAAAAAATAATAATAAATAAATAAAAATTCTCTCCAATCCCATCTGCAACCCAACCCACTACATTGCCCTTCTCTTCCTCCCCTGTAGCCACACCTTACTTCCCTGCAATCCCACTCCAACCCAGCCTTGTGGTGAAAAGAGCATTGCTTTGAATTTTTTTTTTTTCCTGTTGAAAAGCGTTGCTTTGCTTTTAGACAAAATCTATGAACTATTCATACGGTTGAGATTGAAGCAACACATCACCAAGTAAAGTTTTGTATTTGAAAGTCAAATTTCTGTAGATCCTCCTTACTTTGGCTATATTTTTTTCTTGGACTTCAACAAATTGCTTTATTCCATTGAGTTTGGTCTTTGTTTTTCTCTATTCAATCAACCACATATTGGAGTATCCGTTTTTATTTTTCGTCACATTTTATTGAGAATTTAAATTATTTACAAGTCAACGGGGTTGCAGGGTTGGGTGGTAGTGGGATTGCAGAAGGGGAGAAAAGGGTTGTGGGGTGGATTGGGTTGCGAATGGGATGGGATGAGATACAATGGGATAAAGAAGAGGGAGTGAGCAGAAAGAGAAGATGAAGAAGACAAAAGGGATAGTGACAAGGGAGCAAGCAAGAGGAGAAGACGAAGAGATGAGGAAGGAGAATAAAAAGCAATAGAATGATTCCAGTCCTTATTATGTGTTTTTTATATTTTGTACCAATCTCGCAATTCGTATATACATGTTATATTTCATCAGTGGCGTGGATTTATCTATCTAATCCAACAACTAACAAATGTTAGCTTTTATTACTGGGTAACTCACTACCATGAACTCCAAGGGGTTATCATAGCTGGCTTGAAGGGGACATTAGACTCCGTCTTAGAAAGCGAGGTCTCGTGATCAAAACTTCGTCATTTCATAATTCCTTGGGACCACTCACCAGAGGTTCACTAGAGCCCAGAAGCTCCCAATTTATATGTGACGCGGGAGGATTTAGTTTGCCTAAAGTTGGATATCCCTCATGTCTCCCGAACAAAAAAAACTCACTACCATGCCCACCTTTCCTTAAAAAAATAAAGACAAAAGAAAAAGATATGCTTACAGCCTTGTACGTGTAAGATCTTGCTTAGTCTTGGTAGTACCATATTTTTATTTTTCGTTAGTTTGACAATCAAACCAGGGGTCAAAAATATGTTTAAAAAAAAATAATGTCTAAAAGAAATTGCTGATTTTCTTCGTCGGTCTCTCATGGGATTTGCGGGTCAACTTGTTTGACAGACTCGGTTGGTCCATTTCCCATACCCTCATCCAATTTATTAAAAAAAAAAATTTTTGATTTCTATAGAAAATTGTGGGGGTTTTTTTTTTTTTTTTTGGTAGGTAGGGCGTGAAGTAGGTAAGAGCCAGGAGGCTCGAACTTGAGACCTCCTAGTGAGCATAGGTTTTTTGCATATCACAGCTCGTCAACTGTGCTAGGCAGTTATTGTTAAAATTGTGGGGTTGGACACATAGTAAGTTCAGGGACGACAATAATACGGGAATGGATACGTATGACAATTAAGTGGACCATATGATAATAATACGTTTCAAAAAATCTGGTCAATAAAACACGTACGACAATGATACGACGCGTGTTTAATACGTGTTTAATACAATTACTCTGTAAAAATCTGGGACTAAAAATAATTGTTTGAAACTAAAATCTAATCTGCCATGCTTTTATGGACACTAAAATCTAATCTGATTTTCAAATTTGAAATCATTTCCCATTCTTTTGGATTTTCATATTGATATTAATTAGATTTAACCCCTAAAAATGGTATAGTAGAAAGAACTAAGAGGATAATCAAACTCATCCTGTCTCGTAACTTTTACATGTTATCTTCCTCTTGTTGGTACGAAAACAAGGTTCAAGAAGATGAAGAATAAGTGTTTGCAATCGTTCATCCTAGAGATGCGCTTGGATTTTCTTGAAATTTTCATGGGGGTCTAATCTAAGACTGATTAAATATCAGTTTTAAGACTCAAGAACCTCCTCCCTTCAACTCCTTTGATTTCTCATATGCAGTATTACAATAACAAAGGGAGAAGAACACCCATGTCATTTCCCTCTTTTTAATTCTTCACATTGTCTAGCTGCAACTATGTTTGTAAATAATTGTCAGTCCAATTCAAATGGCGATTGTATACTAATTTTTCTAGAAAGATTTTCATTTTAGCCCATTTTGGATAATCCTGCCCTTGGCCATCTTTGTCCATGTGAGTCTTCTCTTATGAATCTTTCTTGCTTATTGTCAAAAATTATTTGTAAATGCAATCGCCCTCGATTGGATTTTCAACTACCAATAGGAAGAGAAACAGAGAAGAGGAAGGGTTGATTGGGTTTTCAACAATCGATGAGAAGAGAATGAGAGCAGGGGGTAGTGATGTCTTACCTATAGCCCTCGGTCGTTGGCCGCCGAGAATGGAGATGGATAAGGGGTCACTAGGGCAAGGGTTTCTCATTTTTTTGGTTTACTTAGATGAGGGAAGAAGAAGGGTTATAGTTTCGATCGATTAGGGTTATTCTCATTTTTTATTTTTTTTGAACCCAAAAATTTTATTGAGTATGTAACGTATTATACGAGTATTATTCGTGTATAATACGATTATTTTTAAAATTCACATATTAAATGGTTTTTTTTGGATTTGATATGCCAAATTATGAACTTTTGAATTAAACGTTTGGATGCCCATATTATACGGGTATTTTACTAACTATGATTGGACCTAGACAAATGGGATAGAATGAGTCATGAGTCATGACTGCCCCGGCCCCATGAAATGTCTTAATGACCTCTGCCAGATACTTCTGCGTGCTCTCTCCAATTGGCTCTTATACACGTATCGTGTGTCTCTCTCTTTCTCTTTGCAAAATGACCCTTTTGTCCCCTTATAGATTGAACCAAACCGAGGACTATTTAATATTCATATGCATCCGTACCCTTTTTTTGCCGTACTTGAACTTACTAAACTTCATGGTTATGGCTTCACCGAACTGGTTCATTGGGACATTGACTGGGTTGTACCGTCATACGGAGACCACGGTTTAGTTGGTTTCTTCCCAGTGGGTTTGCAGTCGCATCAGAAGCGTTTGCGTTATGCGCTGGATTCTTTCCTCTAATCTTTTCTCTTGTATCTGTAGAGTTCAGATAGGAATTAGATACCAGATGTACGGTTCGAAAAAGATGAAAAATATTTATACATTAGACGGCTGAAATTATCTCTATCAAAGTAGTTTCCCACCATCAAACGGTTCACATTTTACGTACAGCGTGGCTAGATTACTATAAAACAATTAAACAAGTAATATCGTAATTTCCCTACCACCGGAATCACCTGACTAGTTTAAGAAACGTTTTTATTTTTTTCTTTTTTATAGTTTGGTAACCTCCATTTTGTGCTCGTTAATTCTTCGTTTTCGCCGGGACAAAGGAGTAAGTAGAGCTTCAAATCCGGAGAGCTTCAAATCCTTTTAAAACCCTAACAATTCGATCTTTGTCTCCGAAATCCATTCTTTCTTAAGTTATGATCTTCGGGTATTTCTTTTGGCCGACAGGGGGAGATCTTTGAACCAATCTGCTTAACTTTAAGGTTCGTTCAAAGTAGCTACTAAGATTTTTCTGATCCGAATTTATATTGTTCTGATATGTTTTCTTTTGGTTAGATTTGATTGTGTCTGCAAAAAAAGATTTCGTTTTTTTTTTTTTTTTTTTGAATCTTTGATCAGAAATGAAGGTTTGTTGTTTTCTTTATTTAGAATTTGGTGGAAATTCAATTGGTTTGGCTTGGGCATTCTCAGATTTGGGATTTGGATTGTGTTTTGTTGGATTTACAGAGGAATAGGTAAGGGTTTTGGATCAAGGGATCGGGATCGAGATCGAGATCGAGTTGTGATTCACATTCCATGGCGTCTCCTGTACCCTCCGGGGTACCAAGACCCGGCAACCATCCTCCACCGCCACCTAATTACAACCCCAATGTGCAGAGAACTGCTGCTGATTCTATGGCTGATGGCATGCAGAACCTGCAAATCAATCGACCCCCGTCAATGCCCAATCAACCTGTTCATCGACCACCCCCATTTGCGCCTTCACCATTCTCTGCTACTTCTGCCTCTTCTGCTCCTACTTCAGCTCAATTTTCTGGTTATGCACCTGCTCCACGCTCTGGCCCTCCTCCTGCTGGGTTCACAAGAGCTGGCCCTCCTCCAACTGGTCCTCCGAATGCAGCTGCCTCTTTAAGGCCTTCAGGCGCTCCTCCACCTTTCGGCTCCAGGCCGCCACCACCACCTGGTGCCTTACCTTCCTCCCCATTTATGACTAGCCCAGTTGTGCCGCCTTCGAATCCATCAAGTGTACAGGGTCCAATGAGCAACGGGCCACCAGCATTTGCTTCGGGGCCTCCTCGTTTCCCTCCTAGTGGTAGTGTTCAGCAGCCACCTGTTGGACCCCCTCAGGTGTCGGACAGAATGCCACAAGCTCCTCCAAGCATTCGTCCCTTCCCTGTGAGTCCTGCGGGGAGTTTTTCACATGGTCCGCCCTCTCAACCGGTGCCACCGTTGCCACCTTTTCAGGCAGCAAGTGCTCCTCCACATGCCACTCAGTCACTTCATCCGTTTTCATCTGCAAGTCCATATACGACGGCTCCATATGGGGCTCAGGCGTGGCAGATGCAACCTCGGCAGGTGATCTATTTGAGATTCCACATTGTTATTTAGATTTTCTGAGCTTTATTTCATAGCCAAACATATTGTTACTGACCTTAAGAGGACACAAACTTCTGTTTTTAAATAATTTAATTAAGGGCTGGGGATCGCTACCTGGTCACATGGTCACTGCGCTACTGTGGTGACCAACCAGGGGGGCAGTGTGGTTTTTTCTCTAACCCCTGTTTTTGGGCATAGAGGTGCACGATCAGGTAGCGTTATTCTTTTTCCCTTTAATTAATATATGCTTTGTCAGTGTTATGATCATTATGGAAGGCAAACAGTCAGTGTCAGAGTGAAACAAGATCATGGGCCTTGTTGAACTTTAGAAGGAAGTTACCGATGTGGTGGCTGACCACCAATTTTGCCTCAAGTCTGTTACTCGCTTGGAACGAGATGCAGATAATTGGTTCTAGAAGTGGGATCCATGAGATTTGTGTTTGGTAGTAGATCATTTTTTTTTTTTTTTGGTGGGCTTACATAAAGTATACTTCATTAGGGTAAAGTGTAAAGGTATGAATGTTGCAGCCTGGTGGTCAAGCAATTAAAACAACCTCTCAACATTAAGGCTACGTAGTTAACCCCAACCCCAACCCCAACCCCAACCCCAACCTTGCACATGCGGGAGCCTCGTGCATTGGGTACGCCCTTTTTTATAGAATATACTTAGGTCTTCATAGTTGGCTTTGCATCCTTGGTTGGTAGTGTACGCAGTTGTATACTTTCTCTAATATAACCTATACTACACAGAATTAGTACTTGAAAACATATATAACTCAATTAAAACATCTAAAATATGTATCATGAATGAATAAATATAAAACTAGAATCTGATTCATAATTATCAAATCGTATTTGGTTCATTATAGGCTTTCTGAAGTGTGAAGAAGACAAGCAAGTTATCGACGCTGGCCAGGTCATAGTATGCAGAAATAAATGCTCGAAGCCTTCCACAACAATCCTATAAATAGCATCGTCGTCCACAAACTAGAGGTACCCTAACCTAGGGTATAGATCTTTGAACCGTGAAGAATTCGATCGAGAGCCATTGTAACTAGATGGTGGATGTGGAACAGTCTTCAACATTTATGGTTGGGCAGCTGGGTATGAGAAGATGCTGTCCACAAATGATAACCCACTGCGTGGGACCCTCAAACTTAGAGGGTAATGACAAGAAGAGCTATATTTCCCATAGCTGCCTTACCTAGTGTAGTCGGAACTGATGCTCTCTGTGGCATAGGATGGTCACTCCAATGCTCACTAAGCATTAACCCTATTTTTTAGAAAATTTGTTGCAAGAAATTCAATTTTTTTTTCCAAAGAACTTAAAAGAATATTTTAAAAACATTAAATTAAATATGACTCATGAAGTCGTAGATCGGCCTACGGTGTCTAACATATAAAACTTGGAGTCAAAACCGTATAAACTTTCACACTTGCTTTCGATTCGACCTTTATCGAAACCGGAAAATTTCACGAAATTAATTTTGGCAATTTTGATCGAAATTTTGAACATTGGTCTTATCTCAATCATATGGTCCACCATTTATGATTGAAATCTGATATTTTAAATGGCAAAACTGAAGTAGCCTTGAGGTTGAACTGTCAATCTATTCTTGAACCTTCATATCTCCATGGGGACAAATTGGATTGGGGAAAACTTTTTTTAGAGTGATAGATGATACTGTGGAGAACTTGTCCATATTATTTCAGAAGCAACTAATCAGCCATGTGGCAGATATGATGACCATGTGTGCAAGCTTCTGTACACAAGGTTTATAATGAAGAATTTTTGTCATCATCTCCATCTTCTCCTTCTCCTAATCCTTCCTTTAGTTATCTGTTTATTATCTTTTCTCAAGTCATTTTAGTCAGAAAGCCAAAACCTTACTCTACTAACGGAGATACTTCCCACCTTCAAATTTTACAATTATGGTTTTGGAGTACAGAGTGGAAGCGGTGGAGGTTTGCCCATAGCATTAGGATTATTAGGCATCTTGCAAGTGGTGGGTTTTGTGTTCTTGTGGAGGCCAAGATCATGTAATGATTTTGCGATCTTCGAGCCAAACCAGGAGTTGTGAGGCTGAGAGTATTTTTTTGGGGTTTGATTTCCCTTTATGAGAAGTTGGCATTTTTCTTTTTTATTTGTTTTCTCTTTGTAGATCGCTTTCGGCCTGTTTTCCCCTTCTATTTGTTCATTTGTAATAAATTTGCTGTTTATCAGGGGAAAAAAAAAATTACATTTAGGTGTCATCATAACTTATATAGGACAACTATAAGACCAGCAATGATATCTGGAGCTGAATGTTTGGGTGGTGAAGAAACAACTTCCAAATAAAATGAGGAAAATTTCTTTCACTTTGCTATACTTACCTTATATTTACTAAATTTCCCTGCTGAAAAGTTTCTTTTCTGATTCCTCCTAGAAATCGGACTTGCACCTCTCTTTCTCCCCTGCTGATTCTCCTTAAATTACCCTTGCTTCCCTCCCCTCCCCTCCCCGCTGTCACCCCACTCCCGTAGCGTCTATGGCATCTCCCCTACGCTCTGTCCTGCCTTCTCCTCTACCATAAGCCAGCCCCCTCCGCAACTCCTATCACACCAGTCTGCAACCCCTGTCCCACCCCCTTCTACGGCCAAATCTAGTCAGTTTTTGAATATAATGGATATTTCACGTTCATGCATTGCAAAATGTCATTTCTTACCTCCAATACTGCATCGGGCTTTAGAATCTGATAAGCCACAGCATGGGAAAGAAACGCACACGTATGCAAGACCTTGATACATGTTCATGTTGGTATGTTAATCAATCCAGGTGATGAAAATTTGATTCTATTTGGAAATATATCGTCCATTCACCATTTCAATTCCAAACTGACAAGTTGGAGGAGCCCAGCAAGCCAAAAATGGCAGGAAAATATAATTCAAGTAGAATTCTTAAATCAGAAAATTATTGATTTTCCTGTGAAACTCTCGTGTCTACTGATTTTCTAAGCAATATGCCTTAAATTTAATAAAAACTCAAACTCTAAAATGAAGAAAAAGAAAATAATTGGCAATGCCAGAGAAAGAAGGGAATTTGGACGAAGGTTCACCTGTTCAACTGAAGAGTTACCTTGTTATCTTGCAGAAGCCAAGAAAGACTGTCCAACTCTACTGGTCATGCTCATAAGATGACCCAAAAAAGAGGAACCAAAGCCCCATACCAAGCGATGAGGTGTTCCTCTTCTGCTGCTCCACTTTGCACTCTCGCTGAAGGGTTGGGAGCAGAAGCATAGTAGCAGGAGAAACTGGTCCCCTGTGTTGTATTGTGTATCTGAAATCAAGAGGCAGAGATTTTATCTTTTTGAATAGGTGGGGCGGTAGTTGTGCAGAGGGCTGTGTGGGCTGGGGGGTTGCAAAGAGGGGGTTTGTCAGTCGGGAGTTGCGGCTCATGGTAGAGATGAAGGCAGGGTGAGAGGTGGTGGCTGGGCAGAGGGTGTGAGGGCTTGTGGGAGGGAAGCAGGGTAATTTAGGGATTCAGAATTAGTGGGGAGAAAGAGATGTGGAAGTTAATTTTTTTTTGAGTACATATAGGATAATTAATGGGGAGTGATAGAAATTTTCCTATAAAATTGTAGCTGAGTTAAGGATGTGATGGATGAGTGGTAAAACTAAAAAAAGAAAAAAATTACATCACAGTTAATTAAAGTATCTTTGATATATGATAAGTTGAGAGAAATTCATTTGTGGTTGGATGGGCATGTGCAGCGAATATCTACAAATGCGTGGGTAAGGAGGAGTGATATGGCGACTTTGGAAGAAGTGGTGAGGAAAAACATGCATGGATTAAGGCTTATTACAAGTATGACTTTGGTTGGTGACATTTAGTTGGGATAACGCTTGGTTGAGTTTGGATTTAGATGTAATCAAGTGCCAATTTACCAACATTCTGACAGCATCATCATCCTTCTCCCCCCAAACCCCTCCCCCTCCCCCTCCCCCTCCCCCTCCCGAAAAAGAAGAAAAAGTCTTGGCTACTTGATATTCTGCATTTTGTTGCCTTCCCTGGTGATTGTTTTTGGACTTTGGACTGAAATTTTTGTTTCCTTTTCAGATTATCGTCAAGCTGCACTAGTTTTCTTCTTAGTGCATATTAAATAATCTCTTGTCAGTTACAATAGTATGTTGACTTTTTGTTTAATGTTAATCTAAATTTGGAAGTTTGTATTTTTAGGTGGCTCCACCGATTCCTGGTGCTCAACCACCAAGCATGTTTAGAATGCCCCCACCGCCTCCACTGAATCAACCTATGACTGCTGGCCCTCCTGCTATGTCTCATCTGCCAGTACCAGGAACTCCTGCGTCTGGGCCATCGAAAATTGATCCCAATCAAATCCCACGCCCTGTCCCAAGTTCGTCGGTGATCCTGTTCGAAACTCGTCAGGGCAATCAGGCCAACTTACCTCCGGTATGTAGTTTATGTAGCATTAGCATTGGTTTCAAACTATTTGATGAACTTTGATTTTGTTTCCCTACGCAATCACTTCTCTTGTGCATTCCACATTGCATAACAATTGATTATTGCATTCTGTTCCCTTCTCTAAACAAATTAATTGTATTTTCATGAAGCCTGCTACCAGTGATTACATCGTCAAAGACACCGGGAACTGTAGCCCTCGTTTTATGAGGTGTAGTATTAATCAGGTGAACTTTTAGTGTTTGAATGCTACATTTGTTGTGTGTTTAATGTTCTTCAAGCAATTGAATCCATAATTCTTTGAAACAATCATTTGTTGTGATTTTAATGTTTTATTTATTTATTTTTTTGGGTTTATATTTGTTTCAACAGATTCCATGTACTGGTGACCTTTTGACAACATCAGGCATGCAGCTGGCTTTGATGGTTCAACCTTTGGCCCTTCCTCATCCATCTGAAGATCCCATCCAAGTAATACAGAGATTCTCCCTTTTAGTGTACTGTATATTTTCTCTTTATATGTGGAGGTTTGGCCTAAAGCTAAACATTCGCCTTAGTCTTGGATACTAATGCTGAATGCGTGATGTTAGCTGGATAAGTTACTCTGGGATGATAACTAGTTCAACTTTTTACTTACATGGAGTAACAGATAATGAAATTTTGAGTATTGAAGCCATGAAGCAATGTCGCGGGAAACTGTGTACTGTAAGAGGCTGGTCTCTTTGACCCTTGTCCTGGTGTCCTTGTGACCAAACATACGCTATAAGTCAGTGGAAAATGGCATTAATTTGAAATGTAAATTGGTTGTGAGGATGCTAAACTGACGTTTAGTGTTCTTTGATTAGAATCATGGTTTGAAATTTTGACATTTTGGTGAAATTTCATAAATGGGTCCATATATGCAATATTTCGACGAAATTTTGATTCATTTTGTCAAAATTTTGAATCTTAACCCCCTTTGCCAGAGAGCTCAATGACTGCTAGAAAACCTCAAAAAGTTTTTTTTTGGGGTGTGGGGCTTCCAATTCTTCATCCTGCTGCTGAATCAAGGCTTGGTGGTGACTGTGGAGCAGCCACTTCAATAATTGGGTGGATTTGAAGCAGCATATGGTCCAATTCTCCCCAAATTTCAAACTTCCCACCCTATAGGGCTCTGTGATGGAATTGGAGAGATTGTTTAGGCAGAGGATGACATGGCCGTCACATGTCATAGGGTCCAAAACCAAACTTCCACTTTGGTTCCTCCCCCCAATGTAGTGATTCAAACATGTGTAAACATGCTTAGATAGGCACTCCTTGAAGTTTCAGGGAAAAATTCCGGGTTTTGGCCACCGAAATGGCCAAATTTGAAATTTGCACCAATTTGGACCACATTTCGGTACTGAAATTATTGATTGATGAAATTTTTTGGTTTTGTGGGGGGGGGGGGG
>NC_056570.1:23221136-23227125 GCF_013358625.1 Macadamia integrifolia
GGGTTGGTTCAAAATCCCTTGGAATTCAAAAATTTTTGACCTTGGTAGAATGTGCATCATAAGCATTTGTCATTTATTTTCGCTTTTTGATTGCTTGACAATATTGAAAGCTGCAATGAATAAAAACAAGAACTACGATTGTAATAGTAGTAAAAAGCTTTTTTTTTTTGCCCCACTTCCTTCTTGGTTTTATTGCACAATTAACGAAATGTTCCTGTTCTCAACAAAATCAAGGATGGTAGTTTTAGTAATAGTAATGATAGTTGCTATAGTACAAAGTGGCAGGAGTCAAGAGACTCATGATTAAAGATGTTTATTAAGGAAGTTTTAGTCTAATTGACTAGGTATGTTTAAAATCATGAAACTTTACTTAACACATTTGTATAATATTTTTACAAGATTTTTATCATAAACAGTACCTTATCTTATCCTATTCTTGACTCTCTTATTGATTGCATTTTTAGAACTTTTCAAATTCTGATTTCTAGTCAAGATAGCAAATCTTATTCTATGTATGGGCCTATAGTTTATCTGATATACATTTTTTTTTTGGATGGAGTTATGTCTTTGGTGGCTTATTGTGTTATAGTTGATACCTTCAGCTTGTGTAAAACAGTGTAGGTACAATAGTTCCCTTTCCGAGAAATGGGACTTTAGTTTTGGACATAAATTTTTTCCTTTGGCTGCTCATTCTTTTCGTTCTGAAATAGTTGTTTAGGGAAAGGTGGTCATGATGCATGAAGGGGTAACTGCTAGGTAAATGGTGATGGCATTTTAATTCAGATAGTGTTTTCTTTTCTGGAGGTCAACTTTGAGTTCACATGGGAATTGGGATACTTGGGAGTTGCCAGTTCATATGGAGTGGGGGTTTGGAAGGGTGTGCATAAAGGTTTCCTTGTTCTGTTCAGATGTGAAGTCTCTTTCAGTTATGACATGGATTTTGTGAGTTATGGCATTAAATCCATATGCATCACTGCAAAAAAGGTAGAGAATTCTTCCTTTGTTTTGCAGTCTATTCTGTGTGGTGATTTTCCTGGAGGAATAGAACTACAGAGAATTGATGTTTAAAACATTGAGAATGCTTGAGTAAATTCATTCCTTGCATTTTCTTTCCTCCATTCCCTTTTCTCTATCGTATGTCTCTCCTTCTTCTGATTCATCCTGGGTTTGGCGCAATATTCTTTCCTCTAGATCACTTGCCCTCGGAGCCATCTCCATCAGCATTGGGAATGGATCCTCGACTGTTCTTTGGCTTGCTCCTTGGCATCCATTTGGTATTCTCTCCTCTATTCTTACCCCCAGGATTATCTACTCCTCTGGGCTGAATAGATCTGCAAAGGGTCTCCTCTATTATCTCCAATGGCTCCTGGTGCCCCATCTTCATCCTCCCCCTCCCCTCCTCGACATCTGGTCCTCTCTCCCTCCCCTTCCTCCTGGCCTCCGCGGAAGAAATGACAAGTTTATTTGGCTTCCCTCTCCTTCGAGTTCGTTTTCCTCTTCTTCTGTCTTTGCCTGGAATTACATCCGATCTCCTATCCCCCTTATCCCTTGGCACAACATTATCTGGTTCAAAGGCCACATTCCTCACCATAGTTTTACAACCTAGCGCGCTATCTTTAACTGTCTTCCTACCAAGTGCATCCTTATTTATAGTCACATTCAGGTTCCTCCTACTTCTTGTTTTGTTGGAATGGTACTGAAGATATCAACCACCTTTTCTTTTCTTGTCCCTTCTCCTCCTCTATTTGGAAAAGGGTGCTTCACAATTTTTGGCTATCCACTAGAGCTATCCTTCCTTTTAGCAGGGAATGGATTTGGATTGATATGACTTTTGGGGGTTCTACCATCTGTGACATTGTTGGAAAACTTGATTTTTATGTTACCATTTCCCACATCTAGATGGAGCGTAATCTTTGTAGATGGATGTCCAATTCCCAAACTTATGTTGTGATTTGGAAAGCCATCTACTTTGATGTCAACTCCAAGCTTGCCTCCTCAGGCATCGCTCTATTTGAAACTCCCTAAAGAACATGCTCATTGTTGCTTCCTGGTGCTTGCTTTCCTCTTCATTGCTTATGGATCCCCCGGCCCCTGGTTGATGTTTCCCCAATCCTAATAGGTTATTTCCTTTTGGGCTTGCTCCTCTAGGCTCCCCCCTCTTCTCCTTTGTGGTAATGAATTTTTTATCATCTCCTCCCCACCCCCCCCCAAAAAAAAAAAAAATTCCTTGTGAATATTTTTCTGGTGGGAAGTCAAAGTGCTAATCACTACAAAATTGCAGTCAAGTTTATTGAGTTAGAAGATCTGGTTTTGGGCCTTTTGGCTAATGAATAACATAGTTGTCAAGGCCAAGAATTAAAGTATCGGTATCGGTCGCCGTATCGGTCAGCCAAAATTAAGATACGTATCGGAGGGTATCGCATTGTATTGGAGATACGCTAAAGATACGCACATAAATGGATAGGTATCACTTTTTTTTTATACACTTTTGCATGAAAAATAGTTAAAAAAAGCTATACATAACATGTATTATGCATAAACAGTAAATTGAGAGTATCGCACTAAGAATCCAAGGTTTGTAGTTGTCCCATAAATGTAAAATCCTTGTTCCCAATCTTGATTTCTACTTTAATTAGAGAGAAAAATGGTTGGCAGCAACTTTGGAACAAAAACACCTCAAAAAATTGTGTTTTTCTAAAAAATTATCCATCTTGGCTATTTTATGACCGTATCGTTACGTATCAGTGTGTATCGGTCCAAACACACCGATACGTACCAATACATACTGATACATATGGAAACGTACATTTCACTTTGATTTTGAATTATCCATTGAGTATCGGTACGTATCGATGCGTATCGGTGTGTGTTGGTGGTGTATCGGTGCTTATTGGTATGTATCGTAAGATATGTATCGATACAAAAGGGTTTTAAGAATTCCATGTATCGTATCGGTCTGTATACCGATACGGTACGATACAGACCGATACTTTAAACCCTGGTCAAGGCGTTTCTTAGGCAATGACTAGGCATCCAGGCGGCCTAGTTGGTTTTTGGGTGCATGTCGCCTTATTGTAAAGCGCAACACTTATTTATATCAAATATCAAAAGTTATTTAAGATATTATTTATAAATAAGCAAATACCCCCTATTTGAAACTAATAAAGATAGTTTAAAAATCAAATTCCAAAGGGATAAAAAGTCAAACCCCCATCCAAGAACAAAAACTGGATTTTTTGGTTTTAGGGGCGATTTTCAACTTTCAAATACTGGAGTTTTTCTCAATTTTGAAAATTCTGTATTTATCATGGTAAAACGTTGCTAAAAACCAAAAGCCCAATAGAACAATCTTTTATTTTGATGTTTATAAAATTATTTTCATTCAGGAGATTTTAACAACATTTACGCATTTAAAGATAAGTTTAATTGGAACATAAATTTGTCATTACAACTCTGATTTAAGTAATCTTAGAGACTTGTTGGAGAGATGGTTTTGTACTCTACCTAATAAAAAATGTCTCATGTAAAAATAAAATTATTTGATTTGTCAAACTTATTAGAGAACAAGAACATTTCGTTTTGTGCTTTACCTAATACAAAATGTCTCATGTAAAAATAAAATTATTTGATCTGTCAAACTTATTAGAAAACAAGAACATTTCTCTAAATGTTGATTTTTGATGACTTGATGTGACTTAATGTTGATTTTTGATGGTTTGATGTGGCTTAATGTTGATTTTTGATGATACAAGGTATATGTAGTGTAGCATACTAAATATTTTAGAAAATAGGGCAAATAAAAAATAACACTTGGGCAACTTGCATGGTTCAAAAACTTAGCTATATCTAGCCAAAAGCTTGGGTATTTCTTTTTTTGTTTTTTTACCAAAACCAAATGGCATACACAAAACACAAAAGTACATAATGTCGGTCATTTTTGTCATTTCGTATTGAAATTTTGATCATTTTGGCCCGTAAAATGCACTATTTGGTCCAAATTTTGGCCATCTCAGTCATTTCGTTTTACTCATTTTGCTAATTTCGGCCACTTCAGCCATTAGCCCCCCAAAATGACCAAGGGAAATATATGGAAAAAAGCACACTGTTTCGGTGAAATTTCGGTGTTTTTAGAGCCACCGAAACACCAAAATGAAACGAGTTATTGAACCTTGGCAACTTGGTTGCCTAAGCGCTTAGGCCCCTCTCCACCGCCTTGGGTTGCATTGCCGCTCTGACAACTATGATGAATAATGACCCTCATGAAAGTTGCACTTTTAAGGAGGAATGTCTCGGAAGTTAATTGGAGTTTATTTTCCCTGCATTTTTGTGAAGTCGTGTTGCCGCTTTGACAACTATGATGAATAATGACTCTCATGTAATGTAAGTTGCACTTTTAAGGAGGAATGTCTCGAAAGTTAATTGGAGTTTATTTTCCCTGCATTTTTGTGAAGTAGTTGGCTGTGCTGAACATGTTAGCAGAATTGCTAGGAGCTCTAGTTTTATTTTTTATTTTTTAAATATTTTTTATTTTTTATAAATGTTTATTGATTGAAAAAGGAGAAAGGTTTAATATAGTGATACAGAGCATACACCCATCCAGTCTTAGATCACCTTAAAGAGATAAATCCAATAGAATTACAACATCCAAGTAAGGGTACATAGTAAGGCATATTGTCATATAATATGCTACAACCATTAGCACATCTCACAAAGGAAAATCGTTCCCAACACCAATCCTAGGTCAAGTCAAGCAATCTTTTCTTTTGCCAGTCCATCAGCCATACCATTTGCACTTCTCAGAGTGCATTGGAAGGTAAGACACTTTTGGACTATTAGATCCTAATTGTACAAAGGGGGTGTGTATATTGCGATTGTCTCTTTTCTGGATTCCTCATCCAGCTCACTACATTTGTTGAATTGCCTCTACAATTGCAGGAGACCACCCTTTGTTACTTAAGAAATCTGTTCCCTCTTTGATAGCCATCAGTTCTGCTCTGTTGAGTCGCCTTCCCCAATTTGGACCATTGAAAACCCCACCAACTTTCTCATCATTGAACCGAATACACCCCCTATGCCTGATGGCCCAGGTTTCCTCCATTGAGCATACATCGACATCCAGCTTTGGGACGCATTCAGGAAGTGGCTGCTGTAAGGCTACCCTATGCTGCCTTGCCTCCCTCGAAAAAAATCAAAGGCCACCAATCACTATCCAACTGCTCAGCCGCAATGTCTCAAAACTCCTCTTCTGCCTTAGCCCAAGTTGCCACCTTGCGTTCGACCTGTAATCAATGATTTCTGAAGCATCTGACCCATGGCCATTGAAAAGTCTTGCGTTTCTCTCCTTCCAAATTCAGTAACCGTCAGCACCCCAACTCCTATGCAGGTCGATGTAGTTCAGAAAAACAAGAAGGGCAGCAGCAAACCAAACCATCAAACTGGACCAAGAATGGACTAATATGTGTAATTTTCAGTGTCCGATGGGTTATATGGGCTATGGGCTTTATACTTGTATGGGTCAATTTTATAAGCCCAAATGTTAGGGATTTAAGTCCTATACGGGATTAAGTAGTTAGTTTCTATCTTATGTTTTTTAGTCATTTAGAATATTAGATTTCTATATTTTGAGTTTCTATTTCCTTGTAAGTTTTATTTAGTTTATATTTTGTAATTCTCTCCATTAGCGTAGGGGAGTTTGTATTTTTGTAACAAGGAAATTTATAAATAAGGGGGGAGGCATTTCCTAGCCTCACACAAGTTTATAGCCATGAATGAGTGCTTTGTGCATGTGTGTGAGCGTGAGAGACACCCATGCTGTGAGAGACAGCAAACCTAGGTGAGATTTCAAGGTGGAGATCAGTGAGAGGCCATATCCTAGTTGGTGGGAGACCAACATATCCTTCTTTATGGATCTACTGCTGGATAGATACCTTTGGCAGCTAATCCTCTTGATAGTACGGTAGTAGCGTCTAAATGTGCAAATGGCAAATGT
>NC_056570.1:23227203-23249327 GCF_013358625.1 Macadamia integrifolia
CTTGCAAAGAACCCATTTCTGTACTAAGAGTAGGTTGATAACCCACAGCAGAAGGCATTCTGCCTAATAAAGCGGACTCTTCTTCATTTCTTTTTTTCTTTCGTTACTTCTTTCTCACTTTGTTTCTACCGAAATACATCTGACCCTTCTGTTTTATTATTTGAATCACATATGTCCAGTCCATTGACCTTCGCATGCTGATACAGGACCATAGAACTCAGTTGCTGTCTCTAGCCTCTTCCCAATTTGGTAACTTTTATTTTCTGGCTTTCTAATCTGGTTCTGCAGGTTAACTAGTTGGGTTTCTAGTTCTGCTAATAACTAAGACTAATAATCAGTGATCATGTTCTGTTTCCTGACTTTCTAATTGTGTGATCGACCACTAATTCCACATCCAGCCATTGGATGTTGATCAAACTTTGAGGTTTTGTCGGCATATCCACTGGTACATTCAACCAGAATTCTGTCCCCATCCAATTACCCTGTTGTGAGTTGCAGAACATAACTTAATTTTTGTTTGTCTTGCCCAGTGATCCTGGTTACCCTCGGTTTGGCTTGTCACCAGGAATTGGTGATTAGGATACCATCAGATTTGTCATCCTTGGTGTTTGCTTCCGGCTTGTTTCCTGCTCATTGAATTGGCTGATCAACCATGTACCTGATCAAATAAGTTCCTTATGTTAACAATGTGTATGAATGACCTGTAACTGTTCGGAGTTTACTGCTGATTTGTGCACTCTATGAGTGACATAAAGGTGATTTTGTTGCTACTGATAACTCCTCTCAATCTGAATCTCATTACAATAATGATGATGTTGCTACACATGAATACTAATCCAGATGTCATATTGTTTTGACTTTTGAATATTTTTTATCCTTTTCTAGGTTGTTGATTTTGGGGATAGTGGACCTGTTCGATGTTCTCGTTGCAAAGGGTACATAAATCCTTTCATGAAATTCATTGATCAAGGAAGGCGTTTCATTTGCAACTTATGTGGTAAGTAAAAGTGATTTTTGATTTTTGGGATATATATATTTTATTTATTTTTTAAATTATGTTCTACATTTTAAGAAGGCATATTAATCATTTCTATATAGACATGAGCTAGGAATTATTCAATTTTCTATTTAGGATGGGGATGCCATACTTTTATGTGATGGAGTTTTTTGCTTAATGTGTACAGTTATTTTTTGGAATTGGCTTTCAAGTAAATTTCACAATTTTGGATGGAATTTACTAATTTTGTGTGTGTGCACATTTGTTTTACATGAATCTTTCACATGGCATGGATATGGGTATGGGATGCATGCCCGATTCTCTGCACCTGGTTTGCACTCCTATTTTGTCAAGAAAAGAAAAAAAATTAGGTGGCAGACGAAGAAGAGAAGGAAGGGGGCAGCCCCTAAAAAAAAAAAAAAAAAAAGAAGAGAAAAAATGAATGAAGAGGAGGAAGGAGGAGAAAAAGAAGTGTGCCAGCTGTTGCCTGTCGCTGCTTCTTAGCCTTTCATCTTCAGCATTGAGAATGAGTGGTGATGTCACTTGCTGCCTCTCCATCAAGCGGGAGCCCTATGCCCCAAATCATGGGCTTTATGCCTGTGATCTCATTTTATAATTTATTGATTGAAATGGTAATAAGTTTTGTTATTTTGTGGTAAGTCCTTTTAAGGATGTATGATTTACAATGAAGTCAATGGGGGACTCGTTATTTATATTTAAACTTTAACAGTTATTCTTGAACCTCCAAAAAATTGCATTTCACAATGGAACCCATGGGGGCTTACAATACTTGTCAACATGCTACCCTTTTTTTTTTTAAAGTTAGTATCGACTGATACAGAACTGATATGGTACCAAAATGCTCCAATATGGGCCAATACGGTTTGATGCAGCTAAGATACACTTGAACACGCCTTCTTTAAACCTGCAAAATAGAAACTGTGAATGAGATATGAATCTGAGAGAAACTGAAGGCCTAGTAAACTTTTTCTTCAATATGAGTTGGAGGAAATCATCTAACATGAAAAATGACCTTGATCTTCACCATTTCACAAATTTTGGGGACACACCGACACAGTGCTCAAATTACGGACCAAAACATATTTGGCGAAAAGGGGTAAATTTGCAGGTCTCTCTCTCTCTTTTTTTTTTTTTTGGTGGTCGGATCTCTTTTTTTATCTACTGTTTTTTTCCTTTAATTTTTTGGTTATGCATCATTGGATTAGGTAAAAATGACTCAAATCCTTGCATTAAGCTTATTTATATAATACATTTACATATTGCATAATAATGTGTTAATTTGACAAGTACTAGAGAAAAGAAGTGCATAGTTTTCAAGGCGTTGCCTAGGCGTCATAAGGTTTCTTGGGGTGTAGGCGCCTTGAAATGGTATCGATGCAGGTTTGGCACTTATTTATGCTAAATATCATTTAAGTAAATGAAATTATTGATATATAAGCAAACACCCCCCTCTTTGAATACAATAAAAATAGTTTAAAATCAAATTCCGGAAGGATAAAAAGACAACCCTCCAATTCAAGACCAAAAACTGGATTTTTTATTGTCGTGGCGATTATCAACTTTCAATTGTTGGGGTTTTTCAATTGATGCGGCTTAATGTTGATTTTTGATGATTTAATGTAACTTATGATATAAGGTATATGTAGCATACTAAATAATGTTAGAACTGAGGAAAATAAAAATTAACACTTGGGCGCCTTGGTTGTCTAAGTGCTAAGGCACCCATCCACAGCCTTAGGTCGCCTTGACAACTATGGAGGAGAGTTTCAAGTAAATATGAGGACAAAAGATTTTATGATAAGTAGAAAGAATACAAAGTAGAGGATGAAGCTTGGCGCAACAGTATGGTTGCTCCATTACGACCTAGTGGTTGTGGGTTCGAGAAGCGAAACAGCCTCTCCGTGAAGCGGGGTAAGGCTATGTACAATATGACCTTCCCTAGACCTCTCAATGGCGGGAGTCTCGTGCACTCGATACACCTTTTTTTTTAGAACGAAGATGGAGTATATGGTTGGTAACTATGGTTGTACTAGGACAGGTAATGAAGTGGTGAAATTGATGAGAGGGAGATTCAATAACGTGTTAATTTTTGGTATCTAGGTTCATTCACAAATAAAGATGGTTATGTAGAGGATGGTGTTCCACAGAGAATTAAAATATGATCAATGAAGTGGATGGGTGAACCCAATGTGCTGTGTGATCGATGTATTCCTTTAAAATTTAAAAGGAAAATTTTATCGGACAATCATACGACCGACTATGATGTATAGTGCAGAATGTTGGGCATTTAAGAAGCATCATATGGTTAAACTCAGTGTAGTTGAGATGGATATGTGGCAAAATTAGGAAGGATAAAGTAATAAATGATCATATTAGAGCTGATTTGAGATTAGCTCCGATGCATGATAAACTATGAGAAATTCGTTTGAGTTGTCATGGCTATGTTCAATGGAAGCCTTTGTGATGCAGATCTGAAGACCTACATCCGTAGGAAGAAGGCCAACAAGAGTAACTAGCATGTGGCCTTACCTTGTTGATGCTTATTAATTTCATACTTAGTTTTTATTTCATGTTTTATGTCTTAGTTTAGTTCCAATTGAACCATGGTCCATGTTGATCCAATATCGGTTCAATTTAAGTGGTTAGAAGTTACTTTTACTTTTACTTTTTACTTTTACTTTTTACTTTTCTAAATGGGGGGATCAATTCACTTTTGTAAGTGATGATGGGTGAAGACTTTTCCACCTTTGGTAGTTGGGGGATGAAGACTTTTCCACCTTTGGTAGTTGGGGGATGACTTTTCCATTGTAACTTTAAGAGGTGAGGATTTTTCCACTTTTGGTAGTTGGTAGGTGAAGGCTCTTTCAACTTTAGTAGTTGGAAGGTGAATACTTTCCTACCCCAACTTTAATAAGTGAAGACTTTCTACTATTGTTAGTTGGAAGTTGGGTATGTAATGTTTTGTTGAGTTGGTCCTATAAATAGGGATCAATTGTAAGCATTCAAGGACAACTCAGAATTTAAAACAAAGTTTGCTTATGCAACTCTCTTCTTGTGTTTGATCAAGAATCTCTTGTGTTTGCTCAAGAAATCCCTTGTGTTTGATCAAGGTAAGTTGGTGTTTGATCCAGTCGATCCACCTTGCGGTGTGAAGCCCGGGTGTTATATTATTGTTTATTGTTCCATCTTTTTCATCTTTCAACAAGTTTTAGCAATATCCTATTCTCCATATCTAGAATTCCCTATTCTCTGAGAAAAGATCCTACCCTGGTACTGTTTTGAGCTTCCTCAATTTCAGTATTACATCACTTTGGATGCTCCAGTACAGAGGAGTGATTTGATTCAGATTGAAGGAGCTAAAAGAATTAGGGGCAAACATAAAATGACTCTAGGAGAAGTTGTGAGGAAAGACATGCATAGCTTAGGCCTATTATCTAGAATTGACCTACAGAGCTGGTTGGAGGGTAAGGATCCATGTAGTTGATCCCATTTAGTTGGGATAAAGCTGAATTGTTTATGTATAATAGGGTGTTTTATCCCCATTAAGTCGGGATAAGCACATCCATGTATTTCTTGACCGTTTTCATGCGTATCTTTAGGTATATTGTGTCTCTCCAATACGATACATCTCTTAAAATCACCCCTTTGATGCAGTACCCCACACTGGTACTTAAATCCTTGCAAGTACCTGAACTCCATTTGCGATCCACATACCTGAACTCATGTACCATTTCCCTCTCTCCCTGTTCTTTTTGAATGTTTGAATCCTTTTGGATTTTAAGTGTACTTATCAGTTCTTTTGGGGTTTCAAGTATGTGACATTTTCTGTTGGCTTGCAGGCTTTACTGATGAGACTCCTCGTGAGTACCACTGCAATTTGGGACCAGATGGTAGACGTAGAGATGCTGATGAGAGGCCTGAGTTATGTAGGGGAACTGTTGAATTTGTTGCAACAAAGGAATACTTGGTTAGTTAATTTATTTATTTATTTGATGTTTGTAAAGCCTATATTAATTGGCTTTCTTATTTGTTCTGTGTGGGTTACATTTGTTTTTTGTTGGAGGGAAGGGGATTTCCAAATTTGAAGTATAGGTCACATCCCATTCAGTTGTGCTGTGGCTCTATTGGGGCTTCTGAACTATTTTGATGATATGCGTATGTTCTGATGATGCCCATAACTTGAAGTTTGTAGTATGTTCTGTTGCAGAAAATGGTCATGTGTTCTCTTTTTATTTAGAACATCTCAGATGAGAAGGATATAGGATATTGCTTTTGTAAAGCTGCTTCTCTGTTGGATTTCCCTGTAGCAGTATATTTATAATCGAATGGTAAATACAATGAAGAAATTGTATAGCCATGTCAAATGGTAGACGGATATCCTTTGCTCAGTGCAGATAATAGGTGATATGATGGATGGGAGAATGGTGCTTAACTCTTGAAAGGTCATTTGGCAGTTTGTAATGTGGGCTTATGAATTGGACTTATGAATGATTACTCACTCATGGTGGGCCATGAGTTACTTGGGCTTTTTGACCGTGAATTAACTTGACTGTTTACTTATGGCCATCATAGAATTATTTTACTATGCTAGATCTTTCCGGTCTCGATTTGCTTAATTTGAGAGAATCAAACGCTTCTATTCTCATTGAAGATTTCGTAACTGGCTGTTGAATCTCATCTTTATTTGGGAGAGTTATATTATTGGACAGTGTTCGTTGTTTAGGTTATTGTTTCCCTGAGGTTATTCCTTTTGTTCTGTGTTTTCTTTGGGTTATGAGATGTTTGACTTTTTGCATGTTTCCATCTCATTTCAGGTCCGTGATCCAATGCCTGCTGTATTTTTCTTCCTTATCGATGTATCCATGAATGCTATACAGACTGGTGCAACTGCAGCTGCATGCAGCGCAATCAACCAAGTTATTGCCGACCTACCTGTAAGTCTATGTATACAGTATCTGTCAGGCTATGGCCTATGGGAATATTTGTAATATTGGGGTGTATGATGTATGTCTGCCCAAGTAATATTTGTGTCTGCCATTTTTTTTTTGGATGAATAAATAAATTCATTACCAAGAAGAGAAGAATAAACATTTGTCTGCCATTTTCATTGGGAATAGGTAATGCATTGATGCATTTGAATGGAATTTTATGAATCAAAAGAGAAGAAAGAATCTGATATCAATTTTTGGAAAGAAAAATTTATTTTGACCAATGGGAAGAGAAAATTTTCTATTTTCCATTATGATGCTCCTTTTATTTTTATTTTTTTCCATTTATTTGTAATGGATCTTGGGAAAAGTTCTGTTGCTAGGTCTGTGTTGAACCAGAACCGTTTTGCTTTAAGAAAACGTGTAAATTTGGGTGCTTCCCAGGTATTTTTCTATTAAACAAAACTAGATCCATTTTCCCTTCATAGAATGCAGTACAGTGGACCACTTACAGTATTAGTTCCCTATAATCTATTTTCAATTTAGAGAAAGAAAAATCAATTTTTCCATTAGTAATTGATTTCTTTTAGAAACATATGAAACCATGTTTGCAAGGATTCTTTCTCCTTTTGCAACTCAATTCTTTCTTTCAAAAAATTTGGGATTTTCTTTGAAATTTCCAGCTAAATTAAAAAGAGTTCTTGGAAGAGCTGTCTAATTAGTACTTTTTTCCTTTTTGTTATCAGAATATTGAAAGTTATACATATGAGTTTACTGGGGGGAGGGGTATTAGTGGGAAATTCATTCTTCACGCAGAAAGTTATGGTTTCATAAGATAAAACTTTGGGTGGCATGGCAATATTAGGGAGTACAATGAGGGCAAGAGGGTGGGCACAGGGATGAGTGACATGACTCATATTCCACATACTAATAGATGCATGTAAATTCAATCTACCATATTCTATTATTCTTTGAGGAGGGTCAGACTGTAGGAAGTCATGCATGAAAAGATGATCTCCGTCTTGTTGATTGATGCATTTTCCTGATTTCTTGCTGCAGGAAGGTCCTCGGACATTCGTGGGTATTGCAACATATGACTCGACAATTCACTTTTACAATTTGAAACGTGCATTACAGCAGGTAAATAGTCAGTAAAAATCTTGATGGTAACAAAACTTGTTGATTCTGCGTTTTTTGCATCTATTCTTGGTGAGGTTGTTGGCTGGCCAATGCATATATTGGACTTCCTCTGGGGGATAATCCAGGACCAGTTTCTTTTAAGACCCTCTAGTTGAGAAGTACTCTAATGGGTTGACCACACTTGTAACTTGTAAGAGGACAATGAGAAAATGTACTTTGTCTAGCGTTCCAGAGTTTTTCTTTTGATGGTCCCAACAATGAGATACGATGTGGGTGATGGGGACAGTTCGGTTTCGGGAATGTCTTTGATTTTTTGGAAGGGGGGGGGATGCCCCTTGAGAGATTTCCCTCGGCTGTACTCCATGCCAAACTTAACCCTTTGAACTGTGAGCATTATGTGGTTGTGGAGCCTGGTGGGTTGAGGAATGGTGATTAGGAATTTAGGGAAAAAGAAGTTTTAAGTGTCTAAATCTGTTGGAAAGTTTGCATGATGTGTTGGTGGCAATGTGGCTCAAGACCAACAGCACAAGAGGGCTGGTCTTTAAATTCCCATGGCTGGTTTACTTACAAATCAGTTTTTGTTGTTTTTTTTTTCCATTTTTTTCAAGGATCTGGGAAAACCATATGGCCCTTTCACTGAAGTTCTCTGGAAGACTCATCCCCCTTTCGAAATGACAAGTTTAGGCTAGGAGATCGCCCATCAAAAATCATGATGGCGGATACTTATCAGTTGAGGACAAGGTGTTGCCTCATTGCTTTTATTTGTATCATGTCTGAGGTCTGACGAGGATGGGGAATCCTCAATCATCTATTTCTTGAGTACTACTCTTCTTAAATGGTATGGTTTCATTTCTGAACTGTGTTCAATTTGGATTCAGCTTTTGCCAAAGACATAGTGGGCAGACATGGTTTCGGGTCTTCCAGCCTCTCGCTCCATTGGGCATTAGGAGAGGTTTGAATGGAGAGTGACACTGTTGGCTGTTTTGTGGAGTTTTTGGGAGCAGAGGAATGCCCATCTGGGCGATGGGTGATCCACTCTTAAAATGGTGTTTCATCTATTGTTCCTTACACAAAGTGGGAGAATCTCACACATTCTAGCATACCCAGGGATAGAAGAGAGGAATTATGGTCTCCTTCACTGGAGGTAATGGTGAACCAAATTTTATGGTGGTTCTTTGGGAAACCTGGGACCTTCCAGTGTAGTAGAAGCATTAGATCAAGTACAGTTAGTATTTGGGGGCATATTCTGGACCGATAAGCTTAGTGAATTCTTTAGGAGTAGAGTATTTTTCTTTTCAATTGCTTTGGAGTTTGCCATTAGAGAGAACTGTGACAACATCATAGTGGGAGGTGATTCAGCAACAATTATTGCTTTAATGTCTCTAATAAAGACTTCTCATGATGGTTTGCACATGTTTCAAATGCCATGATGGACCATTTAGCCAAGCAATGGGTTGATAGACAGACCTGGTTATCTGGGCTTTCCCTTCCTGAGTCAGATTAGTCTGTTTCTGTGCTCATATATATATATATATATATTGCTCTTTCTTTTGAGTATGGTTTTGGCCCTGGCCGCTTTCTGTGATTGTACTTCTGTTGTGATCTTATATCAATTTGTTGTTATATACAAAAAAAAAAAAAAAAAAAAAAAGGTACTTTGTTTATAAGTTGAAATCTGTATTATTTGTGCTCGATCTGCACATGATAGTAGGTAAAGTACTCTGGGGTACCTGATTGAAGACCCGGCGGTTAGACTGTCATTTATCCCAATCACCAGATATGCTCACATGACTTCTAAATGCTTTTTAACATGACTACTTTGCCTAGTCTAGACACTAGATAATTTTTCCAATTATTGAAAGCCTGAAGTCAGCATAAGCGGGATGCTGTCGTTGATTTCCAGCAGGGTGCATTTAGCACACGGTGGGGTGGGCATCCAGCTAGGGAATGGACTCAGGCTACTTGAGCAACTACGATGAGGAGATGCTTGATTGTCAGCAAAGTGTGAAGAAGATTGATGGTGAGATTCTGGCTGTCAAAGGGGTGGATTCTGGTATGTTAATGAAGAGAGGTGTTGGATCCAAGTAGTTTTTGTGCAAAGGAGAAAAAGAAGATAAGTAGGGCTAATTGTTACAGGTTCTCGATGCTACCTGCATGGAAGAAGAATGTTCACATGGAGAAAGCAATCTGCCAACTTTACCATACTGAATCTCCTGTAATGTGTTAACGAAGTAGGGAAAAAAAAGAGTGAAAAAAAAAAAAAACAATGTTACTGAAATGCAAACAGTAATAACAATGCACTTTTATTTTTCTTGAAATGACTGAGCATTGGACAAGGGGGTGACAATTTTTCTTCTTTTTTTTCTGAGAATGCCATTCTTTGTTGGATTGAAACAAAATATACTGAGACAATAACCACTTTTCTCTTCTATATGCAACACTTTGGCTGAGTCCTCCTGGGTATCCATTTAAGTATTAGAAAATTATTTTAATCTGGTTAGGTTGACCTTGGTCGTGTAGTGTGGTTCTCTTAAATGTTCTGGAACCCAGCTCAGCCCTGTGCTTAACTTTGTGACTTGAGTCAGGAGTTCAATACTTGGACCAAATGAAACTGCTCATTTCATTCAAAACCCACTTTGATTGAAGGAGTTAATGTTAAAGTAAATGTAATAAGGGTATTTAGGCTACTTTGTTATTAGCTTGTATTTTTTATTTTTTTTTTTACATTTTTTCCTCCCTAGGTTCTCTTACGTTAGTATGGGGGGTATTATTGTAATTCCATATGTTATAAGAAAGTTGGTAAATATCGTCAATTCTCTCCCCAAGTATTCCACGCACTCTCTTTTCTTCCTCTTCTCTCATCTTACTTTCTTTTGCTCACTTTTGTTTATTTGAACTGTTAATGTAATCTTCCACTAAAGACAAGATTTTGGTGATTAGGTCAATGGGTCGATTTGGAAATCCAGGATGTGCCTCAGAACTGGTTCCCTGTTAAACATGTGGACGAATTTGGCATTTGAAGGATTTCTGTTGTACTGTTGCTTTCTGTGAATAGGAATTGAGAATTAAGACACTGATATAGTCAAATTTTCCATTTGAGCTTCCTGTTTGAGTGCCTTTAACGATGCTAAAAGGGTTTTTTGATAAACAAGTTTCTGTCCTGCTGATTATTAGTTGAGGTAAGAACTGTAGGATATGGATTGGTGTGTATGCATGGAATTCTAAGTTTCTAACTGTACTTAATCATTAAGAAAATATTGAAACTTAAAAAGGGAAAATAAAACGTGTAATGAAATATTTTAACTAAAAGGGTAAAAGAAGTCTCTTAGTGTTTTGATGTTTGCATTTGTAGCCCTTGATGCTCATTGTTCCTGATGTCCAAGATGTCTACACTCCTCTCCAAACTGACGTCATTGTTCAAGTTTCTGAGGTCAGCATTACAAGCTGTTAATTTGTATGGTTAATTTATTTCTTAAGATGTATTTAGTTGGCATTTCTCTTTTAAGCCCAATCCATTGATTCAATTTAAAACTTTGTTCTGAGGATTTAGTGCCGTCAACATCTGGTGCAATTGCTGGAGAACATTCCAACCATGTTTCAAAGTAACAAAGTTGCTGATTCAGCATTTGGTGCTGCAATCAAGGTATAAATTATGTTGATTTTTCATTTAGATCTTTTTCCAGCCTTTGCTGTTGGGTGGCCCTTCTTTTCCTTTATTTATTTTATTTTTCATCCATGAAACTTTTATGTTATCGAAAAATATTTTTCTATTTAATATGACATAGCAAATCCATTCTTAGTGGAAAAATTGGTGAATCCCAGTTTTAGGTGGATTCCCGTTGATATAGCCATCTTTTGAACAAATTTGACTTCATTAAAGCTTGTGCAATGTCTGCATTTTGTGCTAAGTTGACTTAGTGAAGAACCCAAGTAGCTGCGACACTGAGGCTGTCAGTTGACTACAAAACACTCTGGGTTTTTTATTTGTTGCATGGATCTGCAGTGCACTTGCCAATCCCACTTTTTTCCCTTTGTATTTCAGGCTGCTTTTCTGGCAATGAAGACAACTGGAGGGAAACTTCTTGTATTTCAGTCAGGCAGGCATCATTCCTTATTTATCTGTTGCATCTTGGGGTCTCTTCCCTTCCCCCCCATGTAAAGGCTGGGTTTGTTTTGTTGTATATTCTCTCTTTCCTCTTCTTTGGTAATGAATTTATTATTTACCCAAAACAAATTGTTGTTTACTTGCTGGAACTGAGAAAATAAAAAAAGCATGTATTCTGCTTCTTTTTGTTATCTATATATCGATTATAGAGCACAGAGGAATGAACCAGTAATTCTTTTCTGATTCATGTGCCTATAACAATCCAATGTTGCAGTTTTATGCTGAGTCAGTTTCAGCAAACAGGTTCCATCTGGTTGCTAGCAAAGGGAAATGGTGGGGGGGGGTGAAATTAATTCAAAAATGGAAATTGAAACTTCTGCAATCATGATATTTCACCAAATGTGGTACTAAAGCTCTTCAATGGAATCTTATATTCCTATTCAAATCTAAGGAATCTGATTGAGAATTAAGTTTAATTACTAAATTTAGGTTGTTACCAGTTTTCTGAAACTCGACCTGGCCCTCGACTCAGTGAGCACCGTAGGTGGTGGGCTGCCGGTTCATCTGTCTGGGTTGAATAGGTCAACCCTGATGTAATACATAATTAAAAAAAAATAAATAAATAAAAAAAGATTAAAATAGATAAAAGGTCGGCAGCTTGAGGAAGATGAAGACCCATTTCTGATCTTTAAAACCCTTCGCAAAATAATACATGAACCATAGTTGTCATGGCACCTAGGCGAACCAAGGCAGTCGAGGGGGAAAGTTTTAAAGTGACACCAGCAAGGTGATGCCACCTAGGCGCCCAAGGAAATATAGATAGGAAATAATTTGTATACCAAAAACTGGAAAACCAAGATAATAAATTGATTATGATTTATAACGTTTATGCAAAATATTCTTGTTTTGCTCCCAGAAAGTAGGTTTTCTCTGAACACATGGTGTGACCTATGAGAAATTTTTGCTTCTGCTAAAGGGCTGTCGTGGACTTTGACGAGTTCTACTTCTATTGCTGTAGTAGGATCATAGTTTGAAATTTTGGTCAAATTTTAGATGAAATATTCGGTTTCGACACTTGTCGAAACAAAATGGCATCAGTGTTTTGATTTTTTTTCACCAAAATGGATCATATTTCGGTGCCATTTCAGCCACTACGTTAATCTGCTATTCCCTTTGAGAAGATCAAAGGTTCGCAATCTCCATAAAGCTGAATAGTGGGTTTGCCCATAAACAAATCAACCACAGCTGCCCAATTAGAAAACCCTGATTTTGATATTATCTTTTACTCCCAAACCGATCGTGATAATATCTCAAGTTTTTTATCCTCCCAAATGACACCAGAAAGTAGCGAATAGAACCCCCTTTCCACAAAGCCTGATGCACCTTTTGATTTGGCCTTACTTGTTGTTTCTTTGGGACTCTAAACTCCCTTGTATTAGTTAATTTTATATCCATAAAAGATATGTTCTTGTTGAGAAAGTTCTTACTTGTTTACTGAGAACATTCTGTATATTCAAGATCCTGTCATTTTATGGATTCATTACTGGTAACCCGTTTCTTCGTTGAATTCTCTACAATCTTGAACTTGAACTTGTATTGTTGTGTTAGTACACTACCGCTTTATTTATTTATTTTTTACATATCTGTTAATATATAAGATAATGTAGTTGATGAAGAAGCTAGCTCTGAATATATTTTCCCCCTTTTGCAATTCCTTGAATTTTGTCTTTTACTGGAATTTTTGGAGCCTTTTGTTTGATCTATGTGCCTGTTATCAAATTATTTCCTTAATTTGTTTTTTTGGTTCCTTTATTTATTTATTTATTTTTTGTATCATTTTGAAAGATATGTTTAATTAATTCATGTGGCTGAACTTTCTGATAATTGTGCGATATTTTTAACAGTACTGCCCTCAGTTGGCATCGGAGCTCTTTTTGCTCGGGAAGCTGAAGGAAGGACTAACATCTCTGCCGGGGAGAAGGTATTAATATCTCATTATCTATCCTCTTCTTTCTATTCTTGGGATGGATATGGTTGTGGGATTTGGCATCTGGAGCATTGCACTGAATTGGAAAATTATGCAGTCTAGGTTAGGGAAACAAGACAGTTATGATATGAGAAAGGATACTGAATTGTAGTTGCATAAATTCACCCTTTGCTTCCCTATAGTATTTTTGAGTCTGGCCTATGATGCATTTTTATTACTCACGATTTTCAATCTAAAGCACTGTGCACTGAAGCGCCAAAACATACGGTGAAAAAGAAAAAAGGTTAGTTGGCTTGACTTGTATGGATTGCCAATAGTCACAAGTCAGGACTTGAATATTACTCTTCAGAGTTGTGTTAAGGAAAGGGTCCTTGTTACTGTTCATTTATCGTAGAAAACACTTCCCTATTAACTTTATTGTTGTTTGTTGTAGTTATTTACTATTGTTTTTGTTGGTATAATCATCATAATGTAGAGCTAGAACTCAACAACCTAACCCCAGACAGGATCACAAATACAATTCAAATAGGTACTGATTTCAGACAACTTTAGTGTATGAATATGTAATATACAGTTGGCAACAGTAGGTTAGATCAACCTTATAAGCCCTAATAATATCTAACAATAATAGTGATTAGCCCCAGCCAAAGAGTACAATGAACAACAGCAGCAAAATCCCTATTGCAGACAGATAATAGGGCTCAATAACCTGAAATTAAACCACTTCAAGAACCACAGCTACAGTGGATGACTGGGGATGAATTTACCATCGAAGGGAGGCCTTGGTGGATGGAATCAACCCTCAAAAACCCAGATCAAATTGATGGATAAATCTGAATTTCTATCGATTCTTGATTTAAGGTTCAAAAGAGGAGATTTCTGGTATTTGGTAGACCTAGACCAGAGTTCAGAACAGGCTCAAACTCCCATCAAGTGGAGGTTCCTACGAGGGGATGTGATCCTCAAAATATGGGCCACTTCTGATTGTTGACTTGGGAGATTGAAGGCCTTGAAGATCTCATCAAGAAACCCTCTAAAACCAGTATCACAGGTATAGGAATCCTCCTCTAAACAGCCGCAGCAATCGGCAGCACCTTGATATTACTTGGTGGGAGTATTGGTGATGATCAGCAGTCCAAAAAGAGTTCTTGGTTAGCCTCAGTTTACCAGAAAATAAAGCTCAGAACAGGGAAGAAACATGTATTTGATCGGAAGATGGGGAAAAGGGATAGGAAACTGAGTCTAGGGCTTCTCACCCAAAAGTCTCTCGCCTCACTGCCTCTCACAGATTCTCTTTGCACAAAGCAAGCAAAATTTTCATGCATTAAATCGTTGGGAGACTCTAAGGTCCCCTTCACCCCCTGTATATAATATAGCAATAACTTTCCTAAAACAGAAATTTGAAGGTACATAAAAAGGGAAGAAACTAGAAGCCTCTTACAAGATTGAGGCTTGTTTCCTAAGCAAAACAAGGCCAAACATAAACTTGACTAAGTACATAAAAGACTGAAATAAAATAGGAAACAAAATAATCAAAGATAGCTTGTAGCCCAAGCTATTCCTAATCCCATGATTTGGCTTTGGGTGAGCCAAAAACACCCGGCCCAATAGGGTTGCCCAACCAAGGCTGGTTTGCCCTATGGTCTGGCCGCTTTAGGTGGCTTATGGACTAGTCCCTCTATGACTCTTGCAGCTGTGCTTGAGGCCCAAAATTTGAGCTACCTCAGTTCCCCCCATAGTTTTTAAGGCGGTAAGGCGACGGAGGCGTTTGAGGGTCTTTCGGAGCGCCTTAGCGAAATGGCGGGCATAAAGCATCGCCTTATTGACTAAAGCTTTCCTGTGTAATTTTTTTATAAAACCAATCTATTTGGCTCAAATCCTAGTTGAATCCTATTACTCATATGTTAAATAAATATTAAAGGTTCATATTCATACCAATGTAAGATATTCATTAAGAAAACAAATCAATAAAGTGAATAAACTAAGTTTATCTTCATCAATCATCAAGCATCAAGCATCAAGCATCAATCATCAATCATCAATCATCAATCATCATAACATATTAACATATAATATAAATACATAATTATGAAACAAAATTATAAATATAAAGAAAAGAAGGCAAAAAATACAAGTATTTATTATACTTACCTCTATGATGCCAAAATGAGTGCCTAAGCCCTAAGGTCATCCACTATATTTCTACTCCTGTCAAAGAAGAATAAAGCTCACCGCTGCCGGAGCAAAATGGTTGCCTGGATCAGTGGTTCTTCCTTGTTCCTTGATGCCTTCTCAAAGCCCTTTCTTAAAACCCTTGACAAAATCCAAACTCTGTTTGTGAATTGTGTTTTTGTTTTGTTTGGTTTGGTTATTTTTGGTCGAGTAAAGCTGATTCCATACATCTTAAGTGTTAACAAAACCATACACCTTCCAATAAAAATCTATATTTGGAATCTTCATCAAGTAATTTTAAAATGCGTTTAAAAAAAGAAAGAAAGAAAAAAAAAAAAACCATAAGATGCCACTTCACGTAAGGCGGAGCACTGCCTTACCATCTCTAGACCGCATTAGCGCCAACAAGCCTTACCAGCGCCTTAAAAACTATGGTTCCCCCCTCTGAAAATCGTTTGACTCTGACGGATGAAGGAATGCCATATGGTGCTCGTAGAGATCCGGGTTAAGATGCTTGAAATCGTTGGTATGGATCCACGTGCAGTCAATCTCAGGTCATCCCTTCCATTTGACATGGAAAGAGTAGCAGTCTTTGCCACCCTGCATCGTAGTAAACTTGTTGTCGAGGACATCTTCTATCTCTTCATCGACGGGGGCTGCAAATTGGGGAAACTGTAAAGCGTGCTTAGTGTCACCCTTGTTCGGATGATGTCCCACATATAGAGTAAGGTCAACGATGTTGAACCGTTGCTAATCTTTATTTATGGACTCTACTGTGTAAGCAGTGGGACAAAATGTGTTTCTGTATTTTAAACAGACCCATTTTGCGAGGATGCAACTTGTGATTGGACCCGGTGGGTGTCATTCTGTAGCTATACAAACCATAACCAAATCTCCCAGCTGAAATTCAATGAAATGACGATGTTGGTTAATGGGCCGCCTTGTACCCCATCATTGCTAATGGCAATGCGGCTACCGACATCAGTGTGAAGCTCCATGATGTATTAGAAACTCGTTTGCCTCAACACTTACTTGTACCTGAGGCCATAATGGTACCAAATCAACGGGTCTTTGATGTTGAAGACCTAGCATGATCTCAAAAGGTGTACGACTGGTTTTGCGATTGACAAAACTGTTGTACGCGAACTTGGCAATGTCAAGGATTGAGGGACATGTCTTCTCTTGATCATGAACAAGACAATAAAGAAGATTGCCGAGGCTTCGATTTACTACCTCCATCTGACCATTCGCCTGTGGGTGGAATGCCGAAGAGAATTTCAACTTTGTGTTCATCTTCATTCAAAGGGTCTTCCAAAAATAACTCATAAATTTCATGTCATGATCATACACTATGGATTCCAGCAGTCCATGTATGCTTACCACTTCTTTGAAAAATAGTTTGGCCTTATGGCTTGCCTTGAACGTCTTTTCAAATGGTATGAAATGGGCCATATTGTGAACCTGTCCACTACCACAAAGATAGAATCATGCCGATCTCATGTCAATGGTAAGCTGAAGAAAAAATCCATGCTGATGTGTAACCACGGTGCGTGTGGTACGGATAGAGGGGAGTATAAAACCACCCATGTTCTGCTTCTCTCCTTGGGCAAGTTGGCATGAGCAAAACCTCTGTATCACATGTTGAACATCACTCTGTATGCGTTGTCAATAAGACAAACCAACATCTTGTGATAGTGTCTTATCCTTGCCAAAGTGTCCACCCACGCCGCTTCCATGTAGCTCTTGAACAAGGTGCTGCCTGAAGGATGTGTTAGGAATGCACAGATGCGTTCTCAGTGCCTCCTTAATGCAAAATTTCATGAACTTTAGGCAAATCAGTATCAGATAAGTACTCATCTTTAATGTGGTCAAGACTGGTGCTATGGGTGGTGAAAGTATTTGATGTAAGCACTTTCTAACTCAATGCGACAGCCACTTGATTCTCCTTTCTAAAGTTATACTTTAAGACAACGATGAACTCTTGGAGAGAGGCAATCCGTTTGGCATTTCTGTTGCTTATCCACATCTGAGAGTGTAAATACTTGAGAGCCTCATGGTCTGAATAAAGTGTGGACTCCTTGTCGATGAGGTAGTCCCTCCAATGCTTGAGAATCTAGATCATGGCGTACTACTTGAAGGCGTAGGTGGAGCATTGCTTCTTAGCATCATTATTTTCACTATAGAATGCGATAGGGTGCGTCAAAACACCTCCAATCCCAACATGGGATGCATCAGTGGCCACTTTGAAGATACGATCAAAATTAGGCAAACGATCCGTCTTCTTCTGTTTGATCAAGGCAAGGGCATTAGTGGCAGCTGGGATCCATTGGAATTTTCCTTTTCTCTCCTTCATGCACTCAGTGATAGGTGCCATATTAGTGCTGAAATTCCTAATGGAACGCTGATAGAATGAGGCTACGCCTTCAAAACTTCTGACCTCGGTCATAGTTTTGGGTATGGGCCAATCTACCACACTCTTAATCTCTTTGTTGTCAGCTTTCACACCTTGTGAGTTGTAATGACACAATAAATCCAAGGAAAACCACCTTAGGTAGCATGAATGAATATTTCTTGGGGCTGATGACGAGTTTTTTAGCACACAACAGCATAGTTGTCACGGCATCAAATCGATCCAAGGCGGTGGAGGGATGGCTAATCGATTTGGCGATGAATCGCCCGTTATGGCGTTGCCATTGCGGTCGAATCGCCCATGTGTCATATTTTATTTTCTCTATTTTCTAAAGTTATTTAGTATGCTACTTTTTTATTTCCCCTATTTTCTAAAGTTATTTAGCATGTTACAAGCCTACAATATATACCCTGTAACATATAAAACCAACATTAAGCAACATCAAATCATCAAAAATCAACATAGCCCTATCAAAATCACTTTGTATTTTACAAAAAATCGACCGCTTAGTGAATTAGGTGTGACCTGGCGTCCATGGCGGGGCCATGGCGACGCCTATCAGCCAATGGCGACCGCCATATGTGAGTCACGTAAATCGTTGCACTACCATGAACTTCTTTTTCCGCCAGGACGCCAAATTGCTGCCTTGGCGACGCCTAGGTGACGCCGTGACAACTATGCACAACAGTCATCACACGCCTCAGATGGTACAAGTACTCGTCTTGTGCTCTGCTATATATGAGGATGTTGTCGAATTAAACCACTAAAACTTTGCCAATGAATGGTCAAAGCACTTGCGTCATGACCTGCATAAAAGTGCCAGAGCATTGGTAAAATCAAAGGGCATAACTTTCCACTCGTACAATCCATCATGCTCATCTTCGGGACAGATCACTTCAGATCAATTTTGGAGAAGAGGGTAGCACTGGTCAGCATGATAACATATTGTCAAGTCGAGGTCAACATAACCCAAAATGGATCAGTCTAATGCCCAGACATCCAAATAATGGCTTAACACATGCTTAACCAGGCCCAATTGGACTTAATTTCCTGCATCAGCAATCTTAATGGTTTCTCAGAATAATTTTGAGGGACTGGTAGGCCTCAGTGGACAGGATTTTAATTAAGTTCTGATCCATACCCTGACCGGTTAAGGTTTATGTGAAGATGTAATTATTCGATTGGATTAAGAACCAGTTTGTTTATCCTAAATCTGAATAATAATCTCATAGACATGGATATAGGTACATCTGTCCTGTTTAAGGTCCATCCTACTATTGGCACAGGTATATATTTCACATATGATTCCCTCTTTTAAATATTCTTATATTTGCATAGCCAAGATTTAGGTTTTATGTTTGTATGCTGTTTTTCTTTGCAGATCAGATATTGAAATATGCTCTACCAGATACTGTGTAGGTATACGTTGTAACTAGCATATAGAATTTTGACTTAAAAAATTTATAGGAATATGCAAACTAGTTGATGTCTAGTTGACCTAGTCAATTGATAAACTTCATAGCAAGGGCTTATCTTGGTGCTGACTTGGTATATATAAAATGCATAATTGCTTGACTAGTGGACAACTATTTGATACTTAAAATTACATTCTTGGGGATATGCTTATCCCCAAGGCACATAGCCTTGGCCTGCTATTAGAGCTTTTGTGTGCTAATATATTTTGGACGGATTTGGAGGGCTTTTCTTACAACTACTGTTGGGAAAATTGGAATTAATGAAGTCTCTCTCCTTCACTCTTGCCTCTTTTGCTTCTTGACTGATGAGATCACTATCCATTGATCTTAAAAAAACAAAAGCATAAGAGTTCTTTATTCCTGGTGCCTTAGTGCAATCGAAAAATGTGGGACGCAATCAAAAAATGTGGGACTTGCTTCTGCACTGCTGCACATATGCCAATTGCCAAATGGGTAGGGTTTCTGGATTGAAAACTACATTATCAGTGAGGGTGGGAAATACCTAAGATGAATCTGGAATTGGATTAGAATAATTCACTTAGATGGTCTTAGCTGCATAACGTCCTTGTATGATATAAGTGGTGGAATAAATTTGTTTCTTTGTTAACAAAATCTGAAAGGAAAGGTGGGTTGGAAGGTTTGCAGGTTGGGTCGAGATTTTCCATTCTGTGTTTTGGTGGGTTGTTTTTCTATCCCTTCCCCCCAACATCTCTGGACAGATTTTCCATGTTGACTATCGAAATTCTATTACTGTCTCTGGCTGTTCGGTTTAGAAGTTCAAGTTATTGTTACTGATGTATGAACGCCTCTTGTGCATACAAAATATTTGCTGAATTCTTATTGCCAAGTCATTGAATTTCAGGAGGCCCATAAAATGCTTCAACCAGCTGACAAGACTCTGAAGACAATGGCAATAGAATTTTCCGAGTATCAAGTGAGATTCTTTTATATATGCTTATCTTTTCCAACTGATATTTCACTTATTCTTTATCTGCATGATGATTGGCTCCTAATCATAGTTGTCAAGGTGACGGTGACACCTAGCTTTCTACGCTCCTTGATCGCTTTGGTCGCCTAGGCAAGCACCTTGGACGCCTTGGTCACCTTGTTGATGTTGCCTTGCATCTGGACCCCCTCCCAACCCCTTGGGTCACCTAGACACTTTAACAACTATGCTCCTAATGACTCCTAGTTGTGATATTGCAATTATATGTGAGGTGGATAATATTTTTTTCTAAAAGGAAACTGTTTGATGGGTCATGGGTCACCCTTATCCAGGTTTGCGTTGATGTCTTCATTACCACCCAGAGTTATGTAGATATTGCTTCCATCTCTGTTGTCCCAAAAACTACTGGAGGACAGGTACTTTCTTTTTTTACTTCGAATTTCCATAATATCCAGCATTTATTGAATAAATTTATGGAGCTGCTATTCCTATGTCTCAAAAAGAACAATAGATTGGTTCTTCTTAGGAGTTTTCTTACATGGTATCGGTAATGGTGCCAATGGTGATGTGTGCCTTTATCCAATTACTGCTGTTTTATGCTTGTGGGGAACCCTTTTACGGTACTTTATTCTAATGGCTCATGAGGGCAAAGATGAAATTTATCCGCACGGGATTTGGAACCTCCACTTTTTGACTGCTGAATCTTGTGTAATAGGGAAACTCCTATTTTTCATTTTATATTAGGGTAGTAAGAGACATCCTGAAAATGGAGTACAATGATGCCAAAAAGCAAAAGTCAAGGAAGCGAAAATCATGAATTCATAAATACATTGTGGAAAGATGAGTTTACTCAAGTTGCATCAATATTCTTTTTTCGGAAGCCTGAATTTCATTAGACATGGTAAAAATGCTTCGATGAGTCTTGTATTGTCAATGCATTTGGATGCCACAGGTCAGAAAACAAGATCTGATCCAGTGTGCACATCTGGTTCTTCAATAGTCTTGAATGAGAAGAGAACACTTCTCTAAGATTTTCTGAGTGAAGGAATAGAAATGTTCTTTACAATAACAGCTCTTCTATAACCCACTAGTGAGCACAGTCCTTGATATCTTCTAGTCTCAGCCGATAAAGAAAACTGAAATACCCCAACGTTACTTATAATAACGTGGGCTGAGGTTTAAAGGAAGAAGAACTGAATCTAATTCTGTCAGACCCATACCTTGTCATAGTTTGATCCAACTACGATTGGATCACACCCAAATCACATGATCTGCTACACACTGGAAAGGCTGTTGAATAACCTAATGACCTAATTAAGTTTTGACATGTTTTAGTAAATGTAAAACCTGGGTTAGAAGTATATCTATTGTTTTTTTCTTTCAATTTTTTTTTGCTTAAACTTTAAAAATGAAAAGGGCCAGCTCCAGATTATGTCTTGTTCATAGCCTAAATCCAACCACCTTTCTTCTTGAATTCCCTTGCACTCTTTAGCTACTTTTTTCCTGCATCGTGAACTTTTTTTTTTCCTCCTTTGCTTCATCTTTGAAAATGATTATTTTTATATTCAATCCTGAAGCTTTGTCCCAAACGAAGAGTTTGATGCAAGGGGAAGCAATGTGTTTGAATGGATCTCTTACATAAGTATTACGCCCTCATTTGATTCTCTTGTAACACAAGAGGCAAGCTTTTAAGATATTGTGTTTGAGACAGGGACCTATGAAACCTGTCTTGACCATTGACTGAAAGCATGTTTCGGTCAAAAGTTGCAGTTTCGACCAAGACACTGGGTTTTGACACTGCTCCTTGGGATATTGCCCAGTTACTTGATTTCTTCCTAACCTTTTGCATTCTTCTACCCATTCAACCCAAACATCATGGATTTGTGTGATTGGAGGTTGAAGATGGGTTTTCCCTAATAGGGGCTAGTGTACAGCAGCATTCA
>NC_056570.1:23249427-23266972 GCF_013358625.1 Macadamia integrifolia
TTTTTTTGATAGAAGTTGAGTTGTGTAGGCCATTCTATGTATAAGTTGTAACTATCAACTAAATTTGCATGTTTTACATAAGGTAAGAGTGTAAGGAAAAGGAACTATCAGAAACAACTAATTTTGTTGAAAATCAACTGTACCAACAAACAAATGGAACTTTAAATGACTCATGGACAGTGTTACCCATGGAACAAATAAACTATAGATGTTGACACAGATGATATATTGAACTATAGATGGGGAATTGGATCAGGATCGTTTTCGGTTGATATGATCTGATATTGATCTGGATCGTATGAATCGACTTGGATTAGACAGATTTACCCCTTATTTTTCTTTAAAAAAAAAAATTTACCCTTTTTACTCTCAATCCATGCAGTGATGCCGGTATGGGATTTGCCCAATTCCTTAAACAATTAGTTGCGGTGAAATGCATGCAACATATTAAACAGAGCAATTTCATGAATGTGTTGATAATTTTATAGGAAAAAAAAACCCTACCAACTTCCGTGGTTCTATACCCAGATACAGGCAGGTGCAAAAAAGACAGTCCCCCCCCCCCCACCTTGATGCCTCTGCACGACATTTCATTGCTCTACGGTGACACAATGGCCACACAAATAGATAGATAAGTTCATTTGCCCTATTTTATATCATCATCATCATCATCAAATCTTTATGACTAGAGTTGACCTCAAGTGCATTTAGGCCTGGTCCATAAAAATGGGATATAGCTTTAAGAAGTAAAAAATTTTTGGGATCCAATCTAGAGCTATATGACTTGGGGAAAAAGCTGGGCACATTATTGGGGTCCCCACTTCTCTCTCTCTCCTTTGGAAATGACCCCTATCACTCCCATCCTACTCCCCCATTGGTGCATGCTACTAGCTTGCAGCAAGTGGACATCGTGCCCAACTCTCTCCCATAACTTGGATAGATGTACAATTTACGATTTTATATCATAGCTTACCAATTAAACAAGATTTTAATCATTGTTATTATTATTTTGTACCAAAAACAATCATGATTACTATTATCAAAAGGACCAAGTTTTTCTGAACCCACAATGTTCCTTAAACCGTAGGGCATCAGAAGGTAAAAAATTTAGCTAATACCTGGGTTGTAACTCCTTGTTGACAGTCAAAGAAATGAAATAATTCACTTCCTCCTATGGTTCACAAATACCCTTGTAGATTATAATATTTTCCAAAATATCCTTTTAGATTCCATTTCTTTTGACTACCACATGGGTTATAGTAGCTACAACCCGGCAACAGCTAAATTTCATCCAAAAAGGAGTGTACAATAATGAGGGCAGATTAAGTGGGGAATGATGGGGGTCATATTTGGACCATTCCATCCTTCAGCCCCCGACTTAGGAAAACTTTTTCCTTATCAAAATGGCCTTAACCTCAAACCTAGAATGGTTGTCTGCATCTGTTGTAGGTTTACCAATATTTCGTCATTACCAAACCATTTATATGACAGTTTGGAAAATTTTAAAGGCCAAAGATGAACTCGGTTTAAATAGTCAAAAAAGACATGAATGCTCATTTGTTAGGAGAGGCAGCAGTGGCTTTGAGGTTCCCTCTCCCCCTTCCCCTCCCCCTCCCCGTCCCCGTCCCCGTCCCCGTCCCCGTCCCCCTCCCCCTCCCCTTATTTTCAGAAGAGTGGTTATTCTCTATAGTGAGTGCGGTGGTGCGGTGAGCATCAGATGGCTGAGAGCATCTGGGCACATGCCCCAAGGTCCTCTTAGCCATCCAATGCTCACCGCACCTTCGCACTCACTGCATAGGATGTTTTTGCATTTTCAGGATTCCATAATACCCCCCCCTCAAACATACACGGGGTAGGAGAGAACCCTGCTCTTAGAAAATTATATAAATTAAGAATCAAAAAAATAACATTTCCAAAGAGTCCTCATCGAAATACCCATGTTACTTAGTCCTCCTAGCTTGCTTTCCTGATCTTATCCAACACACCCATATAAAACCTATCATGTTTAATAATGTCTACAGGAGAAAATTAATTATTTTAACAGATTGCATAAATCAAAATTGAAAATTAAAAAAATTAATTCCATGGAAACCTATGGTCTTCCTTCTTGACCAACGAATTTATTCTCTCTTGATAATCTGTTTGTGTGTGTGTACGCACTTCTAGGCATCAGTGTGCCAAGAAATATATATATATATATATATATATTAAAATGAGTGAAAGACTTGAAAGGGTATAAAACAAAAACAATACAAAATGCCCTTAAACCAGGCTCAGTTTCACTATTTGCCACTTAAGAGTACATGAGTTATTTAGTACAGGTTATAAAGTATCCCACATACATATCAATAGACATCAAATTTCTAAAATTTGTTAGTCATTGAGCTCAATCTACATGGATTAACTGTTTATTTCTATTATTTTCGTCTAATTCAATTTTAAATTAATTGTTAATATTAAAAAGTGTACCTAGTCTAGGAGTCTCCCGCCATTGCAGGGTTTGGAGAAGATGATAATATTCACAGCTTTACCCCTACTTCATGGAGAAACGATTTCCTAACACGAATCAATGACTACTTGGTCACAATTATGGATTTGTACGAAATTTAGAATGGCAAGTAAGGAAGGTAGACACCCATTGATACTCACAATCTGTTTCTTCCCCATAACCGAAATAGACAACCGGAATCATTTAAGCATATCCTTTTAGGGTTTTTTAATGGGATAGACTTTTCAACAAGGAAGTTTAAGGCTTCAAGACTCTTCAACTAAAAACAAGGCTAGGTCTTTTTTTCTTTTGGTAAACTGAACAAGGCTAGGTCCCATGCCTTTTAATTATAAGGTGGCTACAATTCAAGCCTCTGACTACTAAAAGTCTCAATAACTAAAATTTATATAGAGTTCTTGAGTGTGATGCGGGTCTTGGAAGCTTTCAAGCTCTAGACTTGACCGTGGTGTTGGTCTAGCTTGGACGTGTTTTAAGCTCCAGGGCCAACCTCTCCCTATATAAGAAGCCCAGTTGATTCTGGTATAGTATATCCAATAACCCTTAGCTTCTTCTATTTATCTCCTCCATCATGGCTACATTTTCTTCAACTGGAAAATGCCCTATTGTTGGGGCCACAATGCTACTTCTCTTTGGGCTGCTAATGGCGTGGCTAGACACAACAGGTCTCTCTCTCTCTCTCTCTCTCTCTCTCTCTCGCTCGCTCGCTCTTTGCTATAATCATATCAAACTAATTTTGGGTTAATCTATGCAGGGGCACAAACTGGTGTTTGTTATGGAATGGATGGCAACAATTTACCATCTCAACAAGAAGTTGTGGATCTATACAAATCCCAAAACATCCAAAGGATGAGACTTTATGCTCCAAACCAAGCAGCTCTCCAAGCCCTCGGCGGCTCCAACATTGAACTCATATTGGGTGTCCCAAATGATGCACTTCAAGGCATAGCAGGCAGCACTTCCACTGCAAGTGACTGGGTGCAGACAAATGTGGTAGCCTATTCGTCTACTGTAAAATTCCGGTACATCGCCGTCGGCAATGAAGTCAGTCCTTTAAATGGCAATTCTCAATATGTAAACTACGTTCTCACCGCCATGCAAAACATTCACAGTGCAATTTCAGCAGCTGGCTTACAAATCACAGTGACCACAGCTGTTGAAACTGGACTCCTTGGAACCTCCTACCCTCCATCCCAAGGTGCATTCAGCTCAGATGTGAGTTCATATATAGACCCAATTATATCTTTCCTTTCCGGAAACGGGGCACCACTACTAGCAAATGTGTATCCTTACTTCAGTTACAAGGATAACACAGGTTCCATCTCTCTTTCCTATGCCCTCTTTACATCCACATCAGTTGTGGTGACAGATCAATACAGTAACCTTGGATACAAAAACCTGTTTGATGCCATGGTCGATGCTCTCTACTCTGCTCTGGACAAGGCAGGTGGTTCCAGTGTTGGAATTGTTGTATCGGAGACCGGTTGGCCAACTGCAGGAGGTACCTCAACAACAGCAGAAAATGCACAGACTTACAACAACAATCTGATTCAACATGTGAAGAATGGAACACCGATGAAGTCTGGGGCTTTGGAGACTTATATCTTTGCCATGTTTGATGAGAACCAAAAGACTGGAGGAGGGGAAGAGAATTACTGGGGAATATTCAGTGCAGATAAACAAGCCAAATACCAAATCAGCTTCTCCTAAATGTGTTAAAAGAGAGAGAAGTGGTCCTCTAGACTATGTTTTTTCCATCTTAAATAAAACAGAGAGATACCCATATCCTTAATAAAAGTTTCGCGGCCTATGCTAAAATAATTTGGTCTCAAAGGGGTCAGCTCTGAATTTATGTATTAAGTTTAATAAATAAAAGTCTGATTATTTCATAAACCACTATTGTATTAGCTCTATTCTTGTTTTCTTCTTTCAAATGGGCTGGGTATGGGCCGTATGGCATGTATCCCAACATGATGGATTACAAAATATGCCTGAAATCCTAAAACAGCCTTTTTATTAGTATTTTTTTTTTTTTTTTTTTAAAGGAGTGAATAGTTTGGAAATCTGATAGATGGATACATGGAAGAGTTCCCTCTTAAAAAAATTAAACCTGATCCACACTTGTAGATTAAGTTTGGGGGTGGGTTCATTTGTTACAAACCCTTACCTTCAGAAACCCAATATTTTCCAATCCAGTGAAGCAGTGGATTGGGCACATCAATGGATAACTTCACGAGATCTATTACCACCCTAAAGTATATAAATGATAATTAAATGAATACATGCTGGTTCATGAAGGATTAAACCATAGAATAAACAACACTTAGCCTATTAAAATATACCAACAACCAGGCCAAAGCCAAGGTCCAAGCCCTGGCCCAGGCCAGGCCCATCCCTAACCTTCTTTGTGTAGGCCAGGAAGGGCATGTGTACACCATCTTTTCTTTTTGGTAGAAATTTGACACACCATCAATGCCCTATAAAAAGGGTAAAGCTCTGAATTTTGACTCTGATATTCCTATCCTGACTACTTCTTGGGCCGTGAAGTGGCGGCAGCAGCAACCCTTGGCCCAGCTAGCCCGGATAATGTTTGAGCCATTAGGCTTGCTTCTGCCTTCTGGTGGGCTTTTGTTTTTCCTACCCTTTCAAATGGGCTGGTATGGGCCGTATGGCGTGTGTCCCAATATGATGGATTCGTTTTCCCATTGGATCTAGCTGAAACCACCCAACTCATGGCGTTGCCTTATTAACTATAAACATGACTCACATCCTAAGATAAGCCTTTTTGTTAGGAAAAAAGGGTTAATGGTAATCCTAGTTAGAAAGATTTCTATCATTATTTTTTTTTTCTCTCTTAATATGGACTTGGCAATCTAATCCATGGATAAAGAGTTCCCTCTTAACAAAACCTGACCCCACTAGTAAATTAAAAAGGTGGGGGGATTCATTTACTATAAAATCCCATACGAACCTTTACCAAAACCCCATAGAATAGGAGGAAGATTGCAGAAGCAGGATATATCGCAAGAGTGAGTTTGGGTGAGCTGGGGGTTGGAGGGGTAGGCCGATAGGGGAAGTAAGAGTGAGAGAGGAAAGGGATAGTTCATAGAGGAGGCAATGGAGGGAAAGGCAAAGTTGCAGGATTTGTAAGGTGGGTGGGGATGGATGCAAAGGGCGTAGAGGAGCAGGGGAAGGGGAGGGGTGAAATTTGCAGGGTGAGTGAGGGTGATCGTGGGATTGCAGTAGGTGTGGGTTGAGGGCACGGTCAAAAGTGGAGGGGGATGGACAATCATAGAGGATGGTTCGTTGCGTTTTAGGGAGGAAGAAAAAAGAGAAAAAATGGACGGTGAGAACCTATCAATAGGGTAATAGGAGGGATAATTTGGCCATTTCAAAAAACAGGGGAAAAGAAGAAGAATTCACTTTTTGGAGGGGTGAATCAGAGGTAGAACTCTAGATATGAAAGTTTGAGTAAATAAAGTGTATGTTTAGGAGAGAGAAAATTTCCCTAAAATGTAGTAAGGCATTCTTGGAGAACTAGATATCTACAAGTTGTGATTAAATAATTTTGTAACCGTAGTAATGATGTTAGTGCATCACCAAGCTAGGGTGTCAAAGGTACCAGTGAAACTAGACTGTACTACCTTGAACCGAAATGAACCAAACCAAAGTTTATTGGATCAGCTTTTAATTGGGACATTGTGAAACAGGTTGAAAATTGGATCACACTAACCAATGATGGAAAACAGGATCAAAATCAAATTCAAATCGATAACAAATTGATGATAGAAATCGAATCCAAGCCAAAAACGAATCTTTCCTTATTGGTTTCATTTTGGATCATCCATTCTCATATTGAAACCAATAAAATTGGACCGATCTCAAACCTAATCGACCGATTGAAACCCCTAGCATTATGGTAGAATTGCCAAAAACTCAACTCGATACTATATTATTACAATAAAAGAGTGGGGTGTGGAGGAAGCATGGACTTGATTAATTTTGGTTCGAGAAACTTGACATGTCATTAAAAAAAAAACGTTGGAGTTGAGAACTTGCATCCTGGAGGTCTTGATTTCAAGGCTCTCATTCTTCATCTAGTCCCACGACTCCCACCCCTTTAATCCCCTATGTTTGTAGCCAAAGAAAAAAGTAGGGATCTATGTTCTAACTCATGTTAACATCCAGGACATGCTCAAATCATCCAAAACACACGGTTTGGAAGAGTGTTGAGTATACTGCCAGCTTTTGGTAGACTAGTGCTATGCTACAATGATATAGGCTAGTTGGACATAAGAGGGCAAAGGGTCTTTTTCAAAGGAAAAGAGAGAGAATGACACATGCCAGCACCTGGCGCCTCCCCAGCCTTCTTGGACTTCCCAGCGAAGAACCATCACAATTTAACTTCCACCAATCCACCATCGGCAACAGCCATAATACTTCCATCACTCCCCTCACCCTTGCCTTGGCACCACCATTTTCAGCCTACTACACCAGTGATAATCCAATCTTGATTTGATTCTATCACTCCTCCCTGGACCACGCCATTTAATCTCTTCAATAATAGACAAAAGACCTGTCTATATAACCGGTTTACTCCCATAAACCTCCTCGAGTTCCTCTCCATCCATACATAGCATGGAATGAGAACTAGCCCAACCATCCACATCTGACATAGACCAATTCCGTTGGATTTTTGGGACCACCAGTTAATATGCTCTGAAAAACCTGCCCACTACTTTGGCCAAGGAATTCCAAAAACCTCTGCAAACACACTCCAGATAAAAATAGCGCCCTCACACTCCAAAAACAAATGTGAAATTGACTCTTCTGCCTTTCTGTAGATTTCGCACCTGGAAGGCAGGAAAACCCCTTTCCTTTTTACCTTATCATCACAAGACAACTTGCCATACATTAGCCTCCATCCAAAAACCGACTGACAAGGCAACAAATCAGAACCCCACACCATCTTTGCCCAACCCACCTTAGGTCTTCCACTTCATAATGCCTCCCAAGCAGACCTTGTGGTGAAAGAGCCTAAAGAAGATAAAGACCAACAGCATCTATCTTACTGATCTAACGACAGTGGGATGCTATTAATTTCCATGAAGATGCGTTTCAAAAAATCAGAAGATACCCAAGGGAAGTTTCACTGACCGTCCATCACAAAATCAACAACCCTGCATGTGTTCTGAAAAAATCAAAACTGAGGTAGAGGAGATAACTTCGCAATTGATTGGGGGCCCAACCATCTATCTTGCCAAAACAAAATATCCTCACCATTCCCCACCATCCAACGCTCATTAAAAGTAACAAAATTCCACATCTTTGTTATACCTTTAAACACTGAAGAAGATTTATACCCCACCTTGAGCCTTCCCCCCTTGTCCATAAACCTCGCTTGCAAGAACTTACTAAATGTCGTCTCCTCGTGCTTCATCTGCCACACTAGCTTACTAAGACACGCACACATCGCTCATTCTTCTTCTAATTCCTAAGCCCCCTTCAGCCTTAGGCATACAAACCTCCTCCCATTTCACTATTATTTTCTTAACCGTGACAATCTCCTCTGACCACAAAAAGTTTCTCAACCAACACTCCACTGATTTAACCATAGATTCAGGCCACCAATAAATTGAAAAATTATGAATTGGCATACCTGAGACTAGGGGTGTCAACGGTCCGGGTCGGTGCGGTTTCGGTCCGGTTCCACCGGTTTTGGTGTGAGTTTGGAAGTGACCGAAACCGACCCAATAAGGATTTATCGGTTTCGGTCCGGTGTCGGTTTCGGTGCGGTTTGGGTTCGGGTTGGTACCGGTTTGGATCGGTTTTTTAAACCGGTATGAAGCCATTAGGAAACAACCAAATGATGAATTGTTGAACTTCGATTTCTTAAATCGATTTGTAACTGGGTTGGTTTTGATTTTTGGTCTAGTTTGAATTCGATTTTCCATACAAATGTATACAAAACTATTCAAATTTTAATTTTTTTAATGAATTTTGGAGTGTTTCGGTTTCTTACCGGTTTGGTTTCGGTTTCGGTCCGGGTTTTGAGCCGGTTTCGGTTTGGTTTCGGGTTCATCCGGTTTTCGGTGCGGTTCGGTTTGGTTTTGGGGTTACAATACTTGAAACCGAACCGAACCAATAAGGCTTCGGTTCGGTTCGGTCCGGGTTGTTATCGGTTCGGTCCGGCCGGTTTTACCGGTTCGGTTTAGGAATTGACACCCCTACCTGAGACCACAGAACGAATCAGCTCCACATGCCTTGCCATAGACAACAGTTTGCCCCTCCATCCCTGCAAGCAAGCCTTAATCTTATCCATCAAAGGGAGAATCCTTTCCTTCGTGACTGAACCTTTAAATATCTCTACCCCAAGATACCTCGTAGGTAGAGTACAGATAGGAATTCCAAGCAACTCAGCAATAAACCTCTTCCTGTGAGGAGCGACCTTACCAAAAAATACCATACTCTTTTCCAAGTTAACTTTCTAACTGGAGAATTGTTGGTATTTCTGTAGAAAATCTCTTAAACATCTGACATACTTGGCAGCAGCATTCATGAAAATAAATACGTCATCAGCAAAAAGCAGATGACTAGGAACAATAGCACCTCTTGGCCTAGGGAGCGAATTCATCATCCCCTCTTCAGCAAACCCTTCAGTCCCCTACACAACACTTCCTCTACAAGAATAAAGAGCATAGGGGAAATGGGATCCCCTTGACTCAAACCACGTTCCACACCAAAAAAACCCCACCGGCCCTCCATTCAACAACACTGAGATTCTAGTAGGCACTAAAATCTCATGAAGCTAGCCCAACCACACTTCTAAGAAGCCAAACACTAAGTCTCTGCTAATTCTGAACCCCATAGCTCATCCATAGCTATTGTAGAAATCATACGACTCTTCTTATTAATTAAATAACATCCCAACCCAAGATTCACTCTCAAGATCTACACCTTGCCTAGCTTGAGGGAATAAACTAGCATTCTCCATTATTCAACGATTTGGTGTACTTTGCTAACCAATGACACCTACAATAAAACACTAAAATATGAAACATATCTGATATTGGAATGCAAGATGCAAAGAGAAAGTAAAGAAATAAATGAGAAGAAGAGCTCCTTTGAGTAAAGAAAACCATCAACTGGACATACTGGGTCTGTATCTACTGTGGATGGTCTATTAGAACCTCCATGCATGCTATTGAGTGGTCCAAGTGAAAATTACAACTTACCATCAACTGGTAGATCTGATTTAGAAAACTTAGCCAGAATATGGTGTGAGGTGTGAATCTGGTTAGTGTTTAGAAAGGTATCACATTTCTCCCAAATTAGCCCATTCTCTCTCTCTTTGCATGATCTAGAGACCTTTACAGATTTTCACCTGGTTTCAACATCCTTGAGTTGAGTTCAGACACATTCATCATTGTGAACTGATTCCATAATTTGTATTCCATAATAACTTTTAACTACTAGATTGGATCCTTCAAAATCTTTAAATTTATGCTGAAGAACCAGAGAAACTAACTCTTTTAACCACCTACCCATCTAACTAAGTAAGCCTCCTACAGAAAAATTCACATACTAGACAAACCAAACAAAATCCAGCATACATTACAAAAGTATACTTAACTAACAGAAATTCTAGTTGAAGTTACTTTTCATGTTATACATGTCTGAGTCAGAAGGGTTTTGAGAGGCTAACCATTGGAAGAAAGAATGAGTACAGTGGCAACTGGGGTATTCCCCCTGGGAAACCCTGTGGTAATTGGTGATTCGGATTCGAGAACGGTGGAGGACACCAGTGGTGCTAGGAACTTTGGTTTGAAGTGCTGGATATCTGACCCATTCCTTCTAGGGGAACCCCATCTTCTCCCTTCCGGTGCCTTGTTTGAAACCCCTACTGGGGTGTCCTCCAACTAATCAGGATGACCAACATAATAGGGAAGTGGATTTTACTCCAATTACCCACCATGCTACAAATCAGATTTTGACTCCACGTATGAAAGGCCTCTATCATTAGTTGGAAATTCAAGGTTGGTAGAAAAGGCTCTTGAAACCATGTTTGGACGGTTTAGTGAGTGCTCTCACCTAGGCGCTAACCTGGTGGAGTCTTCTTATGAGAATTCCACCCATGTGGTGGGCCCCACCTATGGAGATGGGAATATTGAGATTTTGCTTGAAGTGGATGGTGGGTGTAACTCACATGAGCTGCATGAGGCTTAGGAGTTGCGTAGTCAGCATTCTACTCCAAATGTTGCATGCAGAAACAATGGTTGAACTGTGGTTTTGCACTACGACTTAGAAAATCAAGCGGCCATGGACTCGAACGAGGGTTTTATTGAGGTGAGGAGTAACAGTCCATCCCCTCCGCGAAACACTATTGTCCTGCGCAGAAGTGTGCGGGTTCAGGAATTGGTGATGGTGGATCGGTCTCTGCAGGGATGGGGGTCCTCCCAACCTAGTTCATCTTCTTCTTCCTAATTTTATGAATATTTTTTTCTGGAATGTTAAAGGTGTGCTGAATAGTAGAGTAAAAGCTTCATTGAGGTCTTTGATTACTTCTATTAACCCTATGGTGGTGTGCATTGCTAAACCTAAGGTGGGTCCTGAGAAGTGTCCTAAGAAATTCTTTACCTCCATGGGTTTTTCTTCGAATCTTATTGTGAACTCAAGAGTGGATATGGTGCCTAATTTATGGGTTTTGTGGAAGTTGGGTGTTTCGACTCCAGTGATGGTTAGTGCTTCTTCCCAACACTTGGCTCTTTCTCTGGAGCTTCATGGTTCTAAATTCTTATTCTCTGTGATTCATGCTAGTAGTTTCAAAATTGAGAGAAGGCAGCTTTGGTATGATTTGTGTGTGGTGGGAGCCAATATTGGCGATTTTAATGCCTTCTTGTATTCTCATGAGAAATGTGGGCCTGGAAGGTTTAGCCTTAGCTCGGCTAGGGAATTTGTTGCGATGATGGACACTGCCTCGTTAATGTGCCTCCCATCTTCTAGCTGTAAATTTACATGGTCTAACAATCATCGTATTGGGAATGTTAGAGCTATTTTGGATCAGAGTATGGGCAACGATGATTGGTTTAACCTGTTTCCTGGGTGCTCGCAGAGGGTGGTTGCTAATAGCTACTCTGATCACTGCCCTGTGGTGGTGTTTTGTGAAGGTAGTCCTCATCTATCCAACGTTCCTTTTCGAATGCAGAGGTTTTGGGCTGATCAAGAAGACTTTCTAAGATATGTTCAATCTTCTTGGGAGGTGTCTGTGTATGATACTCAAATGTATGTGGTTGCAATAAAATTAAAGCGATTGAAGCTCCATTTGAAATCTTGGGCTAAGGAGAAATTTCCAAATGCAGATGTGGAGGTGAACAAGACTAAGGTGATTCTAGAGGAGGTGGGTGCTAACATTGAAGAAAATGGAATTTTCTGAGTCTTGTTTCAATGCGGAAACAACTACAAAAAAGAATTATGAGTCTGCCTTGCTCCTACAGGAAAAGGTATGGGCTGAAAAGTCGCGTATGAAGTGGCATCAGTGTGGTGACCGAAATACAAAATTTTTTCATACTATGACTAAAGTTAAAAGGGGAAGAAATCAGATAAAGGAAGTTCTTGATAATACAGGCAACACTCTCTCTGATCCTGTTGAGATAGGGCAATTTATTGTGTCCCACTTTGAAAATTTTCCTTTTCTTGATTGTATCCCTATGATCATCACTATGGAGGATAATTTTCTTTCTTCTTCTCCATTTGATGAGGAGATTAAGGCTGCAGTCTTTGATCTTGGCCCATCTAGCGCTCCAAGTCCAAATGGTTTTCCTAGATCCTTCTTCCGCAGATGTTGGCATATTATAGGACATGAGGTATATTTGGCTGTTCAAAACTTTTTTTCTGAGGGCGCCATCACCAAAGGGGTCAACTCCAATTTCTTACTCTTATTCCAAAGGTGACAGGTGCCACGAGGGTGAGCCAATTCCATCCTATTTGTCTTGGAAATTTTTTCTTTAAAACTATTCCTAAGATTTTGGCTATGCACCTTTCTTCTCTGCTCCCTCGGCTAATTTCTGATGAGCAAGGGGGCATTCCAGAGAGGAAAGGTGGTCCCTTCTAATATTTGTTTGACGTCAGAATTAGCCAATATCATGCACGCTAAGGCTTTTGGAGGAGGCTTAGCGCTAAAGTTAGATGTTCAAAAGGTGTATGACACACTAGATTGGACTTTTTTATTTGATGTTATGCTCAAGTTTGGATTTTTCCAAATCCTCATTGATCACATTCATCAGATTATGCTTTCTACTTGTCTTTCGGTGTTGATTAATGGGGGGCCAATTGGTTTTTTCGGTGTGGAGCGTGGTCTTCACTAGGGTGATCCGTTATCTCCCATTCTGTGAGTGAGGGACCAAATTCTCCTATCCGGTTGAGGAACAGAAGGGATGGGAAACTTCCTAATATTTGAACAGATCTCTTACAGGGCTAAAGAATGAACCTGAGGCAACTCCCACTTGCCTTCAACAATGAAATCTGCCATTTTAGCATCAAGGGTTTGGAGCTGATTGAGGCTGATGGACTCTATAACTATTTTCTCGGAAAGCCACTTATCCGACCAAAAAGAAATTTCTAAGCCAGTTCCAACAACCCATCGCTCCTATGTTTCAACATAGCTCAAAAGTTTCCTAATCCCAGAAAAAATGGAAGAGCTGACATAGAACTTTTTAGGGGTACCTGATGAGGAAAGGAGCCTTCCTCTCAAGAAGGAGGCTGCTATCGACTTATCATTCTTGATATACCAGGCTAACTTTGCGAGCATTGTCATATTGATATCTTTCAATCTGCGAATGCCCAAGCCACCCTCTTCTTTAGGATTGCAAACATACATCCACTTCACAGTGATAGCTCTAGAAGATTCTGCTTCCCCACTCCAGATGAAGTTTCTAATCCATTTTTCCATAAGAGAAATGGAAGACACTGGCCATAAATACACTGCAAAATTATGAATAGGAATGCTGCACATCACAGATTTAACCAACTCAACCCTTCCACCCATAGACAACAATCTCCCTTTCCAACCAGCCAGGCGCGCTTTACATTTGTCAATAAGCGATAAGATCACATCTCTCTTCACTCTACCTTTAAAAATTTCAACTCACAAATTCTGAGTTGGGAATTTACATTCTGGAATTCCGATAATCTCTTTGATGCGGTGCTTCCTTAACACAAGAATCTTGCCCAAGAAGAGCATGTTCTTCTCCATACTGACAATCTGACCAGAGTAGCCTTGATACTTGTCCAAAAAATTCTTCAGGTGTTTCACCCCGCTCAAATTTGCATTAATAAAGATAAAAATATAGTCAGCATAAAGCAAATGCAAAGGAGTGGAAATATTTCTAGGGCCAGACAAATCAGGCAACTTTTTAGTTTGCTTTGTATGGGAGGGGATTCGGTTGAGAGCGATGTGTATCCCATGGCATAGTTTTGTTTGGGCTAAGGGTCTCTCCCCACATGCTTCTCTATTTGGTTGGTGAGTGATGCATGGAAGGATTCCAATTGATGAAAAAGTATTGTTCTGTGTTGTTTCAATGGCTTCTAGATGCTTGTTGTGCCATGAAGAATCGGAATCTATGGACCATATTTTTTTATTTTGTTGATTTTCAATCATAGTATGGTCTGATCTCCTTCAGGTTTTTTAGCTAAATTGGTTGGGATTTCCCTCCATCCAAGAACTATTTTCTTGGTGGAAAAGAAAGTCTCTCTCTTCTCCTTTGAAGCAAATCTAGTCTGCATCTCTCATATTTGGCCTCCATCAGATTTGGCTGGAAAGGAACGTAGAAGATATGATTCTAGTGGTAGGCCTCCTGGCCTAGTGACAAAAGCAATCTTTTTTACAGGGGTTTGTCTATATTTCTCCAGTGCTGGTTAAGAATATAAAAGAGCTGCAGCTAACGTCCTCCATTTGCCTTACTAGAGTGAGGCCCAGACAGAAGAGAATACAAGAATTGTTTTGGGAGCATCCTCAAGAGGGGTGTTTCAAAATAAACATTAATAGATGCTAATTGGGAAACCCGGGCTACGTAGGTGTGGGGGGAATAATCCGAAACCACAAGGGTTATACTATGACATGCTTTACCTCCTTTGTTGGAATTGTTTCTAACTTTGATGCAGAATTTGCTGCCTTCTTTGAGGCAACTCGTAGTGCCAAGGCTCTGAATTTGAATTGGATTGAGGTTGAAGGCGATTCACAAGTTGTTGTGTGGTGCATTGTGAAGGGTTTAATTCCATGGAATCAAAGGCAAGTGTGGTTTTCTTGTTTGGAATTTTTAAATAGCATCCAATGGAGTATGACTCACTACAACTGGGAAGTCAACGTAGTTGCAGATGGCCTTGCGAAACATGCTGTCGTGACTAGATCCTTTGTGGAATAGGACTCTGGTCCTAGATTTTCTACAAATGATATTGAATGGGATGTAATGGAAAAGCCTAGGTTCTGGTTCTCGTGAATGTTAAGCTTCTTTTGAGGATGTAGCTTTATTTATTTAGTCTTAATTCTCTCTCTGCTGATGGCTATGCCGAAGGTGGATTTAGGTCTTAAGTTTGTTCAGTTTTGTCTATTTGGACTTCTTTGTATTATTCTCATTCTTTTTAATACGCTCTTTTCTGACTGTAAGCAAAAAAAAAAGGGACAAGGACTCTGCCATGAATACAAGAAATGACAAACTATAACTTAGAAACATACACTCATGCAGCAGAGGAATGTAAGGAAAAAAAAAACCTACACTCGGGTCTAGCACTAACACACATTCAAACTAGAGAACATACATTTCCCTTAATAAGAGAACACACATCAAACCAGAGAACATACATTTCCCTAAATAAGAGAACATACATTCAAACCAGAGAACATACACCCTAAGCAATTACAAACACACACAAACACACACACACACGCACACGCACACCCACACACACACACATATATATATATATATATAGAGAGAGAGAGAGGGATGAGAACAAAGAAGAAAGGTAAACTCTTCTTCACCTCTCACTGAAAAGGGTAAATCTCTGCAAACAAAGAGAAGAAATCACCTGAAATCTTCAAGAAGAGAGACATATGTTAGAGAGAGAGAGAGAGAGAGAGAGAGGAATCGGAATTCGTTTCAAGGTTTACATGTAACAAATGCTAGAGTTTTTTTTATGAGCTTTGAAGAAGAAGGGCCGATGACTCCTACCCCTGACTACTCCATCCACCGAAGAACACTCAAATCGAATGATTGTAGCTTCCCCACCTAAGTCAATTTTAGGGAGAGAGAGAGAGAGGCAACCTAGGTTCGCTAGGTGAAAAGTGGGGAGAGATCTGTTTTAGCGTTTTCAAAATGAAAGGGGGTCTTGATCGGGGGATGATGGATCAAGAGGGATTTGGACTAGGTTTGCAGAGTTCAATCTGCCAAAAGCTTCAGCTCTCTCTCTCTCTCTCTCTCTCTCTCTCTCTTTATATATATATCTTAGTCGTTCATGTTAGCAACTCCATGTGTTGCAAGCTGAAGGTGGAATTGCAACTAATTGCACAATGGGTGAATTGGAAAGGATCTAGATCCATAAAAAGGGGTGAGACCAGAGAGAGAGAGAGAGATGGAAGCGCTCCTAGACAGAGTTCATTTGGTTGGACCAGTATCATGCTATGACAGAAAGATCAAGTCTAGCATAGTTATTTACCCATAAGGGTGTCAATATTGAACCCAAACCGTTATGGCCAACCCAAACTGCCAAAAAAATCCCAGACCAAGCCGAACTGAGCCCTTAATGGATTGGTTTCGGATTAAGGTAATTAAGAATTATCGGTTTCGATTTGGATCGGGCTAGCCCAATGGGCCCTTGATGGGACCGACCGATCAACTCGATAATTAGTTAAAACCCTATTTGACACCCTATATACAACTATATAACCTTCTCTTTGGAGTTGCAACCGTTTGTCAGTCAATAATTACTATATTTTTCATTCTTTAGTCCAAGTCCAACACTCTTAGCGGCTGAAAGCTTGGCATTTGTGCAACTATGCTTGCATCCTCTTTCTCCTTAGTCTTCCTCTCACGTAGTGACGTTGACCCAACATAATTCTAGTATACAGTTTCTATCTTCTGTTGCTTCTTCTTCGATTAAGCCTTTAGCATTTTTATCCTGTCTTGTAGTAAGATGTGGTGGCCTCTAGTAGTAATTATCCCATTTCAGTTATGGGCAGAGTGGAACAAAAGAAGATATGATAATCAATCCAGATCTGTAAGCTATTTAATGCAATACATTATGAAGGATATATGTGATTTCTCCTCTATAATTCCAATTCATATCAGTTCCATCCCGGATCTTCTTCTCTCTAAGAAGCTAAAGGTAAGGACTATAAGACCAAAAGCAGATCAGATCATGGAGCTAACTTGGAGTGCACCACCATCAGGATATTATAAGCTCAATATTGATGGATGTTCCTTGGGAAATCCAGGTTGCTCAAGAGCAGGCGGTATCATTAGAAATGAAAATGGAAGAAATTGGGGTTGCTATACAATATGGAAAGGTATTAAGACCAACTTCATGGCAGAGTTTTGCAGCATTTTTCCATAGTCTCAACATATCTGCAGCCAAAGGAGTGACAAAATTATGGATTGAAAGTGATTCCCAAGTAGTGGTGACTTATATAAGAAATCAAGTCATTCATTGGTGGTATCAGCAACAGTGGTGGTCTTACAAAGGATACTTGGATAATATTTCATGGATGATCTCTCATAGCCACAGAGAAATAAACACGATGGCTAACAAGTTGGCAAAGCATGCAGCTGCATCAAGAACTTCAACTATCTAGGATATGGCTCCTACATTCATCACTTTTGATCTAGAGTGGGATTCCCAGCATAGGCCAAGATTTCATTTCATGTAATTTCTTAGTTTATTTAGTTTTGAATTTTTATTCTAGTGATGGCTATGCCAAAGGTGGAATAGAGATCTAAAGGCTCTATTGTAAGCTATTACTTTTTTTTTTTTTTTTAAATATACTTT
>NC_056570.1:23266992-23267357 GCF_013358625.1 Macadamia integrifolia
GGGGTGAGAACAAAGAAGAAATGTAAACTCTTCTTCACCTCTCACTGAAAAGGGTAAATCTCTGCAAACAAAGAGAAGAAATCACCTGAAATCTTCAAGAAGAGAGACATATGTTAGAGAGAGAGAGAGAGAGAGAGAGAGAGAGGAATCGGAATTCGTTTCAAGGTTTACATGTAACAAATGCTAGAGTTTTTTTTATGAGCTTTGAAGAAGAAGGGCCGATGACTCCTAACCTTGACCATAGTTAGCAAATTGGGATTCGGGAATTATTCGGACGGAGAATTATTCAGAATAATTCGGACGATTAATTAAAGGATTCGGTCAAAAAAGCGGTCAAAAAAGCTTATTGGGTTTTTTTTTTTTTA
>NC_056570.1:23267377-23268944 GCF_013358625.1 Macadamia integrifolia
TTTTATTTTTGGTTTTTTTTTTAAATAATGTTTAAATGGACCGAATAATTTGGTTTAATTTGGATTCGGTCCGAATTATTCGCGATTTATATTCACTTTTGAAAAAAGCGCGAATTTTAAAGAATTTTATTTTTAATTCGGATTCGGTCCGAATTTTTGATAAATTCGGAAAATTTTGGTTCGGCCGAATAATTCGCGAATTATTCGGCCGAATTGATAACGCTGCCCCTGACTACTCCATCCACCGAAGAACACTCAAATCGAATGATTGTAGCTTCCCCACCTAAGTCAATTTTAGGGAGAGAGAGAGAGGCAACCTAGGTTCGCTAGGTGAAAAGTGGGGAGAGATTTGTTTTAGCGTTTTCAAAATGAAAGGGGGTCTTGATCGGGGGATGATGGATCAAGAGGGATTTGGACTAGGTTTGCAGAGTTCAATCTGCCAAAAGCTTCAGCTCTCTCTCTCTCTCTATATATATATATATATATATGTATATATCTTAGTCGTTCATGTTAGCAACTCCATGTGTTGCAAGCTGAAGGTGGAATTGCAACTAATTGCACAATGGGTGAATTGGAAAGGATCTAGATCCATAAAAAGGGGTAAATGTATCTTTTGGCATAGAGACCAGAGAGAGAGAGAGAGATGGAAGCGCTCCTAGACAGAGTTCATTTGGTTGGACCAGTATCATGCTATGGCAGAAAGATCAAGTCTAGCATAGTTATTTACCCATAAGGGTGTCAATATTGAACCCAAACCGTTATGGCCAACCCAAACTGCCAAAAAAATCCCAGACCAAGCCGAACTGAGCCCTTAATGGATTGGTTTTGGATTAAGGTAATTAAGAATTATCGGTTTCGATTTGGATCGGGCTAGCCCAATGGGCCCTTGATGGGACCGACCGATCAACTCGATAATTAGTTAAAACCCTATTTGACACCCTATATACAACTATATAACCTTCTCTTTGGAGTTGCAACCGTTTGTCAGTCAATAATTACTATATTTTTCATTCTTTAGTCCAAGTCCAACACTCTTAGCGGCTGAAAGCTTGGTATTTGTGCAACTATGCTTGCATCCTCTTTCTCCTTAGTCTTCCTCTCACGTAGTGACGTTGACCCAACATAATTCTAGTATACAGTTTCTATCTTCTGTTGTTTCTTCTTCTTCTTCTTCAAGCCTATGTATGAGAAAGTGTATAATTGTATTCATTTAATGGGTCTCTCTTTTTGGTTCATAAAGATATTTTTATTGGTTGACCTATCTCTATCTTATTTCATTTTTATTAGTTACTTTATCAGACGATTAAGCCTTTGGCATTTTTATCCTGTCTTGTAGTAAGATGTGGTGGCCTCTAGTAGTAATTATCCCATTTCAGTTATGGGCAGAGTGGAACAAAAGAAGATATGATAATCAATCCAGATCTGTAAGCTATTTAATGCAGTACATTATGAAGGATATATGTGATTTCTCCTCTATAATTCCAATTCATATCAGTTCCATCCCGGATCTTCTTCTCTCTAAGAAGCTAAAGGTAAGGACTATAAGACCAAAAGCAGATCAGATCAT
>NC_056570.1:23268964-23278167 GCF_013358625.1 Macadamia integrifolia
TTTTTTTTTTTTTTCTCTCTCTCTCTCTTTTTCTTTTTCTTGTGCAACAACCAATCACTGTCACCATTTGACATTTGTCTGTCTTTAGGAATTTCACTAGTACTGTGAGTATGAATAGGATAGATTTCTTTGGAAAACTAATCCTTAGGGATTACGTACAAAGATAATTATTCAATTAGAAACGAATGTTGTTCACTTGTTTTAATTTTTAAACCATAGCCTTTGGATAGCCTTTTGTTTATTATTAGGTGATTTGATTTAGAATATATTCTTTAACAATAAAAAAAAAAAAAAAAAAAAAAAGTTGATTAAGACATTATCCGCAATAAAGTTACTCGACTTATTATCAGAAACGAGTTGCCTTTGATTTTTTTTGAATATGTTGAGTTTAGCGAATTAATCACCTTTCTTTTTCCCGAGTACTCTTATATCAGTCAGAATACACAAATATCTGATATTTTAAAGTTATACGATATAGAGTGTATCAAAATCAAGGGTTTACTTAAATCCTTGAATGGGAGGATATCTAGAACTAGTGATTTGTGGACATACATCACCAATGATGGATATATTTCTTTGACTACCCATTATATTGATAAAGACTGGGTTTTGCATAGAAAATTGTTGCGGTTTTGTATAATGCTGCCTCCACATTCTGACATATATATCTCGGAAATGGTTTCAAAATTTTTTTCCGAATGGGGTATTGAAGAAATAATTTTTTCAATAACTTTAGACAATGCTAGTGCAAATACTTCTTTTGTTGAATTCTTGAGGAGGAGTCTGAATTTGAAGAAATCTTTTTTATGTGATGGTGCTTTCTTTCACAACCATTGTTGTGTACAAATCTTAAATCTCATTGTACAAGATGAATTGAAGTGCATAGTTGGTCTGTGTTATTGGTTCATGCTAGTGTTGGTTATGTGAAAGCATCCATAGCAAGAAATGTGAGTTTTTTAGAATGTTGCAAATAAGTGGTAATAGTATATAGTAAGGGTTTCCATGCCGATGTCTGTACAAGGTGGAACTCAACCTATCACATGCTTGAGTTTGCCTTATCTTATAGGAGAGGGTTTAAGCATCTTTAGTTGATGGACCCCCATTATAAGATTTGTCTTGATTTTGAACAATCGTCAAAAATTGAAAAACTTATGAGCTTTCTGGTTCCTAGTATTCCACTGCAAATCTATATTTTTTTCGATGTGAGGGAGATCCACTAAGTTTGTTGGAAGAGACATCAAATAAAGAAAGTTTAATCAAGGGAATGACTATGAAAATGAAGAAGAAATGTGATAATTATTGGAGTCGGTGTACTGTGATATTGGTTGTTGCGTTAGTGTTTGAGCCTCGCTACAAGCTTGGATTTGTGAATTGGACATTTAAAAAACTTTTCCCCTTTGACCTAAACTCGTCTGAGATTGCTAGTCATGTGAAAAGTGCATTATATGGGCTATTTAATGAGTACAAGAACATGGATGCAAGTGGTATTGAGTCTTCTACAACTTTATTGAATCAAGCAGGGACTTCTAGATCTCGTCGAAATATAGTGGTACATACATTTAACGTTTAATATTTTACAACCTTATTATTTTTTTATTGCAGGTTTATATAATAATGAAGGCTAAGTACTAACTACTTGTACTCTGTATTTTCCATATATTTCGTAGGAATTTATAACATTTGAGATTGCTGAAGTTGATAATGGATCTAAACTATAACTAGATGAAACAAAGACTCATTTAGTGATGATATCAATGGTTTTCTTGTGTTGTCATTTTGGAGATCAAATTGGACAAGATATCTAGACGTGGCTCGAATGGCTCACGTTGTCTTAGCTGTTCCAGTTTCAATGACTGCCTCAGAGTCTACTTTTAGTGCAAATGGTCGTGTTATTTACAAGTATCGAAGTAAACTACTTCTTATCAATGCTGAAGCATTGATTTGTTTTCGAAATTGGATGTTTGATTTAAATTTGAGGTGATTTCCACTCACATATTTTTTTTATTTGTACTTTACTTAGTTACTAAGTCTAGTAATAATTACTGACTGATTGTACTTTGTTTACAACTGAGCCTATTGATGATGCCGCTGACATAGCCGATGCAATAAAAGATATGCTGTTAATGCCAAACAAAGAAAGGGAGTATGGATCAATTAGAACTTCTCAAGCTTCATCATGGATTGGTTCTTCTCACTCTAAAGTGTAGTGGAGAATGGTATAAATCAATCTTATTCTCAAACTTCATCATATGTTGGTTCTTATTTTTATGAATTGCGGCTGACAGGTCCTCTTTTCATTTTTATAGGTTCTAACTTGTGAGAATAAGAGTGAATAGTGGCTGATTTTACTCAATGGATGAAGGATGGAATGGATCATCCGATCATGGATAATTTGATAATATAATTTCATTTTTTATTTTTTTTTTTTAAATGTTTTAACTCATGAGAATGAGAGTGAACAATAGTTGCAATTTTTTTTTTTTTCTAGTAAAGGAATAATGATTGAATTCATTCAATAAATTGATGGATCATGGATGTTATGATTTTTTTTCTTAACTTGTCAAACTTGATGTAGCTTTTTACAATTTTTTTTTTTTAAATGTAGCTTCTTACTTTCTTTTATTTTTTCTTCTATAAGATTAAATTCTTTAAATGTTTTTTGATAAAGAATTCTTTAAATGTTAGATGAATGCATTTGATTTGTTGTTACTCGGTGAGTATGTGAAAAGAGTTATACCGAAATCAAAGCGATAACTCGATACTAAAAAATCAAACTAAACTAAAATCAAATTAGACCGAGATCCAAACTGATAAAAACACCCCTATTTACCCTGTAAAAAAAAAAAAAATACAATGCTAGGCTTTCGCAACCCGCGGGGAACCGAACTCAGTGACCTTAACTGCGAAGTCGGTGACCGAGTCGCCACTTTGAACAGCGATGCCGAGTTGACTTTTGACTGCTTGGCAAACTATAGTCATTCCCCAGGCCAAGGTTTCGTCATTCTCGATTTGCCTTTCTTCCTTCGAAACGGAATCGTTTTCGGATCATCATCTCCATCATCATGACTTCTGCAATCGCTCAGCTTTCTTCTATCTCTTCAGTCAATCGTAAACTACAGTTACAGAAACGATCATTCCCTCCTGCTTCTCTTCGTTCTAAGGTATTTCATTCCACTAAAGCCCTTGTTTTATGGTATTTTAGTAGGGCAAAACATCAAAATCTTTCGATTTTCTTGCGTGTATGAAGTTAGGGCTAATCGTTATGTTCTAATTTGGTCTAGTTTGAACGTTTGACTGGAAGTGAACCAAATATAAATTCATGTCTAATGGATGTGTTTTGGAGTTTGTAATCCGTGATTATCTCTTTGGGCTAATAAATAAATTAGTCTAATTTGCTCATATGATTTACGAAATAAGTTTACAATCCGACACGCTTGGTTTACTTCTTAGTCAAGATGCGGTTTTGGACGAAACTATGATGTTTAATACATGGTATTAGAATATCTACCGTTGTGCAAAGCTGAAAGTATCACTAGTGGCCGTGGGATTTAGAAAGCATGATTGAGCTCGTGATTGGTAGGTCAGGTTGGCAGCCAGCACTGGTAAAACCTCTAGCCAAACCCTTTTACATGGATTTCACAAGAGGATTTTGAGAGGGATGAGTGGTAAAATTAGAAAGGATAGTAACGAATAATCATATTAGAGTTGGTTTGGGAGTAGCTTTGATGAATGATAAGCTACGAGAAAGTTGTTTGAGGTGGCGTGGTCATGTTCAACAGAGGCCTTTGGATGCTTCGGTATAGAGGAGTTTTTTTTATTCAGATTGAAGGATCTAAAAGAGTTAGGGTCATACCTAAAATGACCTTAGGAGAAATGAGGAAAGACATGCATAGCTTAGGCCTCTTATTAAGTATGATGTCAAATAGAGCTGTTGGAGGACAAGGATCCATGTAGCCTACCCTATTTAGTTGGGATTAGGCTGAGTTGTTGTTGTTTTTGTTGATTGAGTTCATGACATTCCACTCAACTGCCTCTAGTGGGAATAGACTTTTGAGAGTTTCTGACCGTAGTTAGATCTTGAGGTTCTTCGAATTTAAATAGATTACAAAAGATGGGGGCAAACCTAAAATGACCTTAGGAGAGGTGGTGAGGCAAGACATGCATAGCATAGGCCTTGTAACAATTATGATGTTGAATAGAGCTGATTGGAGAGAAAGGATCCACGTAGCCGACCCCATTTAGTTGGGATACGGCTGAGTTGTTGTTTATTGAGCTCGTGATATTCCATTCAATTTCCTCTGGTGGGAATGGACTTTGAATTTCAAAAGATTACGGCGATGTTGGTGGTTAGTTTTGATTAAACTCCTATTCAGTTTTTAATTAGTATCATAAGAGTCTCTACAGAATTACATCTGTCAATTTACTTGGCTTGTGTTTCTGTTTTCAATTGAAGAATTTTGCGTTGCTTGTTCGGTGTGGGTGTAGTAGTTTGATTACCAAAAAGCAAATTAATTTTTTTTTATTCATAACCCAGAAGCATTTGAGTGAAAGTGAATTTAGTTTTATGTATATTTTGCATGCCCAAAAAATTTCTTGGATTATGTAGGGTTATGGAACCTTCCATGGGCGACGCATAGGGGGGGTGTTAGCTCTTATCTCGGATTTGCCTCATGCACCAGTTGGATGATGAATCCATTAACCATTTATTTATTCATTGCTGCTCTGTTGTGGAACTATGACAACAGTCTTTTGGCCATTTTGGTTTGAATTGTTACATTCTTCTTGATATCCTGATTCAAGGAAAATGAGGCGAGTTTGTATTTATTTATTTTTGTATGTAGTAGAAATAGAGGGAAAGAATTAAGGGGAATTTATGATAGAGATATGTATATTCAAGCTGATGATAAGAGTCTCCATCAATGCTGCATGTTTCAGGTCTCCACTATGGATATATCTAGGTCATCTTGACTGATTCATGTATCAGAAATTGGCCTGAAATCATTATTCTCTCCTCTCTATTCTTTTATCCTTTTGGTATTTCCTTAGGATCATCAAATAAATTCCACCTTTTTGTCTGTGCCCAAGGAACCTGGCCCTTTTGGAACTGGGGGCATTCTAAGGTGCAGCTTCGACATGAAGCACCCACTTTATTGGGATCAATGATTGTGTTGAATTCTATCACAGCTGGTACCAAGTGATGCTCTTTGGACTTCATTTGGTACCATATTAGGGAAACAACATTTAGTGGTAAAGAGGGATGTCTCTGTGATGATTCGTATGACATGTCAATCTGCGAAAGACCCACTTATTGACACCTTTTGTCATGGAAACTTCTATTTGACAAAGCTGGAGGCATCTTTGGGTGGGCTGTGGTGGGAGGAAAAGAATCAAGAAGAAAACAGAAGAGAGGACATGAAGAAAAGGAGGAAAAAGGAAGAGAAACAAGAAAATAAAATGAGGAAAGGAAGAGAGAACACTGAAATGTCTGGTCGGCCACTGAAATTCAAGGTTCCGAGCTCTCTCTTGCTGAGAAAGTGGAAACTAAGATGTTTGTGAATACTGAAATGTGGGAAGCTGCCTTAAACAAAATGGTTCATTTCCACTCAGCTCTTTACCTTCTTAATTATAGACATTTTGATGCTTAGAGCTAGGGATTTCATATCTGGAAACTAAGAGGCCTATGTGATGCAAGTGTATCGGGAGAAGACCTGCTCATTAATGGCTTACTTGTGTCCAACTGGTCAAAGATAAGAAACAAATAACTAACTCTGCACAGAACTAGGCAGCCCTATAGAATAGTATCTGATGCCTAAAAATAAAGGGAATCAATGTTGAAGTTTACTCAGTTGAAAACTTAGGGATCTTGCAATTGACTGGTCCCTAGTAAGGAGGAAACAGACATGGGTGCCAGAGTCCATTGCAGATACAGGTTGTCAGAGATGGCAGCTGCTTTGAAAATTACAAGTTCAAATGGAGAGCACAGTACTGCTAATGCCTGATGCAGCAGAATTTGTAAAATCAAATGCCCTTGTTACATAGATTGGCCTTATTAACTGCTTCTGTTATTCTAGCAGTACTTATTAGTTTGTTACTTTTTATATTTTTTGTTTGTTGGGTCACGTAGCTATAAATAATCATTGTTGTCCTGCAATATTTTTTCTGCAAGATATTTTTGCTGCCAGTAATTGGAGATTTTAGTAGTGTTCTGCTTGAGCTCAACAGTTGGGCATGCAAGAATAGTTCGTTATACGCTATGACTAAAGTGTTGGTGTAGCTATGTGGGTAGGAGTATCAGTAAGTCATTTGTGAGGGACATATCATATATATGCTCAAAATTTTGAGATATGTATAGAAACTCTGATGAGATCGATTTTCCTATATCTTCCAGAGATATTAGTTTACTTTTGATAGTTTTCTCATATGCACTAGTGGTGAAATATTTGCAATTATTGGCTGTAAAAACATATCTATTGAGGAAGCCAAAAATTAAGAAAGCATGGTAATGTGGGGTTGGTAGCCAAGTTGGTCCAGTAGGGTAATTTTAAGTTCTTGGCCGTAAGTGTTTTTTTGGGGGGTGGGGGTTCACCACACCTGATGCTGGCTGGAAATCAGCACACCCTTTACTAATTATCACATGGCTGTTCATGTGGGGTTGGAATTTTGACTACCTGTGGATCGCAAAGTGTTCTTCGGAATGACTGGGTGTAAAGGGCATGTAGGCAGTGAATCGAGTTGAAAGTGAAAGTCACCAAAAACTGGCAGCATGCTCTCAAAACCAATTCACTTGAGTGAGACAGAGGAGAGTGGAATTTTGTGTCTAGGGATGAAATCCAGAGATCTATGAAGGAACGCCAAAAGCAAAGGCAGCTCTCTGGGTCCCTACCGACGCTGGGGTGCGAAAGCATGGGGAGTGAACAGGATTAGATACCCTGGTAGTCCATGCCGTAAATGATGAGTGTTCGCCCTTGGTTTATGTGTATCAGGGGCCCAGCTAACGCATGAAACACTCTGCCTGGGGAGTATGGTCACAAGACTAAAACTCGAAGGAATTGATGGGGGCCTGCAGAAGTGGTGGAGCATGCAGTTTAATTCGATACAACACGCAAAACCTTACCGGCCCCCTTCACATATGGGCAACAAAAGCTGTCCTTAACTGGATGGTACTGACTTTCGCCCCCCTGTTTGTATGCCAAATTTCAGATGAATCCAAGTTTTGGAACGTTGAAAAATCTGGGACTACCAGAAAGATGCACAGGATGACAGTAGGGGTGAATGGTCATGCATGGGAGGTTATGCCTGCATCCGAGAGGGTGGATTGGGTTTCAGTATGAAATTTAGCATGAGGGCCAATCCACATCAGCAACGGTCAGAATTGCCACATTAGTTTTTCAGATGGTAAAAAACAGAGGATATGCTTATATTGATATCAGCACCGAGCATGAAGAAGCATTTCCCTAAGTTTAATTACATAGGTTTCTAGGGTAGTCTGGTAAGTTTAGTTTGCTGGGTACCCTTTGTGCTTTTAGTTTTTCATGGGAATTTGGGTAATTTTCTGTGTTCAGTGTATATAGAGGTTGTTTAATCCTTAAATATCTTTTTAATTTACTAATTAGTACATGAATAAGTGCAAAAGTCCTTTGAATCTGCAAGTCCAATAAAGTTGTCAAAGCCTTTTAATCTTCCAATGTCATTAAAGAGTTGGGAAGATCTGCTCCTAAAGAGTCATCTGTGTTCAATGTGTCCAATGTATATAATTTTTTCAGTTAATAATGTCATTAGTAGTAGAATTTGTGACTAGTGAGAAGTCTATATGATGAGGTAGTCACCATCATTTATAACAAGTGAAATTGAATTAAATGAAATTTGTTTGAGATGGATTTTTCAATCATAAAATTCTAGGAGCTACCCGGTCCTCTCTCTCTCTCTCTCTCTCTCTTTCTATTCAATTACTGCCTCCAAGACATATAACATCTTTCTTTCATCTTCTACTTGCTTCACAATCCCATTTTTTCACCGTCCTTAAGTCTGTTGCATCAATGAGTCCATATTTTCTTCCTTTATGACCTATAATTTAGGCTAGATCCTTCTAGTAGGTTACACTTTAATAGCCAATCGTACGATCCTCATCGTCTGTAGCATCAATTGACTACTCACATGTTTGGAGTGCTTGGTGTCCAAGCTTCTGAATCAGATATTATGCTTACATAGTAAAAGCTGCCTTTCAGAATATTTTGGTATTGTTTGGCTGAAAATGGATACATAATATTCCGTATTGTTTCATATGTATTGAGCCTTTGAACCTTGATTAACCTTGGCAGGTCTTTTACATTCAGCACAAATACGCTATAATGTTTAGCCATAATGTTTACATTCTTTTGATTGCAATATCCTCGGTGCTGTTTCTTTTATATTTCTATGCCTATTTGATTGCTGATAGAAATCGTGCCCAAGTATGTCAAATATTTGGTTCTTTAATTCTAGTTATAGGGCAATGTTATTATAACAACCCAGAGTAATATTAATAGCTGAGGATACTTTTTGTTGTTCAGTTGCCAGTATCTATGCACCTTGAAGGAAGTGGAATTGAACGTACGCGTTTAGAGACTATGACCACCTTAAGTTATACCTCTGATCCATCAGTTTCGCATGTAGAGGGTACAATGAAATCCTATCCAAATAAAGAAGAACAAGTTGGTGGCAAGTTGGGGGTAGATGACCAATTACAGGAGCAAGTTGTCACCGAACAGAAAAGGGCAGCAAAGATCCACGATTTTTGTTTTGGGATCCCATTTGGTGAGTGAGCTTCATTGTTAGTGATAAAATTTTAGTATATACTCTATTATACTGTATTTAACTTGTTAAACAAGGCAGGTCCACAATGTTAGCTACATGAATCAAGAATCATGGCCTATGTTTCGTGAAACCTACATCTAAACTCAGTAATCCCAACTATTTGGGATGAGATAATATTTGGTTAGCTATATATCTATGCTGTACTTTTGTGCTTGTGTGTCAATGAGATTTTGATGCTAATATAGTTGTCCTGGCACCAAGGTGAACCTAGGTTGTGGTCAAGCTGCTAAGCAGGTGCCATGCATACATATTTTTAGGGGTTTGATTATAAAATATGACATTTCTTTCCTTTAAGATGTAATTTGAGGAGCTTGTATGTAAAATGAAAATTTTGTTTCTTTACAAAAAAA
>NC_056570.1:23278187-23292706 GCF_013358625.1 Macadamia integrifolia
AAAAAAAAAAAAAAAAAAAAAAAAAAAAAAAAAGAAGCTTTTAACTTATTGTTTAACAAATCCTTCTTCCTCTTTGATGTGGTCGATGGTGGAAGTTGTGGTGGATGCAGCTGGAGTTCCAGGTTCATACCTTCTTCTTCTTAGCGGCAGAATCTGGCAACAAGATCTGACTGCTTCTTATTCGGGCAGAGGCTGCAGCAGTGATTGCTGCAGCAATGGCTATTGCATTTCTGGCAACAGATCTGACTTCTATGGCTGCTGCAGCTACTTCTGTCTTCTTCTTCTTCTTCTTCTTGCTCTTTGCTTCCCTTACCCCTCCCCCCCTTCTCTCCCTTTTCTCCATGGTTAAACGACTTGGCAGCCGGGGTGACCTAGGGCATAGAAAACCGCCTGGGCGCCTGGGCTACAGCTTGACAACTATGGATTATATGGTGGAAGCAGTTGGGCATCATTTTCTTGAAATAGGTTATAGTGAAGGGTTTATAAAAAGAGATCTTTTTCATTGGTCCGGTTGTTTGTTAACTAAAATGTGCTAAGAATTCTATTGGCTGCTCTGCATTTGATAGTTAAAAAGTTTTGGGTGGAGGTTTTCATAGAAGACTTGGAGGTTGTCAGTTTTTGTTTTAATTCTTCCATCTGTAAGCAAATAATGTACTGGGTTTGAAATACAGTGGTGAAGAAGTTCATTGGCCTATTTACCAAAAAAAAGTGAAAAGGATAAGTTTAATAGCATCAACCTCATTTATGATGCCTGGATTTTGAACTCTCTTCTGAGTTCACATCACAAAGTCTCATTGGCAGGTGATGAGAGGATGACTGTGTTTGCGGCCCTACGGGAGTTTTATTGTTGCAGGCATCAGATGTTTAAAGTATGAGAAGATTGATGTTGCTAGGGTACCCTATTTTACGAGAGACTTCTTAGTCTTGATGAACCTAGCTGTGAAAATTGAGGCTTGAAATTCAAGGCGTATTAATTCTAACTCCTGGTTATTTAAACCACCTGTCATTTTGTTTGGGATTGGCTCAAAGGATATTTGATTCTTTCAATGTGGATGGAGTTGAGAAAAATGATGGTTTTTGATGAGTGCATCTATTGAATACAGGCCTTGATGATTGTACAGGTGGCCTGATTAATTAACTGAAGATTGAGGACTTTCTTTTTGGTGATTACTGAAGGTTAATGACTCAAAAACCCTTCACAGCTCAAGATAGAATAAACACCGCCAATTAGGTTTCCAGGGGTTTCAAGGGTCTCTAGGAAACTTTGCTTACAAAATGAGAAAATGGCTGATAAGCATAATAAGTTCACCCTTTATATAGTTAACTCCTCCAAAGTGGAAGGAAGGAACATAAGGGAGAAAGCTTTTTGTAATCAGGGTTGCAAATTTCCAATTGTCGTGAAGACTGGACCCCAAAGCAGGCACATAATGGACTGGGACCAAAGTGGAAGGTTGAGGGCTCTCTCTTATAAGTGCAATGATGAGGCATACCTGATTGTATATTCTTAGATTAACGGTCATTATCTTGTCTTGGATGGCGTTGTTGGTGTTGATTTGCTAGGTTTTTTGGTTGTTTGTAAGTTTTTTGGATTAGACGAAAGCTGGGATTAGCACTGATGAGGGCGCGGCCAAGGAGCGAACTAACGAATGCTGCACTGCTACCCTGGCCCTTCGTCTGCCCGAGCTGTCACCTCGGCATCTCATTTGGCCATGCTGCCACCTCGGCCCTCCATCAGCCCGAGCTGCCACCTCGGCATCTCATCTGGCCGTGCTGCCTCCTCGGCCCTCCATCAGCCCGAGCTGCCACCTCGGCCTGACGTCAAGAAGCAAGGTTCCCAGAAACGTGCTCTCATCTACTCTTACATTCAAGGAACGTAATCCTTGATCACAAGGACAGGACTCTATCCACTATACGTCACCAGAGGCATCCACTTCTCCCACGTTGGCACTTTTGAGATAAGAGGGGAATATTTCCTTGGTATACCCTAGGATCTGGAATATTCCCAGCATCAGGGAGTTGTCCCTCTCCAGGACTCCACACCCAGTAGGACTCTCCACAGGCTTCCCCCTTTCTCCATTCCATCAGTGGCCTATAAATGCCAAAGTAAGCCTCCATTGAAAGGGATCGATCACTTCTTTTATTGAAAGTTCTCTTGAGTATTTGTTGTGGAAAGATCTGACTTAGGCATCGGAGAGTCCCCCGTCGGGTCAGCCCGGCCCTCCCATGTCTTCTCTTCTGTGCAGGTCGGCTGGAGCATCAGGAACAGCAGGGAAGATCGCCCGGTCAATTTTTGCCACAACAAGCGCTAAATTGGACCTATGGGGATCAACCTTGAAAATTGGAATCTATAGGTTTTAAGATAAGTAGAACGAAGACAAAGTATACGATGTGTAACTTAAGTCACACTACGATGGATAACGAAATGGTAAAGATTGAGGAGAGGTACCACAAAATGACCATTTTAGGTATCTGGGGTCAATCGTAAGTAAAGAATTAGAGCGCCTATATATAGAAGCCTCAATCAATTGTAATAGATTAGAATTGAATTATGAAAAAAGTTGCTGCTCGCTGCAAGCTTCTTCCTAAGAATGGATGGTTCAACAACTGAGATAGTTGTGGATGAGAGACCCAAGCTGAGATAGCCATTCTCCCAACCCACATCTGTCCCTCCTATCCTCTTTCTCCTCCATTACTCTTCTTTTCTTTTTCTATTTTACTTGTTTTGAATTTGAGATTGAATCCCCAACCATTGTTGGTCAGAAAAGTACACTACCAACCCTACATTCAGAGTTTCGAGTGCTGCAACTTCCAGGACAGAAATCTGATGTTACAAGGTTTTTGGGTTTTGTTTACCTCACTAGGAGAGAGACTCGACCAAGGAAGGGGTCCTGTTCAAGGGCGGGTTTGTGAGATATCTAAAATCTCCAATTTCAGCCCTATTTCTGCCCTAAAATCAGGATGTGACATATCTCAGGAATCCTTCATCAGTTTCAGCCAATAATTTGAGGATAATTGGTCATCCTAAGGCTTACCTCTGATCCTAATTTCAGGCCATTCTGAGCCTGGGTTTGTGAGTTACATATTTTCTTTTATTTGACCTAATTTCTGGTTTATACTCAGATCTGTCGTTTGCTGTCTAATCTTATCTGTTCTAAGTGATTGTGGAGCTTGTTATGGACTTGAATGGGACTGACTACCCCTTGGTAATTTTGTCTGACAGATGAACTATCTAAGTTTCTGAAATCCTTTCATGGCTCAAATTTTTTAAAGCTACTTTTTTAGTTATGTTTCTGTTCTTGGCATTACGCCATGGTTTGGTGCTAGTTGCTAATTATTTTGGATCATCCCTTGGACTTCCTAATCTAGATCACGTGGGAAATTTGACCTCTTAGGCTTTCATTATTGGCTATCTATATTAGTTATAGTCTATAGGCTGGGGAGATTGATTATTTCTTGTCCAAGCCTGACTGGCTGCCCGTGTTTCATCTGTCTAAACTAACTTGTATGGTTGTGCTATGCTTTTGCTTTGTGGTTTGAGTAAACCCCCCGTATCATACTTCAGCAGTATTCTTTTCCCCCTTCAGGTGGGGTTGGGTTATTTTTGTTCAGATCTATGTTCTGCAGTTGAATGTTATGTTTCCTAAACTTGTGCTTCTTGGTGGTTAAGTGATAATCAGTTCCAGTTCCTGATTTCATGTTTGGGTTGAACCTATCACAGGTGGGCTTGTTTTAAGTGGAGGTCTTGTTGGATTTGTTTTCTCGAGAAATCTCACAACTCTAAGCACTGGCGTGCTCTTTGGAGGTGCATTGTTGGCCCTGAGCACCACAAGCTTAAAGGTTTGGAGGCAAGGAAAATCCAGCTTACCATTTATATTGGGACAAGCAGGTAGGATTTTTTTCTATGTACTTTTGGATATTCAGATTTTGTCTTGAAGTATGAATAATGTTGATTTTGCATTTAGAAAGTTGATAGATCTGGCTTGGTGATGACAACTGTATGTGCAAGTAGCTACCATGCTTAGTCAATTACCCAAATTTTTCGTTTTCCTTTCTTTCTTCTAGTTTACACTTCCTAGTGAATGAGGAAAGCATTAATTGTTCATATTGCAACCATGGGTTTTAATTTGATTTCAACAATGCAACTTAGCCTCATCCTGATGGTTTTAATTTGATCTGCAAATTAAAAAAATAAAATAAAACTGGGTGTATTGCCATTTGGTTTGGGAAAAGGCTTATTTGAGTTGACTTGAGTTCAGGTTTATTTGGGTTACTAAGCGGTTATTTTTCAAAAAAATTGGGACCAAAAATTTGCCTCCCTTTATCTAAATTATTTTATTTAGGCTTTCTAAAGATTCCAATTTTCCCAGATGATTCTGAAATGATTTTCCGGGGCTGTTTTTTAAAACTCTAATTTTTTTAGGCCAAGTCATGCACAAACACCCTCAGCCCCTTTAAAAAAACGCATATTTTCCTTGATAGGCTGATTTGAATTTGGGCCAAATTATTTATGAACCTGATTACCATTGAATTAGATGGCTATGATTGTGACCTGAAATAAAAACAATTAAATGTGCTTTGCCTTTGACAACCCCCCCACCCCCAACCCCTGCGGCCAAAAAAAAAAAAAAAAAAACTTTCAGCCAGTTTTCAAGACATGGAATGGTGTGGAGTTTTTTTTAGAAGTTTCTTAGTAGATCTCTTATATACCATCGCACCTGTGAAGCAAGCTTCCATTTTCCTTCCATGAAACCAGTGCTGGGATTATGTGTGAAGTATATGTTGTTCCCTTCTCCCTCTTGTTGTTTGTTTGGATTTTTCTACCTGATCAATCCAGGGATCAGCTCCTGACTTTTTGAATTCTTTGAAGAATTGAGGTTTTTCCAAACTAGACGACTACTACCACTGTCACATTTCCCATGAAAGTTGCATTGCTAAAGACTTGATTCAGAAGTTGTATTTTTGGTACTTCTTTGTCTCTGCTGAGAAATCACAAATGGACATTTAAAGAGAAGAGTGTCAGGCCTATGCAGAAACATGAGGAAAATCCAGAAAGGGATCAAAAAAACTCCCACTTTGTGAAAGTTCTTTACTTGCATGATATAAGAAAGAGTTTCGCTTACCCTAAAAAAACAAGGAACTTTTAAGTGGGACATATTTCCGGGTATCTGAGTTTGATGCATCATATCTGCTATAAACATTCCATTTGTCTAGTGCAGTAAGAATGTGAATTTTTTTCCGTTCCTAACAGCATTAGGGTTAATTTATTTATGAGGATGGACTGTGATGAAGACTTATAATGAAGTCAGAAATTATGTGAACCGAGGATTTGAGCTTTAAAATTTATACTGTTCTGAATGCAAAAATAGTCAATAATGGGGAATTGGGGTACTGGAATTGTTCTTAAATGATTGAACCCTCTATTTTTAAGGGTCTTTACAGTAGAACTCTATCAACTTGCTTGATTCTGGATGTTTTTAAAATTAATAGTTTACTTTTTCATTTTTGAACTCATCTGGTCTGTTGGTGTTTCATCTGTGCTTTTCTGATCCTACAGCACTCGCAGCAGCACTTCTTGCAAAGCATTATCAGACCTACTCATTGGTATATACCCTCTTTTGTTTTTGGGATTATTTATTTATTGGTGGTAACATCCTATTACCATGCTTTTTTTTTTTTCACGCATCAATAGGTTAGTTAATTCCTTAGCTGTAACTGTTTCTGATAGTCTGATATTGTTGATGCAGACGAAGTTCTTGCCAACTGGATTCTATGCCATTGTTAGGTACTTCCCAAATCAAAGCTTGATTGAAGTCTAGAGTGCTAGGCCTAATGCAAAAATATTATTATTATTATTATTATTATTATTATTAGGGAGGCTACCGTTCCTCACGCCTACACACAGCCCCTGTTTTCAAGGGGGGCCAGGGCATCTTTTCACAGCCCCTTGAAAACAGGGGCTGTGTGGGCGTGAGAATGCTAGACAAACAGTTCTTTCTTCCTTATTATTATTAGGGAAAATGAACTCTCTTCAGAAGTGAAGCATACACTAGCACCTCCTTGAGTCTCTCTCTCTGCTCTATCATATGAAATGACGTATCTACCCTTCTGTTTTGAGAGAAGAGAGACTCTAGGAGGTGGTAGCATATGCAATTCTCCTGGACAGAGAACTCAATCCCTTATTATTATTATCATTATTAATGTTATTAGTAGTTTTTATTATTGTTTTTCTCAATGGCAGTGCTGCAATGTTGTGTTTCTATTCCTATGTGGTGATCTCTGGAGGAAACCCTCCACCAAAGAAGTTGAAGTCAGCCAAAGCTGCTTCATCGTGATGGAATGTAAAATTGGATGCGTCAGCTCTTCATGCGATTTCTTATATGAGTTCTGTTTAGGTTTTGATTGAATAAGGCCCAGTTTTTGTTATTTAGTTCACTCTAATAAATAACTGGGGGAAGAGAAGTATATAAATAGAGAGAGTGTGTGTTTTCGTGTGAGTTCGGCTGTAATTCTTGAATTGTCTTGCCAACCTTGCCCATGTGGCTGGGAGCATAGTTAGCAAATTCGGATTCGGGAATTGTTCGGGTGAAGAATAATTCAGAATAATTCGATTGGTTAATATAAGGCTTCGGTCAAAAAAGTGGACAAAATAAAAATCGGATTCGGATATGGATTTGGATTTGGATTTGGGAATTATTCGATTACAAAATTAAAAGTCAGGCAAAAAATTTGAATGTTATTTTTATAATTTATTGTATCTGTTTTATTTATTAAGTAATTAATTTGATATGCACACCTAAAAAGAGAATATTTTACTGTATAGATCTACTAGTTATAATAGTAACCATTTGTTCAGGTTTTCACACGCTATAGCTACTACATCTCTATTGCAATTGTTGAACAAGAACCACAAAATGAAATCAGATAAATTATAGTGTTTCTTGACATTATTGAATAGTATAGTCATAAAATGCAAAGTACAAGCAATTGTAAACATAGTACTGCAACCATGAAGTTGTATTTGAGTCCAGCATAACCAAGCACAGAAAATGATTACTCACAACCTGCTGTTTAGATTTGCAACCCACAGGTTTTCATAGTTTACAAAGAATAGAAATGAATATTGATTGGTCTAAGAAAAAAAAAACATTCAAGAAAAAACACATACCTAAAGAATTGAAGAACACATTTCAGATTTCAAAGCTTGAACAAAACATTCAAGAAAAAGAAAAGGGTTAAGAAGAATTGAAGAACACATACTTGCAACCAGCAGAGAAGAGTTAAGAGGCTCAAGTCTAAGTGACAGGAGTCACCGGACAATCGGAGTATCATAGAAGGAACAAGAGAGAAGAAAAACCTCTGAAGAAAAGGCCAAGCAACCTCTGAAGAAACCGCCGACCAACCTCTAAAGAAATAGAAGCTTATTCACAGTCGAGCAACCTCCTTTAGTGCTCTCGAGCTCACATTGTCATGGTTTTGGCCGAGCAACCTCTGAAGAATCGGAAGCTTATGAATCTATCTCAAAACCTTAAATTATCTATTAGAGCTTCATATATCCCTAGTCTCAAGATGAAGTTACGAGAAAGAGACGTAACAAAGAGGAGATTCTAGGATTATTACAAAAGAAATCGCAATTTTTACCAAATTTTATTTTTAATTTGAATTTGGTCAGAATTTTTCATTTAATTTGGAAAAATTCTGTTCAATAATTCGGCAAATTTAATGACAAAGGTTGGGAGTTGAGAAGATGGTAAGCAGTTGATTAATCGAACAAGAAAATTAAACTTTACAAACAGAAACTCTCGTAGAGAGTTCTAAGTACTCAACTAAGTATCTTATTTTCTTTCAAATTTAAACTAGTCTAAATTGGTGTAGTTGTGCTCTGCAAAGTCCACGCTCATTAGGAGGTCTTGAGTTCAAGCCTACCTTAGAAAAAATGCTGTAAATACAACTAACAAGGCAATCATTGGGAATAAATCAAATTTGGATCAAGTAAAATGTGAAATTACTATTTTAACTGAAAGGAGGTGCGGATTTGGGTGTGGTGATGAGCTGCCTTTCCTTCTAAAAGAAAAATCTACAATCACTTTTTTTGTTTTTTTGCTAGAAATCTACAATCTCTTGTTTTGCATTTTCAGTGGACTTTTAAGCCAAGAATGAACTCAATTCTTTCACCATTGGATAGCATTGACCCGTCCGATGATATATTGTACGGCAAAATTGGACGTACGGTTTAACCGCAACTGAAGGTTTGTTGGAAGTTGAAACTGTGGGTGGCGCCGCTGAGTTTGGAAGTTATATTTTTTTTTCCTTAAAATGCCCATTTTACCCTCCTTTGGGGTCCCTCTATATATAAGGGGATCCTCTACACTTCCCAAGGTGCTCAATCTCATGAAACTCCCCTTTTGCCTCGAAGTGTGCACCCTCACCTAAAATAGCCAAAAATATCCCAAAACAAATCCTAGAAAATCGAAAGAAAATGTCCCCAAAACCCTAGAAATCACAAACAATCCATAAGATTCCCCCAAATAAAAAATAAAAAAACCCTGAAAGCAGTCCAAAGAAGTCATGAGCAGCCCCAAGTCATCCAAAAGAGAGAGAAACATGTCCTCCCCATCTGAGTCGGTAGATCAAAGAATCTTCACTTTGAGTGAAGGGCCCCTCCCCTTTAGGTCCTTATCAAGGATTGAACTAAAGTATAATCTTTAAACTCAAGAAGGCCCAACGTGGTATAATTATATGCCATGTGTTGGTGTAAACTAAATAAAGTAGCTTGTAGTATGTAATTTCTGTGATGCTCTTAGGATACAATATGTAAACATAACATGGCTATTTATGCGGTATAGGATATATAAAGTTGAGAGAATATTCTAAATTCATCATCTAGTAGATGACTGGTTTAGCTGGGTGAGATCGATGCCTAACACTTTTGCATCCCCATAACCTGATATGAACCTGAATCTTTGACCAAACCATATATGGAATCACCGATCCCTTAATGGGGATTGGGCCCCCCACTTGGGTCTTAGGACTTCATCTTCGGTGGCGACTCCAAATCATGTTTTTCTGATCCCTCATCTAGCCATGAACCCAAGAAAAAAAGTGGTTCGTGAACCCCCCCTCCCCAAAAGGAGAGGACTATATTGTACCTACAATTTGCTGCCCTTTCATCATTGTTACTAGGGATTTCTATGATTTTGCCTATTCCCTAGATAGGATGACCTAGACAATGACATGCAAGATAGTCTGACCGAATTCTACTCATTGTCTTTTAACCTTGTGTAATTCATATATATTACTTGAATAGAACCATTTTTACACCCCTCCCTACCCCTCCACCAACCCACCTCGGCCAAAAAATGAAAAATAAAAAATAAAAGAAAAATACCCAAGACCCCCCGCCCCACCCACCTAAAAAAAGTTGGATGATTTGAATAAACTATCCTCATAAATATATTTCCACCTGTGTCTCTAATTGTAGTAGTTTTTAAGGGTTAGTTAATATCTTGTTATGTTTGGATAAATAACAGACCCTTGTTATGTTAATAATTTGTTTTACTAAAAATAGAAAAACCAATAAGGCAACCAATAATTTGATTTACTAAAAATAGAAAAACCAATAATGAAGATATTGGAGATCAATCAATATAAAAAGGGGTCCATGTCACAATACCAAATGCGTGTAGGGAACCTAAACCAAAGAAAGATGTATCCCTTTAGCTCCGGAATCCTTATAATACTTTTTTCTGTTTTCATGTCCTCTTCAATTTCTTTATCAACTTCTAATTCCACCTCTGAAAAATTCCTCAGTTGTGTTTCAACTCAAGACACCAGCAACGCAATCTCTCAAGTTCTCTACAGTCCTACCAACTCTTCCTTCTCCCCTATCTTGCAATCTACAATACAAAACCTTAGATTCCTATCATCTAAAACTCCCAACCTTTTGTTTATTATCACACCAACTAATGAGTCCCATATCCAAGCAGCAGTCATATGTTCTAGACAAAATGGGCTTCAGATTAAAGTCCGAAGTGGAGGTCACGACTATGAAGGCTTATCTTATCGATCTGATGTCCCCTTCATCATCATTGATCTCCAAAATCTTCGATCAATCAATGTGGATATAGAAGAAAGAACAGCTTGGGTTCAGGCTGGCTCAACTGTTGGAGAAGTTTATTATCACATTGCAAATAAAAGCAACACTCTTGGCTTCCCTGCAGGTAAAGGTGTCAATCGGTTTGATTTTGGTTCGATTAAAGATACAAAATGTAGAAACTAAAATGATCAAAACCAGGAATGGGAATACATTTTAAAAACCCAAATAAAACAACTATGTACAATTTGATTTCGAGTTTTTATTTGGTTTCCTACTTAATTTCTTAGTCGATTTTAATTTGTTTTGTTATTCAGTTTAGGTGGCTCAGACTTTTCACATCTTCACCAATAAAAAACCCTAAGTTGTTAGGGTCATAATCTATCCATAACTTTCAAACATTAAAAAGGAATAGAATTTATCATTCAAATTGACTGAAATAATAATAAAGAATTTTATTCATTTCCTTATTGGGTTTGAAAATACGTAATTCAATTCAGTTCAATGATTTTGGTCATGAAACTGAAATCAAACCAAGAAAAGATTCCAGCCTTTAAAACCAAAATCCCAACCAATATGATTAACTTTGGGTCAATTCAGTTCAGTTTAAACGGTCATTTTCAATTTCGGTTCTAAATTGACACCCTCAATTGCAGGTACTTGCTCCACCATTGGTGTTGGTGGGCACTTCAGTGGAGGTGGCATAGGGGCCTTGATGAGAAAATATGGCCTCTCAGCTGATAATATCATTGATGCTAACATTGTGGATGTTAATGGAAGAATCCTTAACAGAAAATCAATGGGTGAAGATCTATTTTGGGCTATTAGAGGAGGAGGAGGGGTGAGCTTTGGAATTATTCTCTCATGGAAGATCAAATTGGTTCCTGTTCCACCTACTGTGACTGTCTTTACAGTCCGACGAACACTACAACAAGGTGCAACCAAAATTGTAAGCCGATGGCAACAGTCAGCATATATGTTCAGTGAAGACCTGTTTATAAGGGCCATAGCAACAGTGGCAACTGGGGCCACAAAAGGGGAAAGCACAATCCTAGTTAGTTTTCAGTCTTTGTTCCTTGGAAGTGTGAAGGAACTCCTCCCTTTGATGAATAATAGCTTCCCTGAACTGGGTTTGGAAGCCAAGGACTGCACTGAGATGAGTTGGATCAAATCTACTCAATATTTTGCTGGCTTTACTAATGGAGAATCTATTGATGTTCTTCTGAACAGGACTTTACAGTCCAAGATCTTTTACAAGGCCAAGTCTGATTTTTTGCAAGTACCCATTTCTGAAACTGGGTTGGAAGAGATTTGGAATGAGCTTTTACAAGGAAATATTAGTCCTGTGGTGATCATAGAACCTCTAGGTGGAAGGATGAGTGAGATCTCAGACACTGAAACACCCTTCCCACATAGAGCTGGTTCCCTGTACAACATTCAATACTATATGTACTGGAATGAAGATGGAGAGATGTCCAACACAACCGAAGAGCATTTAGAAAGGATGAGAAAGATCTACGAGTTCATGACCCCATATGTTTCCAAATCTCCAAGAGCTACCTATCTCAACTATAGGGATCTTGATTTGGGTGGAAATGATGGGCGTAATACAAGCTACACAAAAGCTTGGGTTTGGGGGAATAAGTATTTCAAGAACAACTTCAAGAGATTAGCATCTGTGAAGAGCAAGGTTGATTCAACCAATTTCTTTTGGAATGAACAAAGCATTCCACCTTTGAACTTTCAGACAGGGGAGAACTAAAATAAGAGAGGATGGGTTGGGATGCCATTGATGTTACTGTTCTATACTGTAAATGACAATATACAATAGGAAATATATTGTCATTTCAAGTATGTAATGTCAATTTTATTGAATAAAATTACTTTTTTCCGATTGCTATTTCTGTCATATTGATACTTGAGGTGGCACGAGTGAGGGAATATTTTTTTCTTCGTGTGGTTAGTTATTTAAAGTATTTTTTTTTTTTTTTTGGTTGAATTTGAAGTAGGTATTGAGTATTGGGAAGTTTTATGGAAGTGGTGTAGGAGAAGTTTTGGCAAGTAATCTTAAATAATCTGGAGAGAGGTTTCCTAAAAGGTAGCATGACCTCTACACCATGTGTATGTCAATGGGAGCACTAGTAGAAGAATCAACAATGGTGAGCTTAATGTCTTCCATAAGGGGTGGGGCAGTTCCCCCCCCCCCCCCCCCAAACTATGTATAGGCATAAGGGTCACATTGTCTTTAGGCTTCTTTTCCCATGATCTTGGGGGGAGGGGGGAACCCTGCCATTCTAATGTAAGCAATATCAATGCGAGGGCCAGTGGGACAGCACGCAGGAGCATCTTCAGTGCATAGGATTGAGGGGGGGTGTAGTGTGGTCTTCTTGAGCCCACTTGTATCTAGGAGTAGGCAACATCAAACTGACTAGTTTTTAGTCCCATAATCTTAAGTTGAATTCTTAAATTATCTGTCTTAATATTCTCTTGAGATGAGGTCGACTTTCTCAATTAAGCCAAGAGGTCAGGCTTCCTCCCTAAAACCAAGTCATCCTATTTTATCTCACCCTCTTGACAACTCTTTTATATACAATTTTTCTCCCATTCTCATTTAAGTAATAATTTCCTTTGCTAATTTGGAAAAGAAGCCCTTTACCCTCTTCTCTATCCTTGGGCAAGTTCCTATCCCGTAAAGTTCCTGATTTTTCAATGCATTGGGATGAAGTTGAGCAGTATAAATGAGATGGGAGAAGGGTTCATGAGGGTAACTAACTAAGAAAATTGTTTACTAGAATAAAAACCTTTCAATCTTCCACTTCATCTGAAATGGAGGGGTGGGAAGAACTACTACATGGGAATATGGTCAGGAATTTTGTCTATGGGGTCAAGTGTATTAATTAGCCAAAGAGTATCACTTGGTTTGGAATCCAGTTCAAGCTCAATTGGAATTGAGTTTTACTGTTATTGAAGTTGATGAATTGGAAAATTCATTCACTTTGCTACGTTCATTGATGAAATAGCAGTTTCTTTTCATATGTCATGGCCTATTACACTTTTTTTCTGAAATTAGAGCACATGAGCCAAAGGTAGGTGATGTGGATATCATATTGGCAATTTGGAGCATCAACCAAATTGCCTTGTGCCATATAAAGGTGTCCAAGGAGATCCACCTAAAGATTCCTCACCTGAGAGTAGAGAAAAGGATCAAGTTTTCCTTTAAATGTTGAGAAAGAGAGAAATGTGACCTTGTGATTGGACTGTGGGCCTATTGTACAGGGTCAAAAATACTTTTTCCCATGCTAGTTATAAGATTCAGGTCCCCATGATGAGAAGATTCTCTCTTCACCAACTTGATCCTAAATAAAATGTTGTATAAGAACTTAGGGGTTTTACGAAGTCTTCATGTGCATTTATACCTCTTTCTACTGATTATCAAGTTATGGCCCGACCCGGGCTGCTTACCCAAAAATGGGATCCTTAGGCACTCTGAAACCACATAGAATAGGGGATGTGGAAAATAAAAGTAGCATATCCAAGGACCCTTTGAAACCTTGAATGTTTACCTTGGTTCAAACCGGATAGAGAATTTCTTATGGGATAACATTTGATTGAATCCCTTTTCAATGCCTACCTCTCATGAATTTTCTTCCAGAGATTGAAGTTTATCAATGGTTATTGTTCACAACCCCCCCCCCCCCCCCCCCCGCCAAAAAAAAAAAGCCATATGTAGGGGACCGATCCCTATCTTTGGTCGATTTGATTGACTGCCCGGAGGACTTCTCCATCAAACTGAATCTCTTGGCCTACCTTAATCCCAAGGAAGTGAAACTATCCCAAATATTAGAATTAAAGAAGGGAGAGGATGGCATTGACAAATCTGTCATTACTGGCTGGTCATCTATCTGATGATAAGGAGAATTCTGGTTCATATCGGTGAACCCAATTGGGTAGTAACTATCATATTGGGAGTGGGAGATTGTTTTGATCAGAAAATAGCAATATTTTCAATAATAAATATAGTATGTCGTGAGAGCATCTATTGTAACCTTCCCCTAAAAAATAAAAATAAATAAATAAAAACCCTTGACTAGCACTTGTCTATGGAGACTTCCAAATGTAGCAGATTTTTAAATTCTCTCCGGCGGCTGGGACACCCAGTGCGCATCCAATGGCGCTACTATTGGGTCTTCTCGATGGATGTTTTCCAGAGAGAGAGAGAGAGAGAGAGAGAGAGATGGATGGGTGATGAGTTCTATGCCATAAACCTGCCTATCCTGGCATACTGGACCAATGCCTGGTCTACTGCTTTCACACGTGATCGGTTCAAATTTTTGGGACCAGGATAAGCTTGGGTTAATCAATTCAAATTAGGTTTCTTGTGCATTATACTCATATGTTTTAAGCACATACATACCTATTAACCCTCCCC
>NC_056570.1:23292726-23299450 GCF_013358625.1 Macadamia integrifolia
CCCCCCCCCCCGCCCTTTTATTTTGTGAGTAGAAAGTATATTAATCAGGATAAAGAAAAATGAAAAGCAGGCTTCAATGGCAAACCAATAGAGAGCAAGATGTCAATTCCTATTTGCATCAAGGCAAACAAGACATCCATGAAGGATTTTAATTGAAACCTCAGTAATGGACTCCAAATTTGTTCAATGTTGCTCAAGGAGGTAGCCCATATTCTTTTATCTCTTTCTCACTTGATATGATATGATTCACTGCATTGAAACTTGAAAGACAATTTACCAAGAATATCACATGAAGTTTTTTTATTGAAAATTTTTAAAATCCATCTCCATTCACTATCAAAATGGGAGGATAACTATATGGCTAGACCAACATTTTCGAAGGATACATTTCCAGATTGAATAAGAACAAGAACAAGAGAAAAATAGAGGTCAACATTTTCAATGAAACTTCAATAAAAAAACAACAATTTGAGATACAAATATTTTTTTTGAAAAAGAAAATCCTGAGTAACAAGAAAATTAGTCAAAACAGTACGCTATGATCAGATGGAATACAATCGGCCAACCCAAGATAAGAGGAGGTCTTGGAATTAGTGATTCAGAAACCCACAATTTGGCCCTCCTCCTTAAACTAGGATGGAGATTAATAACAAATGAAAATTGCCTTTGGACCAAGATTCTCAAAGCCAAGTACTTCCATAATTGATCCATTTTTTACCACAAAATAGTGAGAGCTTGTGGTTCTTTTTGCTGGAACAGCATTTGTAAAATCATTGCTTGGTTGAAAAAGATGGTAATCAAAAGAATTGGTAATGGAGGATAAACTGTCTTTTGGGATGACCCTTGGGTCCAGAAAGACAACATGTCACTGGATCTGGCATGTTTCAAAGTGAGGGACCCTCCTATTGAAATAGTTAGTGATACCTTGACCAATAGGCAATGGAATACGGCTTTATTAAACTCAACACTACCACCCCACTTTGTGGTGATCATTGCAAAGATTCCATGCTCGCGAGAGAGGGACTAATGGTGGTGTTCCCTATTGAAAGAGGGGACCTTTAAAACAGGTTTAGCTACAAGATTCCTTAAAAACAGTTCCCTTTCCATTTCCAATGAACAACCCCATAGATGCAGGTGTACTAGTCCATGTGCTAAATGGTGGAAATTTTTTTAGAAGATCAAAATCCACCCTAAATTTAAAATTTTCCTTTGGAGAACCATTAACAACGGGTTACCCACTAAGGAAATTTTATCCAAATGGGTGGATTTGGACATCACTTGTGGCAGTTGTAATAATAATCAGGAAATTGTCTACCATGTGCTTTTTGAGTGCGAATTTGCCAAGCGGGCTTGGGCCATGGGACCCTTGGGTTTCAAACCAGACAAGATTCTGGTATCAGATATTAGGAAATTGGTAATGTTCTGTTTCAACTCGGGCTTTTTACCCAAAAATGATCAATCATGGTTCTTTTCAATCTTTATGATCACAAGCTATTTTATTTGGAGGCACAGGAATTACTCACCTTTTGTGAACAGAAACCAAGTGCACTCCAAATGGTCAAACAGATTGAATTATGGATCGCTGTTAGAATGACCGAGACGGAACCTAAACCACTTTCTGATCGGATGCAAACAATGGTGACTTTGGAACCAGACACCATCACCGACACAAACAGAATTATCATCACAAGTGTCAAGGACAAAGGGGGGGACTAAATCTGCATGGGCTCTAAGTATTGTTTCATCTGGAAAATGCATACTAATGGAGTCTGATTTTTGTATGATAGGAAAGGATGGTAAGACGGAGGCTTTAGGACTGATACAAGGGTTAACTAAGACACGAGCAAGACGGAAAGAGATAGACCAGGTGTGGAGCGATGTGAAAGATTGGATGGCTGCTGCAAAACAATCATGATTTTGTAGTTAATTCTTAGCCTAGAACCATGCTAGTAGTATGTCTAGAGCTGGAGAACCACCACTCACCCAAACTTTTGTATAATAACTAATCCTAAGCATATGGAGGGCCTAAAAGTCTAACCAAAGAAGTATTGTCTATAAAACAGTATCAACTGAAAGTATTATGTAATAGCTATAGGATTATCTAATCTATCTTTTATTTGTTTGAATAAAAAAAAGAAAAAAAAAACAGTACGCTATTTGAACACCCCGACGAAGGCATACCATGTTCCCACAATAGTTCATTAATTATTTAAAGCACGTCTCATTTCATCTGTCTAATGTCCATAGATTGTGCTAATTTAAATTTCTTCCAATCTCCAACCACCTGGCTGACAGACAAGAATCATTAGAAATAGGAGTGTCGCTACATCTACCCCTTCAAGAAATATAAAAAAAAATATGATCAGAGATCTCCCCCTCTAACTGATTATTTGAGTAATTAGTTTCCATGAAATATCAATAAGAACACATTTTTATGATTTTATACATCCATTTCCAAACGGAAATACAAAAACACCAGATAGGCAAGTCAAATTTGTACGCCACATGATTGAATAGTCTTCTATTTGATGAGAGAGAGAGAGAGAGAGAAAGAGCTTGTGTACAAATTGATTGGAGCAGCAGATAATGAAATAAATGAAGTCAACTAAGAAATTTTCTTTTTTTTTTTTTGGTAGAAAATATTTTCTGTTTATATTATTAATGAAGACTTTGTAAATTTCCAGGAACTCAATTATAATAATAAAAAACCAATCAAGACAATGGAGATCAACCAATATAAAAGGTCCATACCCAATACCAAATACTTGTAAGTAACCTAAACAACCATAGAGAAGATGGATCCCTTTGGCTCAGCAATCCTTATAGTACTTCTTCCTGCATTCATGTCCTTATCAGTTTCTTCAGCAACTTCTAATTCAACCTCCGAGCAATTCCTCAATTGTGTCTCATCTCATTCTGGAGCCACCAACTCAATCTCTAAAGTTCTCTATAGTCCAACCAACTCTTCCTTTACCCCTATCTTGAATTCTACAATACAGAACCTCAGATTCCTATCATCTAAAAGCCCTAAACCTTTGTTTATAATCACACCCACTATTGATTCCCATATCCAAGCAGCAGTTATATGTTCTAGAAAAAATGGATTGCAGATCAAAGTCCGAAGTGGAGGGCACGACTACGAAGGTTTATCTTATCGATCTGATGTCCCGTTCATCATCGTTGATCTTCGCAATTTTCGATTAATCACAGTGGATACAGTAGAAAAAACAGCTTGGGTTCAGGCTGGTTCAACTCTCGGGGAAGTTTATTATCACATTGCAAATAAAAGCAATACTCTTGGCTTCCCTGCAGGGCTTTGTTCCACAGTAGGTGTTGGTGGGCACATCAGTGGAGGTGGCATAGGGACCTTGATGAGAAAATATGGTCTTGCAGCTGATAATATCATTGATGCTTACATTGTGGATGTTAATGGGAGAATCCTTAACAGAACATCAATGGGTGAAGATCTATTTTGGGCTATTAGAGGAGGAGGAGGTGCCAGCTTTGGAATCATAGTCTCATGGAAGATCAAATTGGTTCCTGTTCCACCTACTGTTACTGTCTTTACAGTCCAAAGAACACTACAACAAGGTGCAACCAAACTTGTAAGTAGATGGCAGCAGTTAGCTTATATGTTCAATGAAGACCTCCTTATAAGGGCCATAGCAATAGTGGCAAATGGGGCCACAAAAGAGGAAAGCACAATCCTAGTTACTTTTCAGTCTCTGTTCCTTGGAAGAGTTAAGGAACTCCTCCCTTTGATGAATAACAGCTTCCCTGAGCTGGGTTTGGAAGCCAAGGACTGCACTGAGATGAGTTGGATCAATTCTACTTTATATTTTGCTGGCTTTACTAATGGAGAGTCTATTGATGTTCTTCTGAACAGGACTTTACAGTCCAAGATCTTTTACAAGGCCAAGTCTGATTTTTTGCAAGAACCCATTTCTGAAACTGGGTTGGAAAAGATTTGGAATGAGCTTTTGCAAGGAAATATTAGTCCTGTGGTGATCATGGATCCTCTAGGGGGAAGGATGAGTCAGATCTCAGATACTGAAACACCCTTCCCACATAGAGCTGGCAACTTGTACAATATTCAATACTATATGTACTGGCAAGATGGAAGCACTAACACAACCAAAGAGCATTTACAAAGGATGAGAAAGATCTATAAGTTCATGACCCCTTATGTTTCCAAGCATCCAAGGTCTGCATATCTCAACTATAGGGATCTTGATTTGGGTAGTAGCGATATGCGTAATACAAGTTACAGAAAAGCTAGTGTTTGGGGAAATAGCTATTTCAAGAACAACTTCAAGAGATTAGCATCTGTGAAGAGCATGGTTGATCCAACCAATTTCTTTTGGGATGAACAAAGCATTCCACCTTTGAACTTTTAGTGGTTACTTTGTTACATGGTTCTTGTTTACATAAAGGGAAATGGTGTCATTAATTTATTCAGTATGTACCATTCAATTTTATTAAACTTTTATTGAATAAATTTGTTGGGTATAATGTCTTGTATTCGGTCACTTGCATTTTTTTAGGGCTACATGATTATTTTGGTGAACTACATGTATGGAGTTTTGTTATAAATTTGTAATGAGGGTTCTTTCTTTGTAATCAATCTGAAAAAGGTATGAGGATGAGCGACTGAACCCTGTTCTTCATTGATAATGAAACATATTTCATCCATCATGGACATAGGCAATCTTACTGAAACACATTCTTATTTTTTCGACCCAACCTATACATTCCTATTTTTCCTTTTCATTTTAATACAAATGAATTTTTAGCCAAAAAAACAGAGATAGCCCCGGATCTGCCTTTTTAGCTGAATGTGCTGTCTTGAGAATGGATCTTCAGTAAACTTTGGAGTTGGGTATTCAGAGCATAGTGGTGGATTTTGATTGTGCTGATCTTGTGGAATGCATCAAAGTGCATCTTTTCCTCCATGGGAAATTTAAGCTTATGTTCATGACATTTGTAGCTTAAATTACTATCTTCTATTGTTGAGAATGTTTTAAGGACTGAAAACTCCTCTGCTTCTTTTCTAGCTTCTTTTGTAACTTCTTCTATGTTCATTTTCTATGTAAATGGATGGACATGTCACCATTATTCTTTGGAATGCTCTTGAACTTGGTCGTTGTAATTGATCTTAACACATAATTTATTTTTGAAAAAGAAAATTATATATCCCATGTTAATCACTTATAATGTATTTTTTTTTTGTTCACCATGGTATCCGGGCTAGTTTAGGCGTACCTCGACTAATCTTCGAGAAGACTAGCATAGCAACCCACCACCACGGTCTCCACTTAAATCGCAAATGCATAGATAGAGAATCAAACATGAGACCATACACCTATCCACATAATTCCCAATTCGTCCTAATCATCCCTTTCAAATCTTCAATTCTTTTATATATTCTTGACTTCTGTAGGAGACTTTTCATATGGTAGAAAAACTAAAAAATTACTGGGAGCAGAGCCTAACGTGTGGCAAGACCTGAACAGGATTGATTAAATAAACCTTCCATAGTTGTCTTAGTGGATATTTTAAGGGTTTATGGGGCTAATCAATCTTATTAAATTGTGGAGGTGCACGTGTTGAATTCAAACATTTGATAGATATATGCTCACCTTATATTACGTATTTCCATGTTAATTAATTAATTAATTTTTCGTAGAATATAATTTAAGTTCAAAGCCTTCACTTCTTTCACATGCATTGGAGACTTTTTTTAATTTGAAATGGTAGTTAATTACTGGTATAGCTATTAGGGTGGCAAAATCTGACATGGCACGCCAGCCCAATCCGAATCCAAGACGCTCTCAGAGCTCACAGTTTTAAAAATTGGATCGGAATTATTGGACTCAGTATATCTAACTCAGACTAAACCTCTGTTTTTAAGTTTACTGAGTTTGATTGAATTAACGCCAGCCCTATCCGAATCCAAGACGCTCTCAGAGCTCACAGTGTTAAAAATTGGATCGGAATTATTGGACTCAGTATATCTAACTCAGACTAAACCTCTGTTTTTAAGTTTACTGAGTTTGATTGAATTAACGCCAGCCCTATCCGAATCCAAGACGCTCTCAGAGCTCACAGTGTTAAAAATTGGATCGGAATTATTGGACTCAGTATATCTAACTCAGACTAAACCTCTGTTTTTAAGTTTACTGAGTTTGATTGAATTAACGCCAGCCCAATCCGAATCCAAGACGCTCTCAGAGCTCACAGTTTTAAAAATTGGATCGGAATTATTGGACTCAGTATGTCTAACTCAGACTAAACCTCTGTTTTTAAGTTTACCGAGTTTGATTGAATTAAGTGTCAGGGCGAGTATGGATGGTCTAAGTCCAATTGATCGTGAAGACCATGGTTTGAGGAATTGGATGGAATTAATAATGGTTTTGGCTTTGATTAATCCTGATTTAATTACAAACAAAGGGTGAACTATTGTAAAGATGTTTTTCTAAATTGAACCCAGAGATATTTTTGTCCTATTCAGGTCGATTTGGATTGGGGTTGAATTGGTATTAGCCTCAACCCGATTCCATCTTCTCAAACCTTGATCGTGACACATTATGATGATAGGAATTAGAACTGAATCACCACTCTCACGTTTGGCACTGTACAAATCCGTCTTATGTAATGTTTCAGTGCTAAGAGTGCTTCTACAATTTTCTGCTCTTGGGGAGAAATTCTGCAAAAAAAAAAAAAA
>NC_056570.1:23301433-23381541 GCF_013358625.1 Macadamia integrifolia
CTGTTTATGATAGGATCCATATACTTTCATTAGCTCTAGGTCAGAAATCTCTAGAATAATCCTGTACAAAATAAACATGAATTTTTTTTTTTTTATTTTCTTTTATTTTTATTTTGGTGGGGTGGCAGGTTGGGGTGGGGGATCTCCTTTTAAAAGATGCGAAAAAGACCATTACCCCATAATGTTGCATATGCCTAGATATATGAGGAAGTAGAGCCGAGCACCTTAAAAGATATATCAGAGGTTTTATTGCCTTTAACCAGGGTTCTAAAAATCGATAAATCATATTAGGAATCGACCAACTCGCTTAGGAATCGATTGGGACTGTTTCTGATTTCTGTTGTTTTGACTCGAAATATTCTTGTCAATATTCCCTTGCATCAATGGGGTTTGGTGGGGTTTTCATATCAATGGCCTTTTTTAGGGTTCTTGAAACTGATTCCGGCTGATTCCAAACTCATTTGAATCTCCCCGAATCTTGTTTTAAAACCTATCTTTAGCAGCTAAAGCCAGGTTTTCTTGTAGTGTAATATAAAGATGGTTGCATTGCTTATGCTCAATCTAGAGAAACCATACACCAGATCATATTCCAATGTCATTTTGCTAGTTTAGCCTTGCTTGATTCCTCTTTTTTTTCTTTTCTTTCTTAGCACCATTATTAAGTTAGATTGGGTGCTTATTTTTTGTAATTCAGTAAGTGTTTGTAATATTGGTGCTTCAATTAGACCTAATTTCAGGTCGGCCAAAGTATCATCAAAAAATCTGCAGAGTTTTCATTAGACTAAGAAGACGGCTACTTGAATAGATTAATATCATAGAAGCAGTTGCCAAGAGTTAAGTGTTGTTAAGTTATTTTACAAGTATATGCAGCCTTGAGGATTCGAGGACAAAGAAACAAATTTTTGAAAGAGTGACATCATGGAAGATTCTGAAAATTTTATCTTTTTATTTATTTTTTCTATATCCTTAAAAGATTAATGAAAAATCATGTGAGGAGAAAGCTACGTCATTTGTTCAGTGAGACTTAGATCGTTGCTTGCTTGTGTGGCCTTTGCATTAGTATAGGGGTCAATGAGAGTGTACATTATGGGCATTAACACTTGAATGAGATTTTTTATTTCATAGGGGACTATGAGGTTATTTCACGTGCCCCTACATTGGGGCGCAAGGGTCATGTGACTAGGCAGCTTTCTTTTTCCCAAATATTAAACATTATTATTGTTTTCTTTAAAAAAACTGGGAAAGAAAAAAGAAGGAAAAAGAAACAACACAATTTGGGAAGGTCGACCTCCTATTTTTTTCTTATTTAGTGATTGCTTATCTTTTGTGAACTTATACTTATCTTCCTTTTCCATTTCTTTGCTCAATGATATGTTTGTTTCCTTGCTTTTGTTCTTATCAATAAAAATTGTTATTCAGAAAAATGCGGATTTATTGTAGTTCTTCTCTTTTACTGCATAAAATTTTCCTTGAGATGAGAAAGAAAGAGAGTAGCAGTTTTTCCTTGATTCTTGTTGGAAATTTTCCTTCAGACTATGTTCGATTGTAAAGAATAAATAAATAATTAAAATAAAAATTTCAAAAAAAATTGAATTTATGAAGAAAAATAGACACATAAATCAATCATTACATCATAATCTGAGAAAAATGGGTGATGGGTTCTTATTAAGGATGAGAACTATATGTCATAAACTTGCCTATCCTCTATTAAAAAAAAAAAAAAAACTACCTATGCTGGTCCAGCCCAAACTTGAACCAATGCCTGGTGTATTGCCCACACTTCTGATCAATTCTAACTTCTGGGCCAGGATGGGCTTGGCTAATTAATTCACATTAGATTTAATCTGCATTAAACTCATTTGTTTTAAGTACATAAAATATATTACACTTAATCGCCCACCTATGAACTACTACTGTGACATTTAAGAATACGGCAAGTACCAAACCTGCCTAGGAGATCGGTGAGGTGTTCTCACTAAATATATGGTAAGTACCAGAAAGTTTAGGAGATTGGTAAAAGTGTGCAAACTTTAGTCCCACATCACCTAGAGAGAGATTATTGGAGAAGTTAATAACTTCTAGCATCCTTAACATGGCACAACGGGTTTTAAAACTTTGAAGCCCATGGGCCAAAGAAGACAATATTGTGCAAGGTTAATAGAGCCGTGATATTACAAATGATACAAGAGCAGATTCACACAATGTGTCCTGTGCCAAAAAGGGGGAAATTATGATATCCAAGAATACGGCAAGTACCAAACCCGCCTACGACACGTACCAAGAAATTTGGGAGATCGGTGAAGGTGTGCAGACTAGTTAATAATCTCTAGCCTTTTTAACAGACATAACGCATTTTAAAGTCTTCAGGACCATGGACCAAAGAGGACAACATTGTGACGGTTAATGGGGGCGGAGCGTTACAACTACCAAGTTCTTTGGCATCTTGCATTATGATTATTTTTTGAATTATTTATTTTTGTCCATAGAAAATCAATTTTGATAACTTGACTCTTTTTTTTATGCACTGATCTGATGGAATTAGTTGGAGGGTAGTTCCCCTTGTCTTAGATGTTTATAATACTTTACCTTTTTCTTTCTTCCTTTTTTTTTCTTCTTTTGTTTTGTGTTTTTTGTTTTTTGTTTTTTTTTTTTTCCAAGGCCAATGACGTGATTGTTTTTTTTTTAATATCTTTGCTTAGGCAATTGTTAAAAAACTTCAACTAGCAAGATGTAAAATGGATACGTATGTCCTTTCTTCTATTTTGTAAGGTTATTTTGTTTCCTTCTATTAAAAAGAAAAAGAAAAACTAAATAAATAAACTGATAGAATTAGTTATTTGGAATATATATATATATATATATATATATATGTCAACAATTATTTAAAGCATGTCTTATTACATTTGTTTAACATACGCATCAAAGCTTGCATTAATTCAAAATTACTTCAACTTAGCTCTAATTTTTACTGATAGCTCCTACTACGTGGCTGACAAATAAGAATCATAAGAGATAGGAGATGATTAGAGATCTCTCCCTCTCTAGTTTTATTTTTATTTTTTAATCAAAGAAAAGCTTAAGATATCTTACTTTTAGAAACAGGGTTTACAAAACGGACTTAAACACTGCCAGTCAAGTGAGCTAATTAAGAATAGATGAATCAAGAAGGATGGAGGACTATTTTCTCAAACTATTGACATGCCATTGGTGATTCCATGAGAAGCAAAATTATCGATAATGGAGTTCAGTTCACCATAAGAGTGCTCAAAGGAAATAAGAAGAAGGGTGATTTACATCAACTTCCCCTGACGTTTGGCGTTTGTCCAAATTACATCATCCCTTTTAAAAATCAAAAAATTACATTTAAACCCACAAAATTAACACCGATAGATTAGTATTAGTTTTTAGGATACAAAAAGACATAATTACCCCTTTTCCCTCTTCCATCAGTACCTACTTGGAACTTACGACGGTGCGGAGCTCTCCACCATTCTCACGGGCATCTTACCGAATGATCGGAACTAACCCTTCGACTCAGAAATCTCCCTCTCTCTCATTCAGGTTCTTTCCATCCCTTGGAGCTGTTTGTTCTTCAATTAATGCGACTCCAAAAGCTCTTTCGTCCAAAAAAGGCAAATTGCTCTTTCCAGCTGCTTGTGATTCACAGCTCGGATCCCACGCTTGAAGCCTTTTTAAAGAACTCGCAGAAAGGCTCGTTGGTTTGAAGGCTTGAAGTAAAGCACCAGTGAGTTTCTCTTTCTCTTTATCTTATCTTCTTCTCCATTCACCACTCCACAACTGCACATAATTATTGCTCGAGATTCATTATGAATACAGAGGAGAAATGAAAGTTATTTAGAACTGCAGAAACTGAACGAAAGATTTGAAGTTAGGATTGGCTAGAATTTTTGTTATAGTCTTTTTATGGGTTTTCTTTGTTGCTATATCGCAGATGCCGGAAAAAGAAGCGAATTCCGTCTCCAACCCAGTGATTTTCCGGCCAAGCTTATGGTTTCCGATGCGTTTCCCGATACTAACAGTGGCTGTTTTCCTGGGAATGCTGTTCATTTGGGGCATCGATGCATCGACTATCAAATATAGCATCAAGGCTTGGCGAATGCGGAACCGGAGAGATTATTTGGCCCTCAAGCTTGAAAGCGTAGAAAATCTGACCCACTACACTTTCCATGGTCTTGTCAATGTTACACAGAACCATCGAAAGAGTTTGAACAGAGCACCGAGAATGCCTCATCTGGGTTGGATTTCCGTCGAATCGGAATTAGACTTCACATCGAATCTGCTATTTAGATGGTTACCTCCTCCTCCTCCTCCTCCTCCTCCAAGGGATGGAAAGAAACTGAATGAGAGAGAGAGAGAGAGATTTCTTAGTCGAAGGGTTAGTTCTAATGTAAGATGCTCGTGAGAATGGTAGAATGGTTGAGAGCTCGGCACCGCCGTAAGTTTCAAGTAGGTACTGATGGAAGAAGAAGAAAAAGAAGTAGGAGTAATTATGTCTTTTTGTATTCTAAAAACTAATACTAGTCTAACTTCCGATGCTCTGAGTGGCAAACCCCTGTCCACGAGGCACTGTAGCAACCCTGCATCCCACATCGGGGAGACTAAGTCACCACCGCGGTCATATAAGTTGGGCCTTACCTTCCCCTGCTAGACGCGTTTATGTAGGTGTGCTGGCGCCCCAGTCTTGTAGCCGTTAAAACTGGTATCAGAGCTGGGCAGTGTGTGAATGTTAGTTCCGATGCTCTGAGTGGCAGACCCCTGTTCACGAGGCACTGTGAAGTCGAGCAACAAACTTAGTCAAAACACTGACAAAAGTAGCACCTTCTTGAAGAAGTTCAGCATTAATCCAGGCATGAAAATCAACAAACTTGGATGCCCATTTAGAAACAGGGACATCATCCAAGGTAAAGAACTGCTTAGGATCTTGGTTTGAAAATGGAGCATATGTTGGGCTAGGAGGAGGTTGAGGTTCAGGATTATGGACCATAGGATCATCCTGATCACCATCCATCTTTTCAACATTTGGAGGTGCAGGATAAGGGACAGGAGGTGGATCTGGACCTGTATTCATGAAAGAGGGAATAGGTTTAGGGTCATGAAGGGCTAGGGTGGTGAGAAGATTAGTTAATACCTCATCACCAGAAGGAGTTATGGCACCTATGGGAGGATATTTGGTCTTAGTTCGAGGAGGTGAAGGTGAAGGTGATGGATAGGTAGAAATAGGTGGTGATGGTGCAAGATAGGTTACAGTCATAGGATATGGTTGAAAAGCTGGAGGAGAAGGTTTGTCTAGGGGTACTAGTTTGGGTTGTTGTCTGGACTTCAGATTGCGTTGCTGACGCTGTAGTGCCTTCAGTTCTTCAAGTGGGAAGGATCTGGGAGAAGCAACTACCGGAGAAGCCGGGGTAGCATATATGGCAAAAGGATCCTGAGAAGACATACTAGGAACTGCCAAGGGTAAAGGTTGTTGTCGACTGGATGTTGTTGCTTGAGGTGGAGCTTGTTGTAGACTGTGTAATTGAGCTTCAAGAAACTTGAGATGTTTCTCTTTTTGTCCAATAAGAGCAAAGACCTGGGTCGTATCAGCAGTAGAGGAAGCAATACCAGCAAGTTCAGTATGAACTTGATCCATCTCAGCTTTCAGATATTGAAGTAGCTGAGTATGCCGGCCAACAGTACTGTGAGTATGTTGGGTGGAAGCAAGGATACGTTCAAGGTACTGGTTTTGGACAATGGCATTTTCATTCTGCCAATTTAAAGCTGCTTCAGCCTGAGAGATTTCTTTTGGTTGTCCAGAGGGTAAGACAGGGGATTTTACCTTCCATACATGACGTATACCATGAGAATCAGGACCATAGTCTGCAGGACCAGGAAAATTCTGTAAAGGAGAAGAAGAAGAAGATCCTGGAGCATACATGCAACAGGGAGGGACTATGGGTGAAGGTGTATGAACAGATGGAGGAGGTTTTTAGACCGGAGTAGGAAGAGGAACAGAAGGAGGGTTTAAGGGAGGAGCACCGTATTTAACCATAAAGGGATAATGGGCTTCAGTACTCAATGGTCCAACTGTAAGATCTCCTGACTCATATCGTTCCCATAAAATAGTCTGGGAAGACTTTCTTTTAGGACGGGAAGAATAGGCATCATCATCATCGGAGTCTTGGAGACAATCTTCACAATCACAAAGGTCAAAATACTTATGACCAGTGACTGGATCAGAGAAATAGTACACAGGGTTTCCCTGAGCATCAAAAGATTTGACAGGAATTTTTTCTTGAATCATTCCTGTAAACTGAGAAAGAAAAGGAGAAGGTAAGGGTTTATTGATTCTCTTTATGAGTTTGATTACTTACCTGAAGATCAGATCATCCCTGAGACTCCGTCTCCTCTGTTGAACCCTTATACTATCTTTCCAAAGAAGAAATCTTCTTCTTCTTCTTGGAAAACTCTTATTGCTCCTCGAAAGAAAACCCCGCCTTTGAAAGAGTTGGTTCAGGCCTCCCGGTGTGATCAATATCACATCCCTGCCACTGACAAAGAACAGTTGTTTACTCTGGAAATTCCAACAAATTTCATTCCTGATTGGCAAAATCAGGGTTATACCCATCTCTATTTTGGTGCAATTAAATTTGCCCTTTCTTTCCATGGCAGGAAAGGTCTTCTCGTGTTCTCTCGGATAGCCCTTTTGTGGGTTTAAATGTAATTTCTTGATTTTCAAAGGGGATGATGTAATTTGGGCAAACGTTGGAAAAGTTGATGTAAATCACCCTAAAAAAAATACTACAAGCTAAAGTGCGATGGTCATCCAAAATAACATAGATCCTCCAAGAGCAATTGAATGAGATTCCATTCAAGAAGTTGATAATCATCGAATTATCACTTTCAGCAATAACCTAATTCCAGCCTTGAGCAACAGATAATGGTCTCACAGTTAGAGCTTCAGTAATGTGGTCTTTCCCCCTAGTTGATGATTTGAAAAAGAAGTTCTCACGTAATGGTTAACCTCTTAAGTCTTGCCACATGACCAGACAAAGATGCTCTTTTTCCATGTACAATCCATAAGAAGAAACGTAGCCTTATGATCTTATATATCGATTTCCTCACGGAAACACAAAAGCACCTCAGAGAGGAAAGTCAAATTTGTACACTAAATTATTGAAGAGTCTTCCATTTGATTGTAGAGAGGGAAAGGAGTCTCTGTTGAAATTGATGTGAACAGCACATGAACGAAAGTCAACAAAGAGTTATCATTTTTATTTTATGGGTGAATGATAGGTGTGTCACCACTAGTCTACGGTTAGTTAGAGGCACATGATGGGATATCATTGACGAAGGATATGGGGTTATCTAAAAAAGGAGAAGAAAAAGATAAACATAATGGATCTTGGATAATTCACAAAGTCTTTATAATTAATATACAAAAGGAAAAGGCTGAATATGCTGCCGGTGTACCAATTAGGAAATTGGAGATCAACTAATATAAAAAGGCCCATTTCCTAATACCAAATGCCTGTAATGAATCTAAACCACAGAGAATATGGCTCCCTTTGGTTCTGTAATCCTTGTAACTCTTCTTTCAGTTTTCATGTCCTCAACAGTTTCTTTAGCAACTTCTAATTCAACCTCTGAAAAATTCCTCAATTGTCTCTCAGTTCATTCTGATGCCACCAATCAAATATCTCAAGTTCTCTACACTCCTAACAACTCTTCCTTCTCCCCTATCTTGCAATCTACATTACAAAATCTTAGATTCCTATCATCTAAAACTACCAAACCTTTGTTTATTATCACACCAACTCATGATTCCCATATCCAAGCAGCAGTCATATGTTCTAGAAAAAATGGGCTTCAGATCAAAGTCCGAAGTGGAGGTCATGACTACGAAGGTTTATCTTATCGATCTGATGTCCCGTTCATCATCGTTGATCTCCGAAATCTTCGATCAATCAGTGTGGATACGGAAGAAAGAACAGCTTGGGTTCAGGCTGGCTCAATTATTGGAGAAGTTTATTATCACATTGCAAATAAAAGCAACACCCTTGGCTTCCCTGCAGGGCTTTGTTCCACAGTAGGTGTTGGTGGGCACTTCAGTGGAGGTGGCATTGGGACTTTGATGAGAAAATATGGCCTTGCTGCTGATAATATCATTGATTCTTACATTGTGGATGTTAATGGGAGAGTACTCAACAGAAAATCAATGGGTGAAGATCTATTTTGGGCTATTAGAGGAGGAGGAGGGGAAAGCTTTGGAATTATTCTCTCATGGAAGATCAAATTGGTTCCTGTTCCACCTACTGTGACTGTCTTTACAGTCCCAAGAACACTACAACAAGGTGCAACCAAACTTGTCAGCAGATGGCTACAAGTAGCATATAAGTTCCATGAACACCTCTTTGTAAGAGCTGCAGCAACAGTCGCAACTGGGGTCACTAAAGAGGAAAGCACAATCCAAGTTTCTTTCCAGTCTCTGTTCCTTGGAAGTGTTAAGGAACTCCTCTTTTTGATGGACAAGAACTTCCCTGAGCTGGGTTTGGAAGCCAAGGACTGCACTGAGATGAGTTGGATCAACTCTACTCTATATTTTTCTGGCTATACTAATGGAGAGTCCATTGATGTTCTTCTGAACAGGACTTTACAAGCCAAGATCTTTTACAAGGCCAAGTCTGATTTCTTGAAAAAACCCATTTCTGAAACTGGGTTAGAAAGGATTTGGAAAGAGCTTTTAGAAGGAAATAATAGTGCCAGCCTCGAGGTGATCATGGATCCTCTAGGTGCAAGGATGAGTGAGATCTCAGATTCTGAAATACCCTTCCCACATAGAGCTGGCAACTTATACAATATTCAATACTATATGTACTGGCAAAATGGAGGGACGAACACAACAAAACAGCATTTAGAAAGGATGAGAAAGATCTATAAGTTCATGACCCCTTATGTTTCCAAGTCTCCTAGGTCTGCATATCTCAACTATAGGGATCTTGATTTGGGTAGAAGCGAAGAGCGTAATACAAGTTACACAAAAGCTCATGTTTGGGGCGGAAAGTATTTCAAGAACAACTTCAAGAGATTAGCATCTGTAAAGAAAATGGCTGATCCAACCAATTTCTTTTGGGATGAACAAAGCATTCCACCATTGAACTTTCAGACATGATGGAAGTAAAGTAGGAGAGGATGGATTGGGGTGCCCTTGATGTTAAATGTCCTAGTCTTTAATCTATTACGTGGTGCGTGTTTACAATTAGAAAATATGTTATTTACAGTAGGGTATGTCTAAATGTAACCTACCCGGTTACAAAAACCTTGCAACCTAAATTATTGTGTCCCCATTATTTTGTCATTTTGTGATTGCTTTTAAGGTCAAAAAAGTAAATTACTATGTCCCCATTATTTTGTCATTTTGTGATTATTTTTAAGGTCAAAAAAGTAAATTATTGTGTCCCATTTATTTTGTCATTTTGTGATTGCTTTTAAGGTCAAAAAAGCAAATTCAACCTCAACTTTTTGAATCGCTACTTTGATTTAAACAGCAAAACGAGAGGAATTTTGAGAATGAATACACTCTTCTCAAACAATCCAAACAACCCCTCACCCCAACTGATCATCTTCCTCGTCGCGAGTCTTTTTGTTACCTTTCTTGATTTTTATGGCATAAAGTTTGGCAAGATCATCTCCAATGAGTCAGGTAAAGGCTCTCTTTCTTCTCGGCATATCCAATGCTTTTATGGGTTTTAGGGTTTAAAACTTTTAGTGGACTTCATTTTTGTTTTTTGAAATTTAGAAAACAAAACCTCTTCCCAGAAATTCATGTATCAATTATATTGCAATAATTTCTATTGTTGTGCATTAGAGATGAAGTGGGTAAGATAGTTCTAATCATGTCTCTTTTTCTCTCTTCAAAAAAATCAATTGTATTAAATATGCTAGTGTTTTTAAGAAAGTTAAAATCCAGAAAGATGATAAATGGGAATATTGTATGCTTTTTTTTTTTTCCTAAAATAATATCATAGGCTTGATACTACTATAATGATGACATGTGAAATTTTGTAATTATAATATATTTTATAGGTTGATTCTAAGGGTTTGGGATTGATTCTGGTCAATTCCAATTTGATTTGGATTTGGATTGATATTGGTAGCTACTAATTTGATTTTTGATTCTATGTTTAAAATCGATTATAAGGTTTATAGGACTAGATCGTGGGTCTTAAGATTTGAGGGCAATTCTAAGGTTCTTTTTATCCGATTTTGATTTGATTGGATCAAAATTTATAGGAATCAGTTCCAAGGATGTAGGGGACGGTATCAGTATCGATCTCTGTAGATGTCGATTCTATACCAATCCAGATCGGATGGGATCGGTGGGTATTGGTCTATTTTACCCTTGATTTTTATAAAAGGTACTACTTTTTACCTATTTTACCCCTGAAACGATCCGGATAACCGATCCGGATCAAGGATCGGCCTCAACCGATACGATCGATCCTAGACCAATACTTGAAACCATGATCAGTTCGATCTCCAATTTCAAGTTTAAAATCCCTAGTTGATTTGGCTAGTTCGGATCAATCCCAATTTTGATCATTATAGAATGGCATATTTAGGATTTTTGGGATTAGGATATTGGTTTTTAGAATTTAGTGTCAATTCTAGCATTTTTGTGATTGATTCAGATATGATCCAGACTAGAATCATTAGGGACCAATTTATTCTTTGATTTTGAGTTAAAATTCTGGTATTAGCCGATCTGGATTAGAATTGGTCATGAACTATCCAACTCCGGAAGTTTGTAAAATGGTCAATTTAGAATTGAAATCACTAGAGGGATTGTTTTGATACTCAATTTCGAGTTTAAACTCATTGGTTGAATAAACCAATTTTCGATCCAAATCGACCATAGTAATACCTATCCAAGCTGTTTCAGAATGACTGATTATAAGGCTTTTGTGATTGATTTGATCCATTTCCAATATTGGTCACTTTGATCTAGATTTTATCTAGTATTAGGCCAAATTGAAATCAAAGTTCAATTTCAATTTAGACCGATTCGGTTTTTATTGAGTTGACTTAATGGCCTCTTGTAGGTAATATGTTCTCTTTTAGTAATTTTTTTAAGTTGTTATAAGGTCTTTTATGGTTCCGATTCTCTTGATCTGGTCCAATTCAATTTTTTACTGATTTGATAAAAACTCAAATCGATAAAGGTTCATTTCACATTTCTCTTGATTAGTCCAACCCGCTTGGACTTGAAATGGACACCCTTACTCAAAGCAATAGATCCAATCACCCAACGGTTAGTATAATTTTATTTTATTTTTTCAATCCCATGTTACTTTAGAGAGACAAGGAATTGAGATTTGAGATTCCAAACATAATGATGGGTCTATTGGAAGATAAAATTATATTTTTACCCTTTTTAAACACTTTATCATAAAAAGTGTTGCAACAGCTTTTAAGTTTTTATTGGGAATATAAACACATGAAATTACTTTTTGAATCTTCTTGAACCAATCATTTCTTTCAAAGTATATGACTTTTTAGGTAACTAAAAGTGGGTTACAAGTATTTTGTAACCTACTCAGGTTACAACTAGACAAACCCTTTACAGTATGTACACGTCTATTTTATAAAAAATTTATTGAATGAATTTGTTTCGGGGTATGATGTCTTTTATTCTACTGTTTGCAATTGCATTTGTTTAGGGTTATATGAGTATTTAGGTAACTTACTTATATAGGATTTCACTATAAATTTGTAGCGAGGATTTTCTCTCCGTAATCAATTTGATAGAGGTGTTATGACAACTCTAATCCTATTCTCCATGATTATAGAGTAGATCTCATATCACCGTGGATGGAAACAATCTTGTTGAATCACATTAAGCTTTATGCCCATTGCGTAAATGTGTGTTTGTATTTATGTTCTCATGTTCTACAAAATTATGTGCAGTGAGGATCTACCAACAAAAAAAAGAAAAAGACTCTGACAAGCACCCTAGCCATTGGATTTTCACACTGTCACTCATTGTCTCCCTAGTTGAATTCAAAGACTTGCTACTTGATTTGGTCATGTGATGACGTTATGTTATGTACGTAGTTCATCAATGTTAATCAAAGATCAAACCTTCACGTCTTCTGTTCTTTGACATGCATAGGGGAGACTTTTCTAATGGTAGAAAATTACAGAGAACAGCCCTACGTGTGGCAAAAGCTGATCAAGATTGATTAAATAAACCTCCCATTAATTGACAATGAATATTTAAAGGCTTATGACTAATCAATTACTTAAGTTCAGAAAAAGAGACTAATCAAATCTTTTAAATTATGGAGGAGGACCAGTTGAATTCAAAGATTTGATGTCTGCATGGTCACGTCAATGAATTGAAGACTTTTAATTTGAGACAATTACTGGTAATAACTATAGGTGACAAAATCTGACCGGGCACGCCAATCCTATCTGAATCCACAAAGCTAATTATATTCCCTGTTTGTCAAACCTAACCCACTCAGCGTACACGGTTTTTTAAAAATTGGATCGGAATTATTGAAATTAGCATCTTCGATTGAAAATCGGTCTCAATCAATTGTGATGATTCGAACCAAACTGGGAGAGATAAAATGATGTCCCAAACTCCCACCCCCAGAAAAATGAAAATTCTATCGCTGTCAGTGCTTATGTATACTTCCATTGATCTTCGAATTAATGTAAAGACAATCTGCCTTTTATGTTTTTTCCATCCATTTAAGGGCATTGCTATATAATGGGACTGCCTTTTCATATGAACTTTTTCCTATTTCACCTTTCTAACTTTTGCTTGAACAGTTGTTATTTGTCTCCCTCCGATCCTAAAAGAAAGGAAGAACATATTCTGCCTTGTTCCAAGACATTCAGGTTAAAATTGCATATTTTGAAGTATAAATAGGGTGTCAATTGCACCTACCTTTTTTATTGTCAAAAATATTGGTTTTGAAGTTTCTTATTACACAGGTCAAATATAGAGTCATGAGAAATCAAGAGGGGCCAGGCATGTACTCCACTGAACACTATAAACCGTAATCCTCAAGCCCAGACATGCACGGTGAAGAATATGGTCTTGGGTAGAAGTATAAAGAAACCAAAGGAAAATCTTGTTATCATATCTCCCCGAAGCTAAAAGAATCATATAATATATATAAGGGAGAGGGATAAGTATACTAGTGGGTTATCTTGAAATCTTATGTGCTAGCAAGAATTTAATCGTAGGATTTGATAATTTTAAATAAAACCGTTAGATAGAGAAAAGAGATCCAAACTTTTGATGCACCGCTGCTACACGTTTTTTCTCTCCCCTCTTTTTATCTCCGTTCTCCTATTCTCCTCTACAACTGTTCTACGATGGGGGGGAAAAAAATTCTCAGGCTGCTTGATCTTAATCCTGATTACCCATGGCAGCCTAGAAACCGTTGCTTTTCTTCCCCACCCTCTCTCCCTCTCCTTGCCCTCTACTAGATCTCCCTCCGTCGTTCTAAAACTTGCCGCTGAGGGTTACTTCACACCCTCACCCTGCTTGCAATCTCACTTCCTCCGTTTTCTATTTTTCCTGCAACCACACCCTCACCACGTAGGTGTCCAAAATCCAGCCTACAAATTAAAGAAACGGTGAGGTATATTGATATCAAAAGATTACATTTATTAATCCCACGGGCCATGGTTGTGCATCATTAGATCAACCACTTTGACCAAGTCCTCAACTACTTGCAACTTCATTATTCTTCACTTTCTGGTCTGATCGATCTCTCTCTCTCTCCCTCTTTATATTTGTAAGGAAGAAAGAAAATGAGATGCAATATAGAACAAACACCATTGGAATTTAACGAAGAAAGAAACTAGGGCAGATCTGGGCTATCGTTTTAAATAAAATTGCTATTCATGGCCTGGTAGTGTCTGGAGAGAGAGAGAGAAGTGTCTTCTTGTGAGAGAGAGAGGAAGCGGGTGATCGACAACGGAGTGCCGGAACTCGATGAATGCCATAGTTGGCGATTTCACTTCCAAATTGCCTGACAAGCGCAGATCTAGCTTGGATCCTAAGGACCCTTTTTCACATTGATTTCTTTAAAACCAAATGCTTAAACCAGGGTAACCACTTGTTTCTCTCTCTATTCTTCTGCTTTCTCTTCATTTTGCTATGTGCCTACAACTGAGGGTGAACAACGATATATTTGTGCAGAATTCTTCACCATTTTTTATGGAATAATTTTTTTCCCTCTTTATATTTGTGAGGAAGAAAGAAACTGAGATGCAATATGGAACAAACGCCATTGAAATTTAATAGAGAAAAAAACTGGGGCAGATCTGGGCCATCGTTTTAAATAAAAATACTATTCATGGCCTCGTATCGTCCTCTAGAGAGAGAGAGAGAAGCGGCTTCTTGGGGGGGGTGAGAGAGAGAAAGAAAGAGGAAGCGGGGATCACCAAATTTCTGTTATGGAAGGCGGAGCGGGGACATAGAGGAAGGAGAAAGGTAGGAGGATGAAGAAACTATGGAGCGACGGTATTGGGCAAATCATGTATGACAATGGTCACAAACGACTGAGATTTTTTATGTTGCATCTAATGGCTAATAGATACTAGCATGCCTTATTCCGAAGTAATGCGCTGGCATACCTAGCCTTTTTCCAATATATAAATGGAAAAAAAGATTTGCACATTATCATTGGAAATTTTGACATCCAAATTTTTGTAACACCCTCCCTTGTAAAATATTTTATATAACCCCTGTCATTTCAATGTTTCCCCAATATACAGAGCGTTGGAGGGAAGCCCTGTAATATATATTAATAAAATAAATTTTGTGTTGTACTTTGAAGGAATGACATCAAAACTTCTCTCTCTCTCTCTCTCTCTCTCTCTCTCTCTCTCAATGTTATTGTGAGACTTGAGAGGCTTAGACATCAAAGATAAATGAAAATTACCCTTATTGAGTTATTACTTAGTAAATCTTTTACTATATTTTTAATTTTGAACTCAATCCCTCCAAGGAGCTAGTAGTTCAATGGTGGTTTAATGACTTCATAAGGGGGAGGTCTAGAGTTCAATACTATATATATTTTGAGTGAGTTTTTTTCACATTTTAGTTTATAACATATAAAGTTGTCTTTTCATTCAAATGGAGTGAATTATAATTCCTCAAATGTAAGAGGGGGTAGAATGAATTGACACAAATTATTAGGAGTACCATCGAAAGATAGGTGTCATTTCTTGAAAACCATGCAAGTGATGAATGAAGGGGTAATTTAGTCAATTCACGAATCCCTTAAATTGGGTAATGATAAATTGAGAGAAGGATAAACCGGTGAGTTTCTTTCTTATACTTTACTTCTACTATGTCAAGAGAAGGAGAATGAAGGAAAAAGTGAAGATGTTGAAGAGAAAGAGCTCAAGAAATTAAGATGAAGAGAGAGGACGAGGAATATGATCAATGAGGAGAATGAGGTTCTTATAAAAGATTCTACAGCAACTCAAACTTGAATCTAGAGAGGGAGAAGGAGATTGGAGAGAAAATAGAGTTCATTTCTGAAAAAATTTTAAGAGTTGGGAGGCCTTGATCAATTTAAGCTCTAATCCACTTCAGGTTAGTGCACTGAAATACATATTTTTATTTTAGAAATGATTGTGAAATTTAAATATTAGATGGACCTAAGATTAAGTGTTCATGTATGTGATGAAATGCATGTGAATGTGCTCAAAGATTTGAGCTAAAATTTGAGAATTTCAGAAATGTTGATCCATCCTTAGGGTTATCCTTTCTTTTGATAGGGAATGGAGATGGATCTTAAAAGAATTCAATGGAAAAACTTCTTGTGATATTGTAAGTAAGTTGGATTTAAGTGTAACAATTCACTATATTTGGTGGGAAAGAAATAAAAGGGGATGGACTTCCTCTCCCCGTTCTATTGATCAAATATGGAATGCAATCACCTTCGAGATGAGAAATAAAATGCTTTATAGGTGTGCCAGGTGCCTAGATTCTTTTAGAAATAGGTAACTTGCTTTGGCTTGAGATCTTCCACTTGTTTCCTCTTCCCCCTAATTTTGATGAAGCCTCTTTTCTTTCGTTTCTCCCCTCCCCCTTCTTTTAGTGTATCATTTTTTTCTTGGTATGTAATTTTCCCCCACCCGTAGTTTTCTTATATCTCTCTTGATGGTTGTTTTGTTTACTCCCCTTAGTTTTTCATTTGCTTAGACCTCGGCCACCGCCTATGACTTGACTTTGTATTTTCTTTTTTTCTTTTCTTTAATATATTTTCATTTGTCAAAAAAAAAAAAAAAAAAACTATATAGGGGTTAATCAATCTTATTAAATTGTGGAGATGCACGTGTTGAATTCAAAAGATTAATAGATATATGGTCACGTTATGTTTCGTATTTCTATGTTAATTAAATTATTTATTTATTTATTTTGGGTAGAATATTAATTAAGTTCAAAGCCTTCACTTCTTCAAATGAATTGGAAACTTTTTTTAATTTGAAATGGTGGACAGTAAAAATTACGGGGAACAGCTAATAAGGGTGGCAAAATCTGACAAAGCACAGAAGCCCAATGCGAATCCAAGGGAAAAAAATCGTCTGCAATTCTGATCTTGTACAATTCCATGAAATATCACATTCAGGAGGTGACACGTGTATTGATATCAATGCAATGATCCAGATCTGATTTAAATGTCTCTTCACTGATTTAATGTTTTATTAGTTGTATCAGATCTGGACCATTGTATTGGTATCAATACACGTGTCACCGCCTGAAGGTGGTATTGCACGGAATTATACGAGATCGGAATTGCAGACGATTTCAACCCGAATCCAAGACGCTCTCAGAGCTCGCGGTTTTAAAAATTGGATTGGAATTAATGGAATCAGTAGATTTAACTCAGACTAAATTTTTTGTTCAGTTTGAGGCGAGTCTGGACGGCTCTAAGTCCAATTGATCCGGATGACCATGGTTTGAGGAATTGGATCAAATCGGCAATAATTTTCTATTGATAGATTGATGCAAACTTACGAATAAAGGGTAAAATAGTACAAAGACATTTTTAAAATTGAACCCAAAGATATTTTTGTCTTATTCAGGTTGATCCAAATTAGAATTGATTTGATATTGATCTTGACTGATTCCAACCCGATTTCATCTTCCCAAACCTTGATCCTGAGTCGTTATGAGATGATAGGAATCAGAATCAAATCACCACTCTCACGTTTGGCAACGATTTATGGAAATGTTTCAGTGCCAAGAGTGCTTCTACAATTTTTTGCTCTCGAGGGAGAAATTCTGTAAGAAAAAAGTGCCATTTTTTCTAATATATGAGAGAGAGAGAGAGAGAGAGAGAGAGATTTACTGGCTTGGTAGTATGGTACCATGTAATTGGATTATTTTTTGGATTAGAGTGGAGCTTGAGTTGGCATGAGATCTTACCTTAGGAAATGTGTGGTTTTGAGTTCGACTCTTCTTATCTCCTTAAGGCTACTCACACGCGGGGTTTAGTACTCTTCACTACTCTAAGTGAAAATAGAATGATTCTCATTCAACCAATGACCCAGTCCATATAATTGTGGGGTCAGTATGAGTCCATGAGACTAGTCAAAGCAAAGGCCTAAATACCCGTCATTACCAAAAAATAAAAAGCCCCTTCCCAAGGTCAATTTGCTTTGAAAGTGAAAATCATTTTTTAATGTTTTTCCATTTCTATGCTGAAGGCTTGATCAGTTTGTGGGAATATAAAAATGAAAAAATGTTTTCTATGAGAAGTGCGATTCATGTGTGTGTATAAAGATCAAAATGCACGAGGAAACATCCACAAGAACATTATTTTACCCTTTGATGGGGTTGGATTGGTCTTTTTGACCCCCAAATGACAGGGGCAACATACCCCATATAAAACAATTTCCCTATGAATTAAAATTAACTAATAGTTTCAAACATGCTTCCCATGATTGCCATGGTTGAAACATAGAGAATGAAAGTTTTCTGAACTAGGGTTCTGCCAGCATAAATTTCACAACGTACAACAACATAAAAAGATCTGCATCATTTGTTATGATAGGAATTGGTGATCCATTCCATATACTTTCATAGCTGTAGGTAAGAAATCTCTCCAGAATAATCCTGTACAAAATAAACATGATTTTTTAAAATTTTGTTAGATAAATTATCCTTTCCTGGTCACTCTCTCCTTTGCTGATTAGGGAAAGAAGCCCTTTACTTTCTTCATCATAAGTAAACAAAACACTTTTCGAGAAATCAAACTACTGTGTGTTAGCACCTATACAATCAAACAACGGTTGAGCTAGCTGATTTACAATCACTCTTTCCACATCAAGCTTATAGAAAACGAGAATATAAAACGATATAGGTAAGAATGCATGGAATATATAAACACGCAATCACATAATAACACATAGATAAGGATTTACATCATTCTACAAGATTTTATATGTTCACGGGGAGATGAAATCTTCTTCGTTGTCAAGAGAAAATATTTATGAAGACTGTAGGGGGCAGTGGGGGCGGAGAATTTTTGGAGGGGTGCGACAACAGTGGCTAATAGTGGTGGTGGGAGTGGACTCAGGGTGCGATGGAGAGGGGGGCCGCCGCTAAAATAAAACTCTTGACAAATTTAATGACAAAATAAATGACTTTCCCTCATAAAACGTAGATCATTTAATTGATGCAATTACCACAGCTAAATATAGAAACATGCCCGGAAACTTATACCACTAGAATTTAATTTTTATTTTTCTTAGCACCATTATTAAGTTAAATTTGGTGTTTATTTCTCGTAATTCAGTAAGTGTTTGTAATGGAGAGTGGATCTGGTCTTCGTACAAAATTATTTTTATATGAGATTGATCTACACAGATGGAATTCACTTTGTAAATCAATCATATGAGAGTTATTCTTGTACGAGAACCTGATCCACACTCTTTAATAATGGTGCTTCAATTGAACCTAATTTTAGGTCAGCCAAACCATCAGAAAGAAGTTGTAGAGTATTCATTAGACTAAGTAACTACAAGAAGACAGCTACGTACATAGATTAATATCATAGAAGCAGTCGCCAAGAATTAGGTGCTGTTAAGTTAGCATCAAGGATTCGAGAAGAAGAAATAAATTTTTGAAGGAGTGACGTCATTGAAGATTCTGAAAATTTTCTCTTTCTTCGGATCCTGCTTGGACGAAATGGAAGATATTGTCGATAAATAGAAGTATGTCTTGTTCATTAACATCCCGGAAATACTCCGCCAAAGGGCAGTCAAACAAACTCTCATACGAGCTCCCGGCGGTTCATTCATCTGACCATAGACTAGAGCTACTTTGGAGCTCTAGTCTATGGTTCTTGGTTCTCCTGTAGCTGGATTCTCCGGAACCACAAGAATCCTTAGAATGGGATTACAACTCAGCACCTTTTGAATTTTGAGAGGTGCCTTTAGAGCACAGAAGAAAGTTGTAACTGTGTTCGGGGGACACTTATTGTCTATCGTTGGCCTCTATGGTAGAATCAGTCGGGGAGGCCGGAGAGGCGGTGGTTTACCCTGTGGCGGATGTCAGCGGTTCGAGTCCGATCTCTTTCATGTTCATCCTTGAGACTTCAAACAACTAGCCAAAAAAAAAAAATCTATTAACTGAAAAGGGAAAGAAGCTGCAAGCTAGGTGGCCTAGTCTCCTCACAATAAGTTTTCTAATCAGTTTTTATCTATCCTTGAAAGATTAATGGAAAATCATGTGAGGAGAATGATACCCCACCTGCCCAGTGAGATTTTTTCTTTAAACTGAAAAAAATAATGGATAAGAGATTGTTGCTTAGTCGCCTAGTTTTTGTACCAGCATAGGGGCTAATGAGAGCAAACATTATGGTCGTTAACACATGAATGAGTTTTTTTATTTCATAGAGGACTATGAGGTATTTCACATATTCCTATATCTGGGCACAAGGGCCTAGTGACCAGCCAACTTTCTTTTTCACAAATATAAAATATTATTATTGTTTTATTAAATAAATAGAAAATAAAAAAGAAGTAAAAAGTCTCAACACAACTTGGGAAGGTTAGCCTCTTATTTTTTCGCTTATCTAGTGTGAAATTTTAGTTTTCTTTTTTTTTTTTTTTTTTCCATTTCTTTGCTCAATGATGTTTGTTCCCTTGCTTTTGTTTTTATCAATAAAAATTGTTATTCACTAATATGAGAATTTACTGCAGTTCTTCTCATAAGTTTTTCCTCCGGAAGAGAGAGAGAAAGAGTAGTAGTTTCTCCTTGATTCTTGTGGGAAATTTTCCTTGAGACTGTGTTTGGTTGTCAAGAAAAAATAAATAAATCAAAATTAAAATTTATTTTCCTTGAGACTGTGATGGGTTCATATTAGGGATGAGAATTATATGCTGTAAACCTACCTATCCTGGTCCAGCCCAAGCCTGAACCAATGCTTGGTGTACTGCCCACACATTCCGATCAATTCTAACTTCTGGCCCAGGCGGGCTACTTAATTCACATTAGGTTTCACCTGCATTAAACTCATATGTTTTAAGCACATACAAATATATTACACTTAATCGCCCACCTATAAGCTACTACCAGCAAGTTCTTTGGCACCTTTGCAATATGATTATTTTTTGAATTATTTATTTTAGTCAATAGAAAATCAATTTTGATTATGTAACCTTTTTTTATTTATTTTTTGTTATTCAACTGATAGAGTTAGTTATTTGAATATATATGTCAACAATTATTTAAAGCATGTCTCATTACATTTGTCTAACATATGCATCTATAGCTTGCACTAATTTAAAATTGCTTCAACCTAGTTCCTACTTTTATCAAAGGGAAAAAAACAAATAAAATAACTCCTACTACCTGGCTGACAAATAAGAATCATAAGAGATAAGAGATGGTAAGAGATCTCTCCCTCTCTAGTTTTTTTTTCTTTTCTTTTTTTTTCCTTTTTTTTTTTTTAATCAAAGAAAAACTTAAGATATCTTACTTTTAGAAACAGGGTTTCGAACAAACTTGAAGTAAGCTAAGAGTAGATGGATGAATTGTCAAGGAGGGAGGACTATTTTCTCAAACTATTGATATGTGATTAGTGATTTCATGAGAAGTAAAATTATCAACAAGGTGTCTGGGCCAACTTACGCGCACCTGTACTAATCCTCAGGGAGACTAGCGCAGCAATCCACCGTCACGCTCTCCACTTAAATTACAAATGCACAGATGGGGAATCAAAACTAGGACCGTACCCTATCCACACAATCTTCAATTTAAGGTTGATCAGATAAAAAAGGAAGAAGATTTTATTTCCAATGCAACCACTTGCGGTGAGTGATTGGATGAATGAATCCCAATTTAAGGTCCTCTAGTAATGAATGAGTGCCAAGAGACCTTGAATATATCTTATTATCTTGTACTTTTTTTTTTGGTAATTCTTATTATCTTGTACTTGGTTCCTTAGTTTGCTTTAAAATTCTCGTTTCATTTTTTATCTTATATAACATTTTTGATGTTCCCAACCGTCTTAAATGGTAAAAATAAACTCTAAACCTAAAATTTTACTTTTTATCAGGGAAAGTCCGGCTAATAGACCCTCTTTATAATAATCTAAATCCCGACTCCCTTTCGTGCCATATGTGCCTAGTCTCTACTTTTTCCTTCATGGTCCAATATTTGTTCTCAAAGGTCTTTATGAAACTAGTGTTAGTTTTTTACCATGTGTTGGATGCATCATGGAAAAAGTTGTAGATGATCCTCGAGCCCGACATGACTACACAGTGTCTCTTACGTGGCCATGGTCGGTAAGGTGCTTGCAACGCAATTATCTTCTACTTTGTCTCTTTGATTACCTTTGAGAGTGGTAAAGAAATTTTGAAATGTTCATGTCAATGTATTCTATCATCAAAGCTATGATAATGCAAAAGAGGATCCCCTGGTTTGCTCTTCAGAAATGGATTTTCCTTTAACTTTACTTGGAGGAGATTTCCTGAAAGATTTTTCATAACTTTAAAGAGGCCAATTCGGTTGCTGACTTCCTGGCTTGAGATGTAGCAAAATTAGGAATCTTAGGCGATAATATTATTTTTCCTAATCATGTTCTAGAGTTGATTAGGAGAGATGCAGAAGAAAGACCTAACTTTAGATTTTGATTTGCGCTGCCCCTCCCCTGCTGATGGCAATGCCGAAGGTAGGGGTTAGGGTAGTGGTTTTTAGTGGTGTTTTTTTCTATCTTCGTTGTTGTTTTTCTCTCATTCTTTTTTTAAATAATATTACCCATCTCTAGCAAAAAAAAAAAGTGCTATGATAATGTAGGGAAAAAATCTTGCTACTGTCCGAGTTGCAGCCTAGTAGCTGCAACCTCATGATAACAACCAAGGGAATGGGATCCAAGGGGCAGGTTCGAAAATATCCACTTAAGGTGAATTTTTCCACTTGTACCCACGAGATTCTATTCACCTGATTGTTACCATGGGTTGCAAGTACTTGGCTACAGCCCAGGCAGTAGACACCTAGAATCACCCCATTGTGGGATTAAGGACATGTGGCATGAGAGTGACCCGAACACTCAGAGAGGCTATACGCCATTGTTGAACAGTTGTAACGTGGCTTTTTCAAATTACCACAAGGCAACCGTAGGCAACAATCTCTCACATGGGTATGTTCCCTCACGCCAACGTGGTATTTAGTTAAGACGATGTACTTATGGAGAAGGGATGACTTCCACGTCCGACGTACATAGAAAGAAAACACTAAGGTTTGGATAGACAATTGATTACTTTCTTCTTCACTGTTACCATCTTAGACTTCCGAACTTTAATATCAGTTGAGTGGATTTCTGACTTGAGCGTCGGAGAGTCCCCCTATAATCCATATCCGGTGACTTCTTAGCTATTTCTCTTGATCTGCTATGTACAGATTGACAGTGGATCTAGATGTATGGCAATCTACCTTCAACAGTTCCAATATAACACTCTCATAAAAGAGAATTCAAAATCATGTTATGGAATTTCTCCTTATATAGTTATTCGAGCCTAGAAATAGTAAATCACTAGTTTAAGCTCTCTTATTATTCTAGTCTCTAAGAGAATTAACAACAGAAATAGTATCATAAATACAGAGTATGGTGGTGTGGCAGCCTAATAGGAACCAGACATGGTGGTAAGGAAGCCCGTTTTCTATAATAGTATTAAGAAAACTAAACTAATATATTATAATTTATTAAAATATTAGTATTAATTTATATTATATTATATATGGAAAAGATAATGCTACCCGTTTACATTCCCCATGCCTAACACATGTGGAAGTGGAGACAGAGCAAGTGACGTATTTTCACAGCTTGTCTCCACTTCCGCATTTGTCTGGGTGGGGAACGCAAGTGGGTAACGTTCTTTCTTCCATTATACTAATTACTATAATATATTGTACCCAAATTCAGTTTGGTTTTACTTTTAACCATCAGTTCCTACCCTGGAGCGGGAAAGTAACTAAGTCCCACCTCAGTTCTATTTTTCAATCCGGATTAAAACCAAATTCTATTGGTTAAGTTTCAGTTATTCAGTCTTTGATTTCAATTTTTTGTTCTGATTCCAATTTGACACCCTTAAGTCATACGGAGCCAACTACACATGGGTGCCAGCTTTTGAAGATTGATTTTTCTTTTCTTTTGTGTGGCAAGGAGTTTTTGGAGAAACTTCTAAGTGCTAACGACCACTAACAACTTATCTCTCCGTGGTCCCATAAAGGCCTCTCCATAATTTCATCAATGATCATCTCAAAATTGTTCTTTTCCTCTCCAACAGCCAGAGAAGGTACCATTGATTTTGTGTGTGTGTGTGTGGCAAGGAGCTTTTGAAGAAACTTCAAAGTGCTAACGACCACTAACAACTTATCTCTCCCTGTTCCCATAAAGGCCTCTCCATAATTTCATCAATGATCATCTCAAAATTGTTCTTTTCCTCTCCAACAGCCAGAGAAGGTACCACCACTCTTTCTTCTTAGTTTTGATAATTTGGTTTCTTTGTTTTTGATAATTTCTTTCTGATGACACAATTAGACCTACAAATAGAGGCATATCTAATCAGATATCATCAAGATACAGACAGATAAACTCTTTAACTTCAAGCAAATGTGAACATAAAAAGGACATTAGAGATCAACCAATATAAAAGGTCAATTTTCGGAAACCAAATTCCTGGAAGGAACCTAAACCATAGAGAAAATGGATCTCTTCAGCTTTGCAATCCCTATAGTAATTCTTTCTGCTTTCATGTCCTCATCAATTTCTTTAGCCACATCTAATTCAACCTCCGAAAAATTCCTCAGTTGTGTCTCAACTCATTCTGAAGCCACCTATCCAATCTGTAAAGTTCTCTACACTCCTAACAACTCTTCCTTCTCCCCTATCTTGCAATCTACATTACAAAATCTTAGATTCCTATCATCTAAAACTACCAAACCTTTGTTTATTATCACACCAACTCATGATTCCCATATCCAAGCAGCAGTCATATGTTCTAGAAAAAATGGGCTTCAGATCAAAGTCCGTAGTGGAGGTCATGACTACGAAGGCTTATCTTATCGATCTGATGTCCCATTCATCATCGTTGATCTCCGAAATCTTCGATCAATCAGTGTGGATACAAAAGAAAGAACAGCTTGGGTTCAGGCTGGCTCAATTATTGGAGAAGTTTATTATCACATTGCAAATAAAAGCAACACCCTTGGCTTCCCTGCAGGGCTTTGTTCCACAGTAGGCGTTGGTGGGCACTTCAGTGGAGGTGGCATTGGGACTTTGATGAGAAAATATGGCCTTGCTGCTGATAATATCATTGATTCTTACATTGTGGATGTTAATGGGAGAGTACTCAACAGAAAATCAATGGGTGAAGATCTATTTTGGGCTATAAGAGGAGGAGGAGGGGAAAGCTTTGGAATTATTCTCTCATGGAAGATCAAATTGGTTCCTGTTCCACCTACTGTGACTGTCTTTACAGTCCCAAGAACACTACAACAAGGTGCAACCAAACTTGTCAGCAGATGGCTACAAGTAGCATATAAGTTCCCTGAAGACATCTTTGTAAGGGCTACAGCAACAGTCGCAACTGGGGTCACTAAAGGGGAAAGCACAATCCAAGTTTCTTTCCAGTCTCTGTTCCTTGGAAGTGTTGAGGAGCTCCTCTTTTTGATGGACAAGAGCTTACCTGAGCTGGGTTTGGAAGCCAAGGACTGCACTGAGATGAGTTGGATCAACTCTACTCTATATTTTGCTGGCTATACTAATGGAGAGTCCATTGATGTTCTTCTGAACAGGACTTTACAACCCAAGATCTTTTACAAGGCCAAGTCTGATTTCTTGAAAAAACCCATTTCTGAAACTGGGTTAGAAAGGATTTGGAAAGAGCTTTTAGAAGGAAATGATAGTGCCAGCCTCGAGGTGATCATTGATCCTCTAGGTGCAAGGATGAGTGAGATCTCAGACTCTGAAACACCCTTCCCACATAGAGGTGGTTCCTTGTACAGCATTCAATATTATATGTACTGGAAAGAAGATGGAGGGAAGTACACAACCAAAGAGCATTTGGAAAGGATGAGAAAGATCTACAAGTTCATGACTCCATATGTTTCCAAGTCTCCAAGGGCTACATATCTCAACTATAGGGATCTTGATTTGGGTAGAAGTGAAGAGCGTAATACAAGTTACACAAAAGCTCATGTTTGGGGCGGTAAGTATTTCAAGAACAACTTCAAGAGATTAGCATCTGTGAAGAAAATGGCTGATCCAACCAATTTCTTTTGGGATGAACAAAGCATTCCACCATTGAACTTTCAGACATGATGGAAGTAAAGTAGGAGAGGACGGATTGGGGTGCCCTTGATGTTAAATGTCCTAGTCTTTAATCTGTTACTTGGTGCTTGTTTGCAATTAGAAAATATGTTATTTACGGTATGTACTTGTCTATTTTATTACAATTTTATTGAATGAACTTGTTTTGGGGTATGATGTCTTTTATTCTATTGCTTGCATTTGTTTAGAGCTACAGGGGTATTTCAATAATTTACGCATATAGGGTTTCACTATAAATTTGTAGCGAGGATTTTCTCTCTGTAATCAATTTGATAGAGTTATGACAATTCTTATCCAATTCTCCATGATTATAGAGTAGATCTCATATCACCGTGGATGAAAGCAATCTTGTTGAACCACATTAAGCTTTATCTCCATTATGTAAATGTGTGTTTGTATTTATGTTCTCATGTTCGACAAAATTATGCGCAGTGAGGATCTAACAACAAAAAAAAAAAAGATTTTGTCATGCACACTTTCACACTATCACTCACTGTCTTCTTGTAGAGGATTTTTGTGCAAGAACGTACGCTCGTTGAATTCAAAGATTTGCTACTTGATTGCATCATGTGATTGACGTTTTGTTATGTAGTTCATCAATGTTAATCAAAGATCAAACCTTCACGTCTTCTGTTCTTTGACATGCATAGGGGAGACTTTTCTAATGGCAGAAAATTACAGAGAACAGCCTTACGTGTGGCCAAAGCTGATCAGGATTGATTAAATAAATCTCCCATTAATTGATAATGAATATTTAAAGGCTTATGACTAATCAATTCCTTAAGTTCAGAAAAAAGAGACTAATCAAATCTTTTAAATTATGGAGGAGGACCAGTTGAATTCAAAGATTTGATGTCTACATGGTCACGTCATCTTACATATTTCCATGTTATTGTATTTAAGTTCAAAGCCTTCACTTCTTCATATGAATTGGAGACTTCTAATTTGAGACAATTACTGGTAACAACTATAGGTGACAAAATCTGACCGGGTAAGCCAACCCAATCTGAATCCACAAGGCTAATTATATTCCCTGTTTGTCAAACCTAACCCACTCAGCGTACACGGTTTTTAAAAATTTGGATCGGAATTAGTGAAATTAGCATCTTCAATTGAAAATCAGTCTCAATCGATTATGAGATGATTCGAATCTGACACAAGGAGGGGCAAAATGATCACCCCACCCCCACAAAAAATGAAAATTCTATCACTCGGTATTTTATATATGTTTCCATTAATCTTTAAATCTATGCAAAGCCCATGCTGCCTTTTTATGTTTTTTCTATTCATGTAAGGCCATTGTTATATAATGGCTTTGAAGTTTCTTATTGATTTGAAAGGATAGAAGTGAAGATTAGCATATCCCACCTTTGAACTTTGAAGGAAAGTAAAATAGAAGAGGATGGGTTGGGGTGCCATTGATGTTAAATGTCCTTGTCATTACTGTGTTACATGGTGGTTTATTTTTTTTATTTTTTATTTTTTGGTAGAGTTACATGGTGGTTTACAATGCTCAGTTTGTTTCAGTGTCAAATTTGCACATATGTATCAACTATACATTGTTCGATGAAATTCCTCACAGAAACGAAATCGTTTCCAGATTTTGATTTTAAAGCACGTACAGGGAACTAGACGGGAGAACATTAGGGCTTGGGATAGACAGATTTCTACGATAGCATTTGAAGGATCTAAAAAGAGAGAGATAGCCACAACTGCAAGTCTACAACGCAGTTTCCGCTCAAACACTGTTTAATATTTTCATTTTTTTTTTTTTTCATCCTATCGGACTGTCCAAGGGAACTTTACTCACACACAAGAGGGGGGGAATGCATGTGACAAGAGTTGATCCCTAGACCACAAACCTGGCTCCTACCCTACCAATAGAGGCTGCAATTGATGCGTTATGCACTGGATTCACAGGGAAATATATTTTCATTTACAATATGTAACTGTCAATTTATTGAATAAATTAGCTTTTCCCTATTGCTATTTTTGTTATTCCCAGTAAATCATACATGAGATGGCATGAGTAGGGAATGCCAATAGGTGTCGGTAGTTATTTAGAGTAAATATTCTATCCAAAAAAAAAAAACTACTTAGAGTAGGTATTGAGTATTGGGAAGTTGTATGAAGTTTTACACTTAAACAAAATGAAATTTAATTGTGGTTTTTTTTAAATTGTAGCTATAAATATCCTGTAACTATGGTTTCTTCATTTTCTTGGCATTGTATTACTGATGCTCTAGAAATAATGGACCGACTGTCGAAGAGCAAGATCTGTGAACCCCTTGTTTTTGTTGGGTTAGACTTGAAAGCACGAACCACTTATTCTTCCAATCTTCTTTTACAACCACCATTTCGAAGGACATTCGTTCATTTTGCTCCATTACAATGCCTATTGTATCCAAGTGTCATCTATGATGCCGAAGAGTGTGGATCAAGTTCTTCTACGAGAACCATTCTCAGGTATGAAAAGAGAGAAGTCTCAAGAACCAAACCCCCAAATGATTTCAGACATTAGAATTGATGTATTGAACAGATGTAGTGGGCCGAGCCAACTAAACATGGGCTCGATCAAGCCCAACCCTTCAGACGCCAGATTTTGAAGAAACTTCATATCTGCCACAAGTGCGAACAACCACCAACATCTTATCTCTTCCTGTTCCCAGAAAAGCCTCTCCATAACTTCAATCCAGAGTCTCAATGCTCATCACTCAAGCAAACCCCAAGACATGGAACCTATTTACTTTTCCACAAGTCCAAACTTACTCTTCTGCTTCTCTCTTCCAAACCCAAGCCCCTGCAAGAACTAAAGTATCCTCATCAAATACCAGCCATGAAAGAAATAAAATTAAAGCATCCTCAGCAGGAGAAATCAAACGCCTTGTTCTTACGCAAGAAGGTAGAACAAAGCTTAACCCTTTGCCAGACCGAGAATTTTATGCCTACCCACGTTTTGTAACTCATGTGGATGATGGCTTCATATCCACCTTAACTGAACTTTACAGAGAAAGGTTGAAGCCTGATTGGGTTATACTTGATCTAATGAGCTCATGGGTTAGTCATCTACCTAAAGAAATTCAGTACAAGAAGGTGGTGGGACATGGACTTAATGCCCAAGAGCTTGCCAAGAACCCAAGGTTGGATTATTTCTTTGTAAAGGATCTTAACAAAGATCAAAAGCTTGAATTGGAGAGTTCTAGTTTCAATGCAGTGTTATGTACAGTTAGTGTGCAATATCTCCAACAGCCCGAGAAGGTACCACTCTTTCTTCTTAGTTTTGATAATTTTCTTTCTCATGAAAAAAAAAAAAAGGGGGGGCATACTCAGTGTACAAGGCTTCCGCATGTGTGAAGTCCGGGGGCGAGAACTATGCAGCCTTACCCTGAGAATATCGAGAAACTGTTTTCGGCCGCTTGACACAGTTAGAGCTAATTGTCATCTTGTAGAATTTTCAATTGCTTCAATACTAGACTCTTTTCTAATGAATTGTTCCCTTCTTATCCACTTCAACTTAAAAAAGATTATTTCTTTTCCTTGGATCATTAATCCTCTTCCCTAAAACTTAGACGTCCTAAGATCGACTCCCACTAGGCACACCTTGAACCACTCACACGGGGGTGTTTAGTGCTCTTTACTATTTTCAATGAAAGTTGAATGGTTCTCATTCAACCTTGGTATGACTCACTCCATGCGATTGTAGGGTCAGTATGGGTCCTCGGAACTAGTCAGGCCGAAGGCCTGGATACCCATCGTTCGCAAAAAAAAATCTCCTTCCCCAAAACCCATGGCCACATCACATTGTACTCCTAAGCACTCTCCTTAAATATGATGAGAGAACTTTAATTAATAGAGATGCCCTTTGCAGACCTAGATTTCGGTTTCATGTCAAGTGTTTAGATTATGGGGCTTTCCCACTAATGGTAATGCCGAAGGTGGGATTCCCTAAATCTTTGTTTCTTAAATTCATCTGGGTATGTCTGGATGTTAATCATGTACCTTTTTATTTTTAATACATACTTCATCTAATCTTCTAGAGAGAAAGAGAACACTTTAATTAACATTTTCGTGTAAGTAGGTTGTGTTTATGTGCACTAATAGAATAGTTAATGAAGGACTTGGGATGTAAAATTCATGGAATGTGTGGAAAAAAAAAGCTTCAAAATACTAGATTAAATGAAAATATGACAGACATTGTCTTCACTCTTCATTACAGGTATTTGCAGAAGTGTTTAGAGTGCTAAAGCCAGGAGGGGTATTTATTGTGAGCTTCAGTAATCGATTGTTCTATGAGAAAGCCATCAGTGCATGGAGAGATGGAACTACATATAGCCGTGTTCAACTGGTTGTGCAGTACTTCCAAATTGTTGAAGGGTTCACCCAGCCGGAAATCATTCGGAAGTTACCAAACCCTAGTAGTGCTCAAGGGAACCAATCTCCCTTTGGTTGGATCATGAGTTTGTTTGGATTGTTTTCTGGGTCAGATCCTTTCTATGCAGTGATAGCCTACAAAAATTTCAAACCAGTATATGAATAAAAATATGTCAAATTCTAGAAGAGAAAAGAATATGTTCTAGATAATTGCAAGATGAGATTTAAGATGAATTGTACACAGATTTAACCTTGTGGAGAGGATTTGAAACCCCAGATTCATGTTCTTTTGTTAGCTCTAAGCATCTAGGCCTACTTTTGGAAGGAACCCATCTATCCGCTATGTGGCAGATCAGGTGGGACCCAAATTTCGTGGATGTGGAGATTCCAAAGTCTCCAACAAACAATGATCAGCGCAAACGATGGATTTTTTTATTTTTTGAAAAGATAACCTTTGAGAGGAGAGAAAATGAGAGATCAATGTAATCCCCAACCTATACGTCAAGTTTCAGACTGAATGAAAATCAGTTGGGAAAATTAAGTTGGGAAAATCTAGATACCACAAGAGGGTGAATGGATAAGCATATAAAGGGTGTATCCGATGTATGAGGCTCCCGCATATGTAAGATTCAAGGGGTCAAGAACTATGCAGCCTTACGCCGAGAATGTCGAGTGGCTATTTCAACTACTTGACCTCTTGATTGCAACATTCGTACTTTTACTATTGGACCAAGAGCGCCCCTGAATGGATAAACAATTAAACACATAAGGGTAGAAATATAATGATTCATTGGTATACATGAGACATGAGAGGGTATTTGATTGAATTTGAATTACTTAAAATTTAACACATGACCATTCTATAAGGTGTACAACTAATCCAACAATTATTCGACAAAACCCTATCGATGTAGCACGAAATGGTGTACCATTTCCGACGCCCTTCCAAAATGAGGCTGTGAGAATGAGTTTTTCTCTTCAGCTCAAGCAAGGTTAGACATTTTAAGACTTTCCTAATACAACAATAACAATTAAAAGTTACAGGTTTTCCTGCCAACCCCTTAAATTAGTGCCACATGGCAATACAATTATTGGGGTCCAAATTTTATAGATGAGTTGACCACATTGTAACCTCTATGTGGTTACTTTTTCTTGGTATAGTATATGGCATTATGGAAGGGTAAACCTAGATGTTATAAAACAAGAAGGAAGATGGGGATGGCGTGGTTTCCGATGGACGACCCATCCCTATTAAAGCCCATCTACACCAAATTGGCCAAGAGAATTCAATATTTGCATTGAAGTTCCAAGCCTCGAGGACTTCTCGAGTTGTAAGGAAGTCACTGACCTAAACCGAACCCAAAAATTTGGCCTAGATAATTACTTAGTTGTCTGGAGCTTATCAGAGAAAATCCAGTCATTGAGCTGGGACCAAATTAGGTAAAGTGGCAGAGACCTGCAAATGGTTGAGGACACCCTTACCATCTCAGCACCTTCTATTTCTGACACCATTGCAGCCCATCTTAGACCCTCGTCCACACCTCTAGGTCAAGCCCAAATATCAAGTAATTTCAGTCTAGGAGTTGCCTGCATATTCTTCCTTTCCTTGTATGGTTTTTTTTATTTTTTGGGTAGACTTTCCTTATATGGTTTATTCCCTTAATTATATGGTATTCCCATGTTATGTACTGTTTTTTTTGCTAATGATGGGTATCTAGGCCTTCGGCCTGACTAGTCCTACGGGCCTATACTGACCCTGCAATCGCATGGACCGGATCATATTAGGGTCTTCCCATGTTATGTACAAATATTCCCAACTTGTAGTTATTCTCCAGTATGAATCAAGGTGCAAAGGTTTTACCAAACTTCAGACGGCATTAGAGCCAATCTCCTCTGTTGTGTCTTGAGTTAGGGCTACTGTCGGGTTGGATTGGACTTTTGAAAACCCGAGCCCAACCCTAGGTCCCCTAAGCTAGGCTTAAATTCAACCAAGCTTTGACTCAAAGATCAGCCCAACCCTAAGTCTGCTTAGCTAGGCTTAGGCCCAGCCAAGGCCTGACTTTGAGCCCTGCCCTTAGGGCCAGGCTAACCCTGATTGGCCCTGATTATGGGAAGGGGAAGGGAGATGCCACGGCTGGGCTAGGCTAAAGAGAAGAAGAAGAAGACAAGGTCGCCCCACAACCCAAGGCCTCAATCATGGCCCAGCCTAGCCTCGATTCGAGGCCAAAATTTCTTAGCTTTGATCAGCCCTTAAGACCAAGGTATCTCAGCCATGGCCCTATTCAGATTTAAAGCTAGCTCGAGCCAACAAGGCCAAACTTGCACCTCTACTCTGTGATCTTCTCCTACTGCTGTTGCATCCTACCTCACAGTCCTTGTAACCTCACCTGCTATGTTCCATTCCTAAATGTGTTAATCGGTTTGATTTTGATGTAAACTGTTTGGTTTGGTTCGGTACAAGACTTTTTAGGTAAAATCAAAACCGAATTGTTTAAAAAGTCGTTTCAAATATTGAAATCAATATCTTTTATCAATGGTTTCGATCCAAATGGTTTTAAACGGTTTCTTAGGTTTCTAATTTTTTCTTCAAAAGGGCTTCGTTGTCTTTAAATTATTTATTGAAATACATTTAAACTTAACATTGAATCGAATTATTTATTATTATATATATTTTTTAATTAATTATTTAATATAAACTTAATTTTCTTATTAAAATGTATGTAACTAAACTTAACATTGAATTGACTTAAACTTACCATGTATATATTAATTGGTTTACCGATTTACTTAACCTATTTACCAATAGTTTAAACGATTCAATTCGGTTTAAATTGTTGACTGGTCTCAATTTTAAAATCAATATTGAATCATTTATTAAATAATTTCATGATTTGATTTTCACATCCCTTAACAATCACCCTCTCCCCTGCCTCATGCTATCTCTCCCTTTCGTTTATTTTATTTTCTTATAAATTTTTATTCCACCACCTACTGTGACCTGCTCCTCCTATTCGTTCCTTTATTCCCTCATCGCCATAACCTACTAACTCGCTCTCCCCACCTCCCCCCACCCACCCTTCCCCCTTCCAAAAAAAAAAAATTCCATTATTATTTATAATTTTCTCTTATACATAAACCATTGCCCATTACCCATCAGTTGTCAGCATCCTTGTCACACATCATCTATAACCTCTTCTCAACCATCACCCATCAGACATTGCAGGTTCACTCATCAACAGTCACCCGTTCCTATCATCTTTATCTATAGACTGAATCAGACTCCAATTGGTCAATTCGATTTGACCAAAAAATTGTTGCAATTACTGCCATAACATAGTTCATCTATCATCTTAAAGTACAACTTTCCTTAAAAAAAAATCAATGTTTCCAAATGGAAACAAATCTATCTAACGTATATTACCTAATCTCACTTGTATCATGTAAGTGTGCAGGATTGTCTGCAAGCAATGGTTTCTTAGATGGTCAAGCCTTTATGATGAGCTTGGCCTTCCCATGGTTGGCACTAAGAGGCAACTTCAGAGGTTTATCATTCGTCATTGTGTGATTCCACCCATAATTGGCTTCACGCGTGTTCTACATTGAACATTTCAGTAATTCCATCTACAACATGTGGTAACACTCACACGACATCATCAAGAGCATCTCAATAAATCCACAGTTGTGGCATAATGAATGTGAAGAGAATTGGACTCAATTAAGCTTCCATCAATAAGATCTTAAAGTGATCACTCTTCAAAGACTTCATCAAATGTCAATATATGTCTATGTCTTAAGATCTCATTCTTGTAAATGAAATTCAATACAAACTCGAATCTGCCCATTCCTCTTCTTTATGGGGACAAAGTTGACTAACCAATATATAAATTGGAGGGACCCCTAAGTTGTAATATTTTGTAATCCTAAGCATGCATGTGAGGTGATTCTCAACATTAGGACATTAGTGACTCACCTAAACCGAAAAGACCTAACTTGAGCAAATTGGTATACCCAGACTTAAATCTTTTTAGGAATTTGACTATGGACAACAAAATGTTCTAAACTGGAGATTTTGACTTGGAATAAATTTGAAAACATGTTGAAATTCATAAGGGTTAATGAATGGAAAGACAAAATTTTCCTATTGGACATGGTGTTTTAGCTGAATTTTGTGCTTCTTTTGAGTTCTATTTAATGACCAAGTGGGAGCCACTCAACTTTGTGCTTTAAATTAAATATTATTATTGATCATTAGTACCCTTGCTTGTTGAGAATCGCCATTGCTTTTTTATCTTGCAGACTACCTACAATAAAAGTTTTTGTGTAGAGCTTTATCTTGATTAACTTGGCTTTTGAGCTTGTAATCTTCATCTCGACTTTGTAATGTTATAAATTTTGTAGTGGTAAGTATAGGAAATCATTAGGTTTGAGTGTGAGTCTAAGCACTCTATTGTGTGTTGGTCTAGAAAAACATTGTGAAGATTGATCAAGTTGATCACTTTAGTGGAGAGGCCAAGAGGATGCCTCTTGGTAGTGAATGTAGTAAAATTGTCAAACCACTCTAAATCATTGTATCGTATCACTCATTATCTCTTATCTACTTCTCAATTCTTTCATTCTATTTGTTTTTTATAATCTCTCATTTTTCATCAAGGTCATTGGATAGAAAATTTTTTAATTGTCAATTTTTATTCTCTCACCTAACTCACCCCTCTTGGGTTGCCCAATCCATCAATTGATATCAGAAGGAGATTCTTTCATTGTGAATCCAAAAGTTCATAGGATATGGCAATATCCTAGCAAGTCTCAGGATTGATGAGAGTACATTTGTTGATGATGAAGTCATAAAAAATTTTGCAAAAAGAAGAAGAATTTGAGGTAAGTGTTCCCACTTATTATGAATTGAACAATACATCTAATGAATTTAGAGAATTTGATAAGCTTACTTGTAAGTATCTTTCTATAAAAAGAAACTCCTTTTGAGCATAAACTTATCCTTAAAATTGAAGGTTGAGAGCTCAGATTCCAATAGCTGCACTCAAAAATGAGGTTGAGTCTCTCAAAGTTAATAATCATGCTTTGGTTGTCTCAAAATTCTCTCTTGAAATTATGCACCTTTCAAAAAGGATACATCTGTATCTTTGAACTACTATGAACCAAATTTCCTATCATTTTCAAATGGAAAACACAATCAAGATCAATCACAAGTTCATACCTATAATCAATTAATTGTTTTTTATTGTGGCAAAGATGAACATTTGAAATATTAATGTCCACATAAAAGGGCTAATCTCCAAACCTAAAATGAAATGGGTACCATAAATCTCTCACTTGTCTACATCCTCGTGCGTGTCTAAAATCCCAACCGTGAAATGAAGCATGGTACTTGGACGGATGTTCAAGACAGATAAAAAATCAAAATAGGTTGTCAAATCTTTCAAATTTTGATGAAGGCTCAAAAGAGTAAGATCATTGGTAAAGGGAGTATAGGTGATATTTCATCTTCTAAGAATGAAAATGTTTTACATGTTAATGATTTGTGGGAAAAAAAAATTAGTAATTTTTTAACAAAATCTCTGCATTTTCCAAAACTTGAAAGACCACAGAGTCTTGCTCTTGTAGCTAGAAGATCCAAAATGCTTATACTTTAAACATTAAAGAAGAGTTAGCGACTCATGATATGGTTAGATTTAGATTTCGATTTTGTTAGTCGCGATTTAAGGTCTACATTTGATGACAATGCCAAAGGTGGAGATCCTCTTTCTACATAGTTAAGTTTTTTCCCTTTGTCATTTTGCTTGTCTTTTTTATTCCGCTTTGTGTTTTTTTAATAATATAATCTTTTGGCAAAGAAGAGAATGTTTTTCAGCTTTATAAGTAAATTGTTGGCTTTGCATAGAAGGATCAGCTAGCATAAAGCTTTTGAAGAAACTTTGCATGACATATTAGTCCTTGGGTTTCCAAAGGTAAATTTTCAGAAGGATGATCACTAAACCCTTTTCCTTGCTGATCTTCATCTGTTTTGAAGGGTTTATAACTAGTCAAGATAAAATTACCTCACACACATACACACGTATGCACGCTTTCGTGCGTATACACACACACGCACACACATACACATGCATAAACGTAAGTGCGCTCACACACACACACACAAAAAATCCTTTCAAGCATCGCATCTACCATGTATTGATAGACCCAAAAAGAGCCATCTGCTCTATAGAATTCACACCAAAATCGTTTGAATTTGTGTTTTCTCTCCTTTTCTTTCTCTTATCAATTCAGAGCAGCTGGGAGAATTGATTGAAAGAAACGTTAGTGCCTTTAAGCCTGAGTTGCATGATAATGGCTTAGCATCATAAACTGCCCCCACCTTACTGTTGATATTTTTGGTCCATGTACTACTGCTTACATTTATACGACAAGTGGAAGCTCCAAGACACAGTACAAACACCCAAGAATCTTCATAATACCAATGTTTTACATGGAGAACCTATATACTCAATGATCTCACAATGCTTTAATAGTCCCATTCCTTTCATTCTTTTGTAGTGACCTGAATTGGCACTGCATCCCATGGCTTTATAGGAGAAACACCCCTCAAAGGAAGACACGTGTCTTTCATTGTTGAGATGGACATGTGTCTCTATTACATTGGACATTGGACAAATTTTTTTTGCAGTGACCCTCAATTGGCAGTGCCATGGCTTTATAGAAAAAAACCATGTCAGAGGACGGATAATTGTCCTATGATAAGACACACATGTCTCATTGACATGTCTTTCTCCGTCGAGTAGGACACGAATGTCGAGAAGGGCACGTGTCTATCATAATGGACATGTACAAAAATTTTCTTATTTCTTTTTTTTGAAAAACCACATAGATCTTATGATCTAACCGCTCCATGGGTCTATGCCAAATCAGTTATGTCCGCACACGTGGTGCGCCCTGGACCGAGTTGAGAGGTAAGGATCTCAGAATAGAAAACACTTGTAACCATTTGGTGAGGTCATAGTCACCAGACTCACCACCCCTTTTATATAAGGTCACATTTGCTATAAATATGTTTGTGGACTAAAATATCAGTTTGTGCCCCCAAGGGCCTCCAGCCTCCATTTGCCTTCCAACCTTTTAGAAGTACCTTCATGCTTTTAGATTCCTTCTCAATTGGTAATGTATCTCTATTGACAGTCCTAAAATGGCCACAGCATGTCATCATCCATTGCATCTATTGTAGCTACTTGATCTAGTACACTTATTGCTAGCTGATCAGAGTGTTTCAAGAGATTGAGATAAAGAAAAATCATATGTGATGGCAGGTAATGATTTTAAAGAGTTCTAGTGTATGTCACATTCTTCCAAACTAAAAGAAGAGAAGAAAAAAATTCAAATGGGAAGAAAATTTTGATTCATATTTTCTTCATTTCAATTATAGTAATTAACATGCTTGACTTAGATGGGACTTAAAGATGATCCACTAAGTTTGGTTAGTTCCAATGATTAAGATCTTTTACTTACAGTTGTGGCAGAGTCTGTCACCCGTCAATTGTTAAATGGGTAGGAAGGCAAACTTGCTTAGGGGAGTGTTTCAAGTTATATTCTGTAACATCATCACTATTTATCAAGATAATATGCACTTCTATGGGAAAAAGGCTAGGTATCACCATTTTTCAAGATAATATGCACTTATAGGGGAAAAGGCTGGGTCGTATGTCGTTAATATACCTAGATCTGTATCTTATCTCTCTCCTTTTCCATTTGAAAAATTCTCCTATGCACTTTCCATACATCCTAGCTCTCCTATTGGTTGAACCGCTAGTTCTAGAAAAGCCGACTGCATACCTAACCTCCCTAAATGGAATTACAAATGAGGACACTTAATTATTTTCTTCTTGGAAATATCTAAGAAACCTTACTAAAAATATCACTTTCCAAGAGACACAAGCTTAGCTCTTTCAGTTTTTGTGTAATCAAAACATTTAAAATGCCAAAAGGGGGGGGGGGGGTGTGAGAGGATGAGGAGAAGGGCCCCCAAAGATGATCCATTTGGGATTATTAGGGGAGTAAAATTTCCCCAGTATGACTTAGTTCATGCAATTGTGGGGCCAATATGGGCCGCGAGATTAGTCAGATTGAAGACCTAGATACCCATATTTAGCAAAAAATAAAAAAATGAGTAAAATTTCTCTCTGGACGACTTCCCTTTTTAAGAATGAGATTTAGTGATTTATTTCTTAAAGGAGAAAATAACGTTATCCGATCGTGCGTTTGTGCATCCAGACATGGGTGGAGAAATGACCGCCCCACCCCTCCATGTTAGATGCCTGGATGTGCACTTCCATTTACCCTCACGTTAATACAGAAACCACACAACCAGAGAGCATTCTATCTCCCTCTCTTATATCAATGTCTTATATTATTGTGACATATATATTGAACATTAATACACACACACCGATCACTTGAGAGCCTAACTCATGATGTAATTAATGATGTCAGGCTATATATAGTAAGGCCATCGATTGGAGGGAGTTAAGACCACAAGAACTGGTAACATATAAGTGAAATATATTGACCCAATTATTATAAGGGATAGATAGTGTTCTAATGTTGACCCCAAATATATTCCCAAAGTCTATCCCGAGAAAAAATAGCTTAACTCCTTCATATTCAATAATTCAAATTGGGAAGAGCAATTCATTAAAAAAAAAAAATAGAGAGAAGATTCTTTGAGAAAGCATCATAGGGGAACACACTCATAAATAACGATAAAACAAACAGTATAAACCTTATTTGAGGACAAAAAATTATTTCATATGAAGAGAAGAGAGATAGAACAAAGATGCTAATATACCCTACCTCTATGACTCGGAGAACCTTTGCTCTTCAAATTAATAGTCACATGTATTAACAGTCTCTCTCTCTCTCTCTCTCTGTCTCTCTCTCTCTCTCTCTCTCCAACTTTGTTGTGATGTATGCATGAGGTTAGGTGCACTAATTTCTCAACCTTCAAGAAAGAATCTACATTTCTGTAGTATGATATAAATCTTTAACTAACACGATAGGGAAATAAAGAGGGTCAAACTAAATTTTCACATCTTGATTATTTTGCCTCCCAAGATGTGATTAATTCTTAACCAGAGAAGGATAAGATGTGTAATTTTTGTTATATTTATTGTGGTGGTGGCGACCATTGTCATATTCTTAATTAAAATTACTCTTGCTGGAAAAAGGTTCACTGGGAAAATTTGGAGCTTTGTTGAAACGCAAGAACGATGGGTTCTTGGTACTAGCTTAAAAATTTCTTTTTGGTCGGATAGGTGGCTTTCAGAGAAAACAATTATAGAGTACATCGGCCTCATTCAGCTCCAACCCCTTGATTCTAAAGTGGCAGATTTCATTTTTGAGGGCAAGTGGGAGCTGCCTCAGGTTCATTCTCCAACCCTGTAAGAGATCTGTTCAAATATCAGGAAGTTTCTCATCCCTTCTATTCCTCAATCAGATAGAAGAATTTGGTCCCTCACTCAATCAGGAAATTTCTCAGTTTGGTCTGCATGGGAGGGGATTCAATTGAAAGCAATGCATGTCCCATGGCATAATTTTATTTGGGCTAAGGGTCTTTCCCCTCGCGCTTCTTTGTTTGGTTGGCGTGTGATGCATGGAAGAATTCCAACTGATGAAAAAGTGATGGCTTGTGCTGTTTCAATGGCTTCTAGATGCTCGTTATGTCATGAAGAATCGAAATCTATGGACCATATTTTTTTATCTTGCCTTTTTTCAATAATGGTATGGTTTGATCTCCTTTAGGTGTTTGAGCTGAATTGGTTGGTTTTCCCTCCATCCAAGAACTGTTTTCTTGGTGGAAAAGAAAGTCTCTCTCTTCTCCTTTGAAGCAAATCTGGTCTGCCTCTCTCATATTTGGCCTCCATGAGATTTGGCTCGAAAAGAACCGTAGAAGATATGACTCTAGTGATAGGCCTCCTGGCTTAGTGACAAGAGCAATTTTTTCTGACTTGCAAGGGTTTGCCCATATTTCTCCGGTGTTGGTTAAGAATATAAAGGAGTTGCAGCTAACGTCCTCCATCTTCCTTACTAGAGCGAAGCCCAGACAGGAGAGACTTCATGAATTGTTTTGGGCGCATCCTTGAGAGGGGTGTTTCAAAATAAACTTTGACGGATGCTCATTAGGCAACCCAGACTATGCAGGTTCTGAGGGAATAATTCGAAACCACAGGGGTTATACTGTGAGATGCTTTGCCTACTTTGTTGGAATTGTTTCTAACTTTGATACAGAATTCGCTGCCTTCTTTGAGGCAATACAAATTGCCAAGGATCTGAATTTGAATTGGATTGAGGTTGAAGGCGATTCGCAAGCTGTTGTGTGGTGCATTGCGAAAGGTTTAATTCCATGGAATCAAAGGCAAGTGTGGTTTTCTTATTTGGAATTTTTAAATAGTATCCAATGGAGTATGACTCACTGTTACCGGGAAGTCAATGTAGTTGCAGAAGGCCTGACGAAACATGCTGCTGCGACTAGATCCTCTGCAGAATGGAACTCTGCTCCTAGATTTTCTACAAATGATATTGAGTGGGACGCAATGGAAAAGCCTAGGTTCCGGTTCTCGTGAATATTATGCTTCTTTTGAAGATGTAGTTTTCTTTTATTTAGCCTTATTTCCCTCTATGCTGATGGCCATGCCGAAGGTGGAGTTGGGACTTAAGTTTGTTCAGATTTGTCTGTTTGGATTTCTTTGTATTATTCTCATTCTTTTTTAATATATTATTTACTGACCTTAAGCAAAAAAAAAAAGATGAAAAAAGGTTCACTGAACCTAAGGCATTTACCATGCCAAGGCACATAGGTGTTGTTTATAAATTTTTTCTTTTTTAAAATAATAAATAAAATATTATAAATGTCATGGCGTAAGACACGCCTTAGGCTTAGAGAACGCTTCCGCTTCCTGCCTTAGGCTCAGAGAACCCTTCCCCTACTTTATATACCTTTTATGTATTATCTTCTTGTTTTCTGCATAAACTTTAAGCAATTGACACTATTTTCGTCTCATTGTTCTAACTGGAATTTGTACTTCATTGTTAAATCTAAATTACCAAGAAGAATTCCAATAAATGATATTTTTTTTCCTTTTTCCTTTTTCTTTTTTTTTATTTGGGTGGGGTTCAAAGGTCACAGATTCACACTAGGTTAAGTTACTAAATTTAATTTCAATTCTGTAACTTTCATGTCCCCATCACCTTCCAACATTTTGAGCTGGAGCTCGGCCTAAATATCTATAGCTAGCACATGGTTTCCTGAGTAATCATGCGTGGTATGACCTGACAGAAGATGAGATAAAGCCTGAGATCTAACTAGTTACTAGTTTGACTAGTGAGAAAGCCATTTGTCCATTAATGGGTCAGTCAAGGTGGACTACTTTGAAGTCTACAACACCCACCAAAAACATAAGGCTACAAACAATCCTCTAAATGCCATTCTTTACTTGAGAATCACATTTGATGGAGTGAGTTGCCTAGACTCAAGAGACTACTGGTAGAGACTTGTGGGTAACCTTTTCACCATTTTCTTCTTCATCTTTATTCTTCGTGTGGTCCTTCGAAAATGACATTTAAATGTAGAACGATAGGTCCAAAAAAATTTGTTGAAAGGAGGAGTTTTATATGGTTAATTTATGGTTAGTTCTTTAACATTGTATGTGGGTTAGTCTTAGTATGAGTGAACGAGATCCCCTCAAGTGCATCAGTGCTTTCAGTGCACAACGGATGGATAGGAGGCATTTGGGGTGTGTGCACTGACGCTATCAACCATCTGATGCACGCTAGAGGGGATGGTGCACTTTAGAGGATATGAGTAGTTATGGAGTCTTAGTAAGGAGTTGTTACAGGAGTAATTGTCCATCATGGGGGAAATTATTCCAAGGAAAAGATCATCTCCGGTTACTGGGCGGCCCAAGGAATCATCCGCACTCCCAGGTCCTCCCACCCTCGGATGAGTCCTTGGGCCGCCGAGTAATTGAAGAGGAGTCGGATCCAATAATAGGTTGAGTTGTTATAAGTACTTGTAATTGCTATTTATATTAGATAAGAAAAGAAAGGAGAAAGAATGAGTTGAATTTCCTATAATTTCTCTATTAAGAAAATAGGTCATGGCTTACTCCGTAAAGCAAAGAGGCGAGGCTTTCTCCATTAATCCAAATCTATCTTAGTTCCCTATTTTCTCTCTTGTCCTTCTTGCCCTATTTACTCTCTTTCCTATCTTATCTCCTCTACCTCCCATGCACATATGAATTGGTATAAAGCCATGCTTGAAGACTTCTACATTCACTCTATAATTGCCACAGGCAGTTGTTGATCAACGAGTGCAAAAGGGAAAGCAATAAATCCTTATTCATTGGAGCTACGTATCTTTAGTAGAAGCAACATGGGAAAAGCTTGAAGATATCATGATGTAGTTTTCAGATTGGGCCTTGAGGACAAGACTAATCTAAGGGGATGGAACGATACGTGCATGATTTCGCATGCAAGATGTTTGCAGGTGCAACAAGTTATTCGGACAAGGGGAGTTTCATCTGGATAGTTCTTTAACATTGTACGTGGGTTAATCTTAATAGGAGCAGTTATTGAGTTATAGTAAGGAGATGCTATTGTACGAATTATTGTCGATTTTGGGAGGTTGATATCCTAATAATGGGCTGATTAGTTATATCTAGTAGTGGTTTGAGTAATTATAACTCGTAATTTCTATTTATATTGGAGCGAAGAGAAAGTTGCCTAGTCAAGTGGCTCCTACACTCAAACACGAAGATGTGTAAAACTAACGCCCCACCCCCTATGAATAAAAAAAAATCCCATTAATATTGATGCACTTGCGCACGCATTCATTTCTCCTAGTGCTGGCGTAGACCACATGACCAAGTAGCGATCTCTTTCCTTATATTAGATAAGGAAAAGAAGGAAAGACTTGCTTGACTTGGATTAATTCCCCACAATTTCTCTCTTGCGAAAAGATTTCATGGCTTCATCCTATTTCCCTATTTTATCTCTTGTCCCTCTCTACTCATATTTTCTCTTTCATGTCTTATGTCCTCTTATCTCCTAAGTACCTATTATATTGCTAAGAGTATGACTTGCACATTTTTTGAGGATTAATGTGCAAGCATACCTAAATGAATACAATCACAAGAAGATAGAAGGCCCCATCTTTGGCATTGCCATCAACAGGGATAGCCTAACCCCCCGTAAAAAAATCTACGAAACCTGATACACCAAGAAATAACCTCACCAATAGTCATAGGACACGTGGCATTCAACCACAAACCAAGGGGCTCCTCACAACTCAAGGTGTCTATCTACAAGGGCAAATAAGGTATTTCATCCCTCAGGGGGATTAGAGTTTCATGACATCTACCCTATAAAAGGAAAAGGAGGTCAATCTCTCAGTCTCTCTCCACTGCTCCAATAAACTATTTATTTTTTGAAACTGACTTAGGCTTCGGAGCCTTTTGGCCTGAGCACCCCTCCGCCCCCTATTTTATAGGTTTCTCTCCTAGAGCCGATGATCAGATTTCTGCATCAACAAAACCAAAATCTGGGTCGGCTCATAATATCCACACCACTTCTTGTAAATATAAACGAAAATATATATTTGAGGAAGATGGACCAGAAGTAGGACTTGCACGTGACGCAAATAAAAAAACATGCATAGTTTGCGTATTATACATGATGAAGTTTGCATGCTTTTATTAGAACTCTTCATTTATATCCTAAAGAATCCTTAGGGAAATGATTTCATAAGAATGAAGGCTTGGTGCTATTGAGCTGTTGTTCACTAAACAACGCATGCTATTGTTAGGTCCAAATCTATTAAAAAGTTAAAAAACAAAACTATGTAATCAAAGACTTAGTTCCAACATATACAAATGTATCTGAAGTACTTCTTAATGGAAAACTGATTGTGTAGATCACCTTTCCAGTGATACATTTCAAAAGGAAATAAAAAGGCTATGTCTTATTAAAAAAAAAAAAAAAAAAAAAAAATTCCAATAAGAAACAGAGAAGTGAGAACTGAATTTTCTTTTGAAAACTTGATGTTGGGGCTCACCTTTCCATTGCTTTCCAGTAGTAAATCTCCTTTATACATGTTTCTTGATCATGGAGCATTGCCTAGAGGAACAAAAACAAAAAACCTGCAGTTTCATATTTTTGTAAGTTTTGTTGTTCTTTGCTAAAGATGACTGACTCATGAGAGTGACTTATCCAACTGATGAAGCCCAATAATGCAATACAGATTCAAAACAAATGGAAATGAAAAACTGACATTTGAATACATTGTGGTAGTAGTAGTAGTAGGTAAGAATGGGTGGTAGAGTCAGTGTCATAAGACAAACAATTAATAACATGGGCTTTCTCTAGTTTTGGAAGATCAGAATTCAACAGTAAGCAAAGGTTAACGTTAACCCATGACCCCATCCACCTTAGAGACCTAAACCATTGTTAATTAAAAGTTATATGATTATTTAGCATTTCATCATTAAAAGCAAAATGCATGCATTAGGGATAGGCATAATTTGAAGTGGTCCTCCATGTTGTAAACTCCAATGTCAATAGGTCCCAGAAGCACAAAATATATGTCTAGATTCTAAGTCTTCTGCTGATGGCAATGCCGTAGGTGGGGTTTCAGAACATTGATAGATGGGCTTTAGGTCTCTGCTGATGGCAATGCTGAAGGTGGAGCTTAAAGTCCCTTCTATTTTTTTATATTTGTTGTAATCGTTTAGGTGTGCATGGACGCTTTCTTTGTATATCCCCTTATTAATATATTTTTTCATTTTCTGATTCATAGAAAAAAAAAAAATGTCTAGATTCAAAGCCATGATTTTCTTCTAAAGATTTCCCTAGAATAAATCTTCAAAGGAATGCGATAGATCAGACTTAAAATGATCGTCTCACACCGTTGGGGATATAATGTCTCGTATTCCATCACATGTATCAGGAAAAATAATTTTAGGGTTATATGGATATTTCGGTAATCTACTTGTATATATAGGGTTCCGCAATAAATTTGTAGTGAGTTCTCTTTCTCTGTAATCTACTGAGAGAAGTGTGAGGATGGGAAGTTCTAACACTATTCTCCATTAATAGTGAAGTAAATCTTATCTCACCTTAAACGTAGACAATCTTATCGAACCACAAAAATTTTTATAAGCATTGTGTAATTGTGTATTTGCAATTCCCATTCATTTTCTCTACATCATTTCATGTTCTCCTTTCTACAAACCCCAACCCCCCCACCCTCCGAATCCCATAGACAAAAGAGGAAGACATTATGAGGTTGTGATCCACAAAATGAGCATAACCCACCTACTGAAAGCGTCATTATATGCTAAAGATTAGTACTAATTAACCTATATATTATCAAAAAAGAGCTCGAGCAATATCATTTCCCAGCAAGGTAATTGTTTCCAGTTGTTGTAATCCTCCAAAATGGCCGGCAAATGATGTCACTCTATACATAAGACACCATCATTTAGGTTTAGATTCTGCTAATTAGAGTTTCTTGGTCTACTTAATCTTTCTTATATATGCATTCACACCACCTTTTTCTTGACCGTCCTAGCCAATAATATTCTTCTATATTATGGATATGACTTCCTTTCCATTTTATTAATCCAAAATGGAGCCCATTATTCTTCTTATTAAATTAAAAGTAAGAAGACAAAGCAAATTATTCTTCTAAGTACATGCATAATAACAAATTTTGACTCCTTTAGGAACAGATATTTGGTAACTTAGAGAGGTGTATGTTGTTTTACCCAAAAAAAAAAGAGAGGTGTGTTATACAGAGAGAGAGAGAGAGAGAGAGAGAGAGAGATTTTCTAGTTAAATTCCTACTAAGAGAATGGTAATGACAAGAAGGGATGGCAAGAGACAAGGAAGCATGATTGGAGTGGAATGTAAGTGGGAGAGGGAACATGATAAGAATAATGGATTATTTATTAATCTCAAAGGTTTTAAGGATCTAAGAACAGTTTTGTGTCCTTACCAACCACTCGACAGCCAAAATTTGTTTAGTCCCAGTGGCATGATAATGAGGCAGGTGAATGGTGACGTGGCAGTTGCAGCAATCATCTCCAACCTAGTGGCACCACACCCACTTAACTTATCTTATAGACCCTTTCCTCTGGCCTCCATAGCCAATTGATTAATGCCAGATGAGCCGCTGATTTATTTGTCATGGTATCTATTATTATGCCTTAGTCTTGTTTATAGCTTTTCTTAATCTTTTCATCATTGGTTGTTCCTCTACTTCTAGAAGACATGTTTTAATCATGCTTTAGATCTTCATTACAGGATTCAAAGAAAAATCTAAGTCGAATAACAATTAATCATTTTAATGATTAATAATGTTAATCATGATTCTCACCCCTCCTCCGCTTCCTCCTCCTCCTTTTTCTACGAAAAAGAGAATCTAAAACGATGCAAAAAAGGAATAGGTGTACCCAATGCACAAGGCTTTCGTATATGCGAGGTCCGTGGGGCGAGAGCTATGTAGCCGTACCCCAAGAATGTGAAGATATTGTTTATGTAAAAATTATAAAACAAACAATCACACAATGCACACAAGGATTTATGTCATTCAACAAGATTCTCTACATCTACAGTGAGATAAACTCTATTTCACTATCAAAGGAAAATAAAGTACAGCCTTTCGTCCTCACACCTCTCTTAATTACAAAAAAAGAACCCTCTCCAAAAATGTATAATGAAACCTTGTATAGATAATTTACCCAAATACCAATATAACATACACTAAAAAATTTGACGGAGGCTACCACCCTGGGACCCCCACATGGACCCTCCAATTCATCAAGGCCTTGGCAATTACAAGGATAATGCGCAAGGTAGATTGATTTCTCCAAGCCTCAAGACCAAGGACCCCGGCCTCTTAAAGGCCTTTTGGAATTAGCCCACTTATGCAAATGACAGAATCCATGTAGCCGACTCCATTTAACTAAGATTTTGCTAACTTTTGAGTTGTAACCAACATTCCTCACAAATGCAAAAGAGCTGTAAAATCCAAATATGGATTCTCAGTGACAGAGAGACTATTGTAAATGTAGTAAGTTCTAAACTAGTGACAAATATAACAAACTAAAGGTTTTTCCCGGCTTCATTCAGTGGAGGAAAATCAGGGAACTAAAATCTCCAAAGCCTATGAAGCAGACTGGTAGAGTAGCCTTTTAGTGTTTCCTCAACTCAAAGCTGTCATCTCCACCATGCATGTGCACTTCTTCGGCTTGCTAAGCTAGGACATAAAAAAAGGCCTGGCAAAGGAAAGAACTGGAAAGTGGGTTTATGAAGGCTCCCTCCACTAAAAGCTACCCCACTACTCTTTCTTTCTTCCATGTAGCAGATGGAGAGATTACCCTTCTTAGTGTTCCCTCCATTCAAAACTGTCATTTTTTACAGCCACTTCTCTCTCCTCTTGGGCCTGAAACAAACTCCGACCCCTACTGAGAATCACATGCCACACTGACCAATTTCCCCACCCTTCCTACAAACACTAAACTCTCTTCCCATGCAACTAAGAAGGGGCCACCTTACTAGATATCTTATGCACTAATCCGGGGCTAGAGTGAGCTCAATGGGGACAGCGTAAGTGAGCGAATGTGTGTAAGCCCAGTCAAACATGACTGTTCTAGGCAGGGCGGGCCACCCACCCTCAAATGGTGTTGGTCCTATGGACCGTGAACGGATTCGCCTCTGGCCTCTGGGCACGTCAAAACCTCATGAGTTCACCGGGGTTGAGCACGGTCCGCCAAAATCGGCATAGGTTAGGTGCTATTGATGGAACTCATTAGTGGAGGGCATGCTTGTCATTCTTCAGAAAAAGCATGGCCATATCAGTCCCTAGAGCCCAAGAATTTTATTGCTGGATCTTCCATAACAGAATATCTTTTCTAAAAATGGCCTAAATATCCTGACATGGACATATTGAGGAAAAGATTCTGGAACATGTTGGTCATTGATGGAAAAGGTGGGAATCTGCTTGCAACTAATAGGGAAAGTGTGAAGGATATGTAAAAATCTCTCTCTCTCTCTCTGTATTACTGTATGTATATCTCCATAAACAAAAGTGCCCATAAAGAAGGACTAAAAGAAAATTCCTAAAACTCTTCCACCCAAGTAGGCAGTCTACATACGGAGTCTAACCACTGAAAAGGTTGACTAGCCACCCAAAGCTGTCCTATAAATTCTCTCCACTGCCTTCCATTTCCCCTGGCTCTTTACACTTCTCCTTTTTGCCTTGCTTCAACAAGAAACGAAAAGAGAGGAGTTTTGAACCTTTGAGCTTGATCTTCCTTGTAGTTTCCTTCCTTCAACCAACATGATAATCCTCAGGTGTATTGGGTTTTTGTTCTTGAGTTGTATAGCAGCTAGAATGAACACATTCTCCAACCTCCCTTCCATCATCCCTACTGCATCAGATTTGGAGTCCGCCATCATCTCTTCATTGAAAACACTGAAGCTTGATGGGCATTTTTCTTTTGATAATGTTCACCATGCAGCCATGGACTTTGGCAACCAATCCCATTCCCTTCCATGTGCAATCCTACATCCGGAGTCAGTTTCAGATATTGCGAAAACCATAAAGCATATCTTCCATATGGGTACCAGCTCAATGCTCACAGTTGCAGCTAGAGGCCACGGCCACTCAGTTCAAGGCCAGTCACAAGCCCATGGAGGCGTTGTCATCAACATGGAATCACTCCGGGAACCAGAAATGCAGGTTCATGCCGGTGAGCTCCCTTTCATGGATGTCTCTGGTGGTGAGCTTTTGATAAATATCCTGCATGAAAGCCTGAAATATGGGCTTGCGCCGAAATCTTGGACAGACTATCTCCGTCTCACTATTGGTGGAACTCTGTCCAATGCTGGGATCAGTGGGCAAGCATTCCAGCACGGACCACAGATCAGTAATGTCTACCAGCTAGAAGTTGTCACAGGTGTGTTTGAACTATATAGAACATGCAAATATATAGTTTTACCTCCTAGGAAGAATCAATATTGACTAAACAGTGTGATATATGCAGGAAAAGGAGAAGTGATGAACTGTTCAGAGAAACAGAATGCAGACCTGTTTTACAGTGTCCTTGGAGGACTGGGTCAATTTGGGATCATAGCCCATGCTAGAATTGCTCTTGAACCTGCACCCAAGATGGTAAATGAATATTCTCTCTCTTGATATGAAAGGATTTAATTGTAATTCTCTTTTATTTTTACTAATCATTAACACAGTTAATCCATCATCCAATAGGTGAAATGGATAAGAGTTTTATACTCAAACTTCTCCAAATTTTCCGAGGACCAGGAGTATTTAATATCTGCTGAGAATACCTTTGACTACATTGAAGGATTTGTGATCATAAACAAGACAGGTTTACTTAATAACTGGAGATCTTCCTTCAATCCTCAAGACCCAGTTCAAGCCAGACAATTCAACTCAGAGGGCAAGACTCTCTATTGCCTAGAAATGGCCAAAAACTTCAACCCAGACGAGAATGACATCAGGAACCAGGTGAGACATGTCATGACCCACTTATCTCTCTGACGTCATGTCACTAGAAACATGTGCACACGATGTTCACATAATATAATCCTCATCTCCTCTCTCTTTTTCCTCCCAGGAAGTGGAAAGCCTTTTGTCTCAACTAAGATATATTCCATCAACGCTTTTCCTAACAGAGGTCTCATACCTGGACTTCCTAGACAGAGTGCATGAATCTGAGATAAAGCTCCGTTCGAAAGGCCTGTGGGAAGTTCCACACCCATGGCTCAATCTTCTAATTCCAAGAACCAGAATCCATGAATTTGCTGAAGAGGTCTTTGGAAACATTCTTAGAAATACTAGCAATGGTCCTATTCTCATTTATCCACTTAACAAATCCAGGTAATAGTTGAAAAACTCAGTCAGCAGTCAGCAGTCAGCAGTCAGCAGTCAGCACTGATGCATACCTTCAAACATTTGACATCTTATGCTTTTTTCTCCATTTTTGCAGGTGGGACGGCAGGACTTCTGCAGTAACCCCAGAGGAAGATATTTTCTACCTAGTGGCATTCCTTTCCTCAGCAGTGCCTGCTTCCACAGGAACCGATGGTTTGGAACACCTTTTAACCCAGAACAAAAGAATTCTAGACTTCTGTGAAACAGCTCGCCTTGGGATGAAGCAGTATCTACCTCATTACACCAACCAGGAAGAGTGGCAAACGCACTTCGGCCCTCATTGGGAAATCTTCGTGCAACGAAAATCTGCGTACGACCCTTTAGCTATCCTTGCTCCTGGCCAGAAGATTTTTCAAAAGCAATACCATTCTCATAATATTGGCCTTCCATATAACCAATACTTACAAAAAGGGCAATTAAAGCATATAACCAAGAACGACAGGGTATTGTAAGATCCTCACAACTAAATTGAACAATTTCTCGAGCCTCCACTACAACTGTCACAGAAAAGGGGAGGCTGTGGAATGCTTCAGTTTTTGTTGATTAAGCTGGTCAATACATCAATTATGTAATTAGTAAATTGAATTTCAGAAAAGATCCAAAGACATCAATCCTGTAAAGGTTTCTCAAAGCAAGTAGGTAGCTGGACAAAGGGGAGGCTGTGGAATGCTTCAGTTTTTGTTGATTAAGTTGGTCGATACATCAATTATGTAATTAGTAAATTGAATTTCAGAAAAGATCCAAAGACATCAATCCTGTAAAGGTTGCTCAAAGCAAGTAGGTAACTGGACAAGAATTAGTCATCCCTCACAATTCCGATCACAAGATGTTCACATAATTCATTGCATTGATAAATCCAATACTTAATATACCTATACCTTATTTCACTGAATTACCAGAAGGTCTACTTATCAAAAGAGGAAAAAAAAAGGTTATATGCTACATGCACTAAGAACATCTCAAGGTTACAAAGAGCAAAAAGTACCAAAAAACCACTTCTAAGTAATTAAAGAAATGTAAGTGATCTGGTTGTTTGGTATATGATATGACTGTAAAAACTTTTTTTTTTTTTGGGGGGGGGGGGGGGGGAATGTGACATGACAGTAAAAACCAGGGGGAAACCTGAATGAAGATACAGCATCATCACTCTTCTGACACTTTACCATCAGTCCATCCAAGACCTGGCCTGGAGATTTCCCCCTGCGGTTCTTCATAGTCCCGGGCATCACGAAGAGAAGCTTCAAAGTCAGTAGAATCAATTGCAACAGGAAGAAAACTACTTATATCATCTCTAGCACCAAAGCCACCAGCTTTTATAATATCGTCAGCTGTTACAGAAGCCTCCATGTTGACATCTCCAGACGTCTCAATATCAGCTGAAGCAGGTCCTTGTTCTGCAGCATCCCTAAGATTGCTACCTGCTCTGTTAATCTCTACAGTATCTTCTGTAGTATCTGAGTCCTTTCCTGGAACATCTTTCACATTCATCTCTCGACTATCAGATTTTGCTACCCCATTTCTCATGCTGTCTTCATTCTCATCTGATGCAATCAGTGCCCCAAAAACCTTAAGTTGGCACAGCTTCCCAAGAAGATTATAGAGGTTCAAATGTGGAACTACTTACTGAAAAACAAATGCAATAAAAAACCCCACAGCATACCCTGCTGCTATGGAACGAACAAAGGGAGTTTACCATAAAATAGTTCATCCTACTCAAAATCAATCAGAGAGAATTTCGTTACTCAACATCAACTTGGACAAATTAGAAAGAAATATAGGAACCTATACAGAATACAAAGGATGGAAGAACAGATCTAGAATATTCAAGGGATAAAAGAACCTAAGATGGGGAGTACAGATATTATTGGCAGCTTTGGTCCTCCATTTTTGCTATGTGGCAGGTCAAGTCTATTAGATATGAAGGAGACATCATGTATTCTCCACACGGAAAATTTGTTACCCTACCTCAGCCTTATTGCACACCATGTGATGGTTTTTCTTCGTTGTAATTTTACAATAATCTAGAAACATTTTTTTTATGCATTTGTAAATTTAATCATTCCCATTTTCCTCATTTTAAGGTGTGGTCTGTCTGATCTCTAACTTAGTGCACAGTTGGGAAATTTGGGGCCTACCTACCAGTAAAATTTGGGTGCCCCACTTATAATGCCATCAGGCATATTTTTCAAAACTGTTGCCACTGGAAGAAAATTTCCCAATGTTGCAACCACGAACCAATATCTATGAAGTGAAAAAAGAAATAACCATCCTTGGAATTTATTTCTCTTGAAACAAAAACGGATAGTATTTAATGTGGCTTTTGAACTATTCACTCGAAAGCAAAAATGCACTATGAATTCTTAATTACTTTAGTATACTTAGCTAAAGCAACCAAGTGCTAAAAAGGCCAAAATTATATCAAAATGTACACTAGAAAAGCCACAACTATACCAACCCAAGTACTAAAGATGCCATGATTACATTGCAATGAATCAGATTCTCCAAATCTTTTTCCTTTCCTATTAATATATGCCATTCTGGCCCTTTCCCCATCACATCAATTTTACTTCCTTTTTCAGTTATAAAATATAAAACAGAGAACACAGCTTTCCTCAATATAAAACCTAGCATTTTGCTGTTAGAGCTGCTTAGTCAATAATATTAAATATTTCACACCTTGTTCCCTCAGGAAAGACAATTAGTACAGATTGTGGTGCAGAACTTTTCAGCATGTCTAAAGTTAGGATGGTGCTTGTAACAATGGAAGCAGTGAAGTCATTCCCAAATGTGATTGTTTCAGTGACAATTAATTTTCTATTTTCTGCTACCCACCATCTTGCACCACTTTGGGCAACTAAGGCCATGTTTGGTATAACTTCTGATTTCCTGTGAGTTATTCTTTGACAATCACTCCTGTGATCCATAAGAGTTATTACTCCTGTGATCCATAAGAGTTATTCTCACAATAATTAATACTCACTGCGGCCTAAATAACTGAATAATTGGGACATAGATTCAGTAGCAAGGCTGCTTGGTGTCATAGGAGATGCCAATAAATTGAACTGCAGTAGAAAGGTAGAATTAATTAAGAAAATGTAGATATAGCCGTCTACCTATCCGCATATTTCCTCTTCTATCGCAGTTCTATTCGGAACTAAGCAGGTCTTCATGTGAATACAATTAGAAAAGATCGAACAATATGGGCACTTGAGAGTAATGGAACGTTCTTGGTCAATTCTAAATAGCTGTCTCTAGGATAAGCCCTTGCATACATTCTCGGGAAAAATTAGGGCAAGAAAGGCAAGAATACTCTCGTCACTTACTCCAGAAGCTACTGCTTATTCCATTTCACAAGAAAGGAATAGGAAGATTTTTTTGAACTTTTCACATTCAGCTGACAGGGTTGCAAATAAAGCTATAGAGCTGATTGTATTTTGGGCATCCAAATGGGAAGAATGCAAGGAAAATAGCACACAGCCCCTCTATACTTGCCTTCTGAGCTTAGTGGCATCTTCAAGTCCACCTACTAAATTTTACTTGAATTACCGAAAAAATGCAACAAAAAGACTGAAATTTTATGTAGGTATACTTTCACTGCATTTAGAGCCCATGGTTCCTTTATTCTCACAATGTATGCATAACATTGTTGCTTAGTTACACACACAGAAAATAACTTGTGCCATGTTTCCTTAACCTCATAATTGACATAGTTTTATGTCCAACACACATTGAATCATATAAAAATTCTCCAAACACAAATGATGTTTACAGCCGCAATATTGGTTGATCTAACACCATTGCAAAAACTCAATTTACTTTAAAACACCTATAATCAAGTCCTTCCATCAACATTACACAAAAAAATTCATAACATTATTTGCTGCAACTAAACTAATACAAAATTTGAGGCTCTTTTTCATAGTTGTCACGGCATCTAGGCGACCCAAGCCATTGGAAGGGGCCTACAAGCAATGTGACAAAGGCATCCAAGGCGCCTGGACACCTTGACAACTATATGTCTGTTTCAAAGCAAAAGCATACATTTGAAGAAGCAAGTATGGCCCATGAATCATGTATGACTAGAATTGCTCACTAGATTAAAAATTGGCAAGCTTATCGAGTATGTTATTTTGAGTTGTCTACAGGGTTTAAAAACATTAATTGAGATCCAGATTGGCCCTGTCCAATATCCAAATCTAAGTTGGCCTTGGAATCGGCATATTCTATGCATATAGGGTATTTCAATACAGAATCGGCCGATTCCGATCCAGATCATCCGGAATCAGCTGATTCAATCCTATTCCTAAAACCCTGGTTGTCCACCAGCCTGTCTTTTGTATAACTTTGAATAAATGGATTCATTCACACCCTAAGATCTGAAACATAATTATAATTTTTCAGGAAACCAACAGATCCTTTAAAGTTGTTAGTTTTATCATCCCAATTACGAAAAATGAACCTCATACACACACACACAAGAGAGAGAGAGAGAGCATGTGATTCCTACACATCACAAATTAAAAAACGCATAAATTTGATGTGAGTGGTCTTTGGACATATCATACATCTGTGACATTTAAGATAGTACCTTTTATATGTTCAACTGCACCATATTCCATGGATGCACCAGAATTTGGATAAAAGAGTCCTATTTATCTATTGTTCCTCTGCTTCCAAGTACCTCCTATATTCTTGATGAACCTCGAAAACCAATGCTTACATCATGATTCTCTGGAAATAACCAAAAAGACATTAAATTACACCAGGGTGAAAATCAAACTCATTAAGACAATGTAACTTCAACATACAGAATATGGAGGTGAACTTCTAACATTAGACCAACAAGAACAGAACAGTAACAGAATTTTGAGCCACAATAATATTTGGTTAAAATTAACAAATCATCAGTACATTAGTCACAAGTAGTTATCCTCCTTACTGCATGTGGCGATGGGTAACATTGACATGGTACAATGTTTGGATCCAAATTGAGGTATTTATATCTACTCTCCATTGAAACCATTCTATTCATACCACACAAGACATCTAAGTATTCAGACAACCCAAAGAAGAGATGAAGGGGCTCCCCAACATCCAATCTCTCTAGACCACCAGAGGTATTTAATTCCTACATAATTACTCCTACCAGGAAGTTATCACTAAGAGAATAAAATAAGATGCCTCCGTCCTGTCTTATCCCGCTTTGCTGATCTTCCCCTCTAATCTGGGCTGGGTGGTGGTGGGTGTGGAAGAAGAAGCCTAAGAGAAGATGCTCTTATCTTAGGTCATCCTTTTCAGTGCAACAAATGAAAGCACCCTCTTTTTGACATCCTGCTAACCTTCCTTAGGTTATACATCACTCTTCCATTCTCCAAACCCATTTCACTGAAGTATTCTGATCCTTCATGAAACACCCCCCCCCCAACAAAAAAAAGGATGACTAGTAATGTGTATTCCAGCGGGGGTTACAACTAGATTTTTCTGTCGTGTTGTGGGCTAGACTTTTGACTGCTGAAATTTATGACAATGGATTATATACGTAGATCACATCTTAAATGTCCCACAGCTAGTAGATCAAAGTATCATGCAATAGCTATTCCTTTCAAACATTTATCCTCAATGCCTCAGATATATCATTCTCAGCTCATCTAATGATGTAATTGAGCTAACAGGAAGAATATATCATTCTCAGCTCATTCAAGACTTAATCATGCATGCAAACAAAACAAACCTTAGCTTTGCTTCATCAAACACTGTCAACTGTTCTTAGCGTATTCATCTGAACCAGAAAATCAGGGAGGCATGGATTGAAATTGCTAAGTTAATCCAAACTCAGTCAGGACTTGTCTTGAGCATTGTATCTATGCTACTATATTAAGGGAACCGGGGCTTCTGCTTTCCCTCTTGGTATGTGAAGCTGGATTTTTTCCTTTCCCGAAAACACCTTTTATTTGAAATTGCCAATTTATTTTGTTTTAAGGACACTGTTACAATCCCAGGTATCTTGTAATCAAACCAAAAGAAAAAGAAAGAGAGAAAAAAAGAAGAGGAGAGAGGTAAAACCGAAGGAGACTCCCAAAAGATAAGAAGAGACCTGCGATCTTACCAAAATAGGTTGATCGCAGGTTTTAGTCATTTACTTATATTAAAATAATGCTGAAAGTAAAAGAAAATAATACCCCCATTGCCCAATTACAAGAAAAGCCACATCACAGAAATATGGGAGCCGATGGGACCCAAAATACCCCTATCGGTTTTAGAGTTTAGCGCCCCCCTCAAGCTGGAGCATACACGTCACCTATGCTCAGCTTGGTAAAGCCATTACGAAAACTAGTTGCAAACAGTAACTTAGTGAACATATCAACCAACTGATCTGATTAAGGAACAAAACTAGTCTCAATCAGCTTCTTCAGAACAACATCACGAACAAAGTGGCATTATTCCACCTCTATGTGCTTGGTCCTCTCATGGAAGACTAGATTACTAGTAATGTACACCGCAGCTTGGTTGTCACAATACATCTGCATAGGCTTGGTCACTGGAAATCCCAACTCCAAGAGTAAAGACCGTAGCCACATTAACTCAGCATCGATATGAGCCATAGCTCTGTATTCTGCTTATGCACTAGATCGGGTAATGGTAATCTGCTTCTTGCTACGCCATGTAACCAGATTACCTCCAACAAATGTACAATAACCAGTAGTAGATCTCCGATCATTAGCAAAGAAGGCCCAATCAGCATCAAAATAGCCAACTAGTTCCATATGCCGATTATGATAATAGATCAGCCCCTTTCTAGGAGCACCCTTTAGATAACGAAGAACACGGACAGCAGTATCCCAATGTGCTTTCTGAGGAGATTGCATGAACTGACTGAGGACTCCAACAACATAGGAGATGTCAAGACGTGTTACAGTAAGATAAATCAACTTGCCAATCAAACTCCTGTACTGATGCACATCCTGAAGAGGTTCGCCATCACTAACACCAAACTTTTGGTGAGGATCCATAGGGATATCAACAGGTTTGGATGCAAGCATGCCAATATCAGATAAAAGGTCCAACACATATTTCCTTTGAAACAGACTGATCCCTTTCTTACATCGGATCACCTCAATCCCAAGAAAATAGTGAAGTTGGCCCAAGTCCTTGGTCTGAAAGTATTGTTGTAGATAAGCTTTCACTTCAGAAATTCCTGCCTCATCATTACTAGTAAGAATAATATCATCAGCATAAACTACCAAGACAACCAGTTTATCTCCTCTGCGACGAACAAAGACAGAATTATCAGAATAACACTGAGAAAATCCATAAGTAACTATGGTAGCACTGAACTTGTCAAACCATACCCGAGGGGACTATTTAAGTCCATAGATAGCCTTGTGTAAGTGACACACACGACTTTTACTCTCCCCCTAAGCAACATAACCAGGAGGTTGTTCCATATACATCTCTTTCTATACATCACCATATAAGAAGGCATTCTTGATATCCAACTAAAACAAAGGCCAATCAAAGTTGACAGCAAGAGAAATAAATAGATGAACAGAGTTCAGTCTAACAACCGGGGAGAAGGTATCAAAATAATCAACTCTATATGTCTGAGTATACCCCTTGGCAACCAGACGAGCTTTCAACCGCTCAACAAAGCCATCAGAGTGATACTTAACAGTGAAGACCCAGCGACACTTCACCAAATCCTTACCAGGAGGTAAATCTACCAGACTCAAGAGAGCATCCATTTCTACATCCATAGCAGTTTTCCATCCAGGAATAGTTAGGGCATCATTATGGATGTGGGGAATAGGGTTAGTAGAAAGTGACAAGGCAAGACCATGGATGGGAGAGGGAAGATGAGACAAGGAAACAAAGTTATCAATAGGTTACACAACCATAGATTTTTTAGTGCAAAAACGTGTATCTTTCCTTTGAGCAATTGGTAAGTCATCAGGCAGAGAAGGAGGAGGAGCTTCACCAGAGAAAGGCAGCAGTGGAGGAAGTGAAACATCTGGAGTATTGGTTTCTCCACTCGACTGTCCAACCTTCTTCCTGTGCTAATAAACCTGTAGAGGAGGTGAGTCACTACTACTGGGCGCATCAAGGAAGGGTATGAGAGATGGAATGGGTGGAGGAAATGGAGAAGTCCACTCCATACCAGACTGGGACCAAGGATTAAAGTATCAGTCGCCATATCGGTCGACCAAAATTAAGATACGTATCGAAAGGTATCGTATTGTATTGGAGATACGCTAAGATACGCTAAAGATACGCAGATAAATGGATATTAAATACTTTTTACATAAAAAATTTATTAAAAAAAACTATTAATAACATGTATTATGCATAAACACTAAATTGAGGGTATCGCAGTAAGAATTCAAGGTTTGTAGTTGTCCCATAAATGTAAAATCCTTGTTCCTAACCTTGATTTCCACTTCAGTTAGAGAGAAATATGGTTGGCAACAAGTTTGGGACAAAAACCCTCAAAAATTCGTGTTTTCTAAAAAAATACCCATCTTGGCCATTATATGACCGTAGCGCACTGTATCGGTACATACCGATACTCATCGATACATACCGATCGATACATACAAATACTCACCGATACATACCGAAACGTATATTTCACCTCGATTTTATATTTTTCATAGAGTATCAATACTTATCGATAGTGTATAGGTGCATATTGATATGTATCGTAGGATATATATCGATACGAAAGGATTTTAAAAATTCCATGTATCGTATCGATCGGCTAAATTTAAGATACATATCGAAGGGTATTGTATGGGTCTCGGAGATACTTTAAACCATGACTAGGACATCTGAGGAGAAAAGAATGATGTGCCTTCAAAGAAGGTCACATCGGCACTAACAAAGTTCCTGTGAGTAATGGGGTCATAGCACTTATACCCTTTCTGAGTACGTGAATAACCCAAAAAAATACACTTAGTAGACCTAGGAGACAGTTTATCTACGTGCACATGCAAATTATGGACAAAACACATACAGCCAAAGACTCGGGAAGGAACAGGAAAACCTAGCAAAGTAGGGAACATAATAGAAAAAGGGGACCTATCTGAAAGCACTGAAGATGGCATGCGATTAATCAAGTGACATGCAATTAAAACCCCATCACACAAAAAATGCTTAGGAACATGCATATGAATCATAATAGCATAGGCAACCTCGAGTAGATGCCGATTCTTGCGCTCTGCCACCCCATTTTTTTGTGGGTATAGGCGTAATTGGTTTGGTGTATCATCCCACGATTAGCACAAAAATCAGAAATATCAGTTTGAGCATATTCTAAAGCATTATCAGAACGAAAAATCTTAATCAAAATGTCAAACTGAGTTTTTATTTCATTATAGAATTGCCGAAACATAGATAAAAATTCAGATCTGTCCTTTAACATGTAAAGCCATGTAAGGCGAGAATGATCAACTACAAAAGTCACAAAATAACGAAAACCAAATATATTACTAACTCTGCAAGGACCCCATACATCAGAATGGACTATTGAAAATAAAGACAAACTACGAGACACAGAGCGAGATGGGAAGGACACACGGTGATGTTTTCCCAACTCACAGGCCTCACATTCTAACCTAATCACAGACTTAAAACTAAAAAATAAAATTTTCAACCTAGCTAAAGATAAATGTCCTAAACGACAGTGCCATTGGAAAGGAGTCACATCCCCAACAGCAGTAGCAGCAGCAAAAGAAGTATGAGAACCACAGTTGAGATAATATAAACCATCTTTTTCACGCCTTCCACCAATCGTCTTCCTCGTGTGAAGATCCTAAAAAACACAATAAGAGGGAAAGAAGGTTACTGAGCAATTTAATGAGCTAGTTAATTGGCTCACAGAAAGAAGACTTAATGGGAATTGTGGAACATGTAACATAGAAGATAAATTCAGTGAGGATGTGGGTGATATAGTACCATGACCGAGAACCGGTGTAGAAGCACCGTTGGTAAGAACAACAGATGTAGAACTAGTACTAGAAGAAAAGATTTTAAAAAGTGATGACTTACCAGTCATTTGGGCAGAAGCACCTGCATAAGCTAAGGTGGCAGCGGATGTAAACCCACCATTGGATGTATTAGAGGATGCCTCGAGAATGTGCAAGTGCCGGAGCAACTGATTGATGTCATCGCGCAGATTAGTAGATGAATCTCCTGAAGAAGGTCTCGGTTTAGCATCAACGGAAGATACTGTGTCAGTACCAACATCTGACACTGCATGATTGGCTAACTGGGTTGCCCACTCTGGCTTGCCATACTTTTCTCAGCAAGTCTCTATAGTATGGTTAGGCTGCCCGCAATAAGTGCACTGGCGGGCTACGCGATCAAAAGGCTGTCCACTAGAACCTCGACCAGCCGATCCACGACCTCCCCCACAACCGCGACCACTTCCCCGATTGGCAAGGAAGGCAGAATTGTCTTTGGAAGACTGATCAGATTTAGTTAATGAAGTGATACAATGCAGTCGCGAATAAGTGACATTCAAAGTAGGAACAATATCGCCTGCAAGTAAATGACCCTTCACTGCCTTCAAATCATTATTCAAACCAGCCAAAATTTTGGAAACGAAAAACTCATTCCACTGAGCTTTAAATTTGTCAATGTCTGCGGTCAAGAGCTAGAAAACATTAAGTTCTTCAACCATTCCCCTAAAAGTACTATAATACTCAAAAAGAGATCTGTCAGACTGGCGAAACTAGAATAGCTTCTCATAAATATCATAGATACGGGTCATGTTTTTTTCTTGAGAGTAAGTTTCCTTCAAATCGTCTCATACTCCCTTTGCAGTAGAGTGAAACATGACATTGGCAGCGACATCTGGTTCCATACTATTCCACAACCAGATTAAAATTAAAGCATTCCCCTTCATCCATTCATCATAACCCTTGTTAGATGATGAAGGAGAATCAAAAGTAGTATACTTAAGTTTATCCTTGGCTATACAATAAACCTTCAAAGATTGAGCCCAAAGTAGATAATTCGATCTTTCCTTGAGTTTAATAGAAGTAATTTGGACATTGACATTGTCCGAGGCAGATGCAGTAGTCACAGAGGTAGTAGACTTGGTCTCAGCCTTGAGAACCAAAAATAAAGTAGATAAATGAATCGTCGATATCTGGCTTTCACCCAAAAAATAATTCATCCACAAAAAGATTCGCCGATATCTGGCTTTCACCCAAAAATACTAAAAAAAATAGCAAACCAACCTGAACCACATCAACTGGATATCTAGCTTTCACCCAAGAGACCCGGATTCAATAAAGGAAAAAAAAGATGGTTGCGGTTCAAGTTCTTAAAATCTTTAGCATAGTACCAATAGAGCACAATCCATACACCAAATAAATCACTCCATGTGATTTAATCCATAGTAGATGTAGCAATAGGTGGCTGCACACCAGAAGATTTCAGCGCAAAATCGAGATCAGCAGGGAGGATTTTGAAATGTTTGATTTGATTACAGAGGCTCTGATACAATGTTACAATCCCAAATACCTTGTAATCAAACTAAAAAAAAAAAAAAAAAAGAGAGAAAAGAAGAAGAAGAGAAGAGAGAGGGTAAAACTGAAGGAGACTCCCAAAAGATGAGAAGAGATGTGCGATCTTACCAAAATAGGTTGATCGCACGCTTTAGTCCTTTACTTATATCAAAATAATGCTGAGAATAAAAGACAATAGTACCCCCATTGCCCAATTACAAGAAAAGCCACATCACAGAAATATGGGAACCGATGGGACCCAAAATACCCCTATCAGCCCCTATCGGTTTAAGAGTTTAGCGCCTAGCGCTAAACTCAATAGACACAAAGGGCATCAAAATAATTTCCTTATTATAACTTTGTTTTGTTAGGGATAACTAGCTGAGATTAACAAAACAGCTTCATCATCTTAACCAAACCATGGCTTTACTCATGTCACAAACTTCTTCCTCCGTTCCCTCGTCCACCTTACTCATTCTCTCCCTTATCCATAATGTAACCATCTCTCTTCACATGCAATACTACGATTGCATGCCCTCTGTTATAACCAAATACTTTGAGTTATTATCAGCACAAAGTCATTATCAACATATTACAAATGAGAAGGCAAGACTCTTTTCAGCTCCTTTTGAACCAAATAGAGATTAGGAGTCCCACAGGGTAGCCCAGCCGATGTGTACCATATAATAACAACAACCAATAAGTAACTCAAAATTTTACGGAAGCAGTTTGCACATTCTCAAATCTCAATAAAGTTGGTAGAGGGTTCCGATAGTTCACTTATGAACTCCCTCAAACATCAATTTCTGTTTGTAACACGTAAGTCGATGTGGTAAACAACCCGAGGCACAAATGTTGCTGTAACCTAAACCCAACTCATGTCAGCACCCCCGACCTTGCAGTCCCACCCCATCCTTAGTCTTACTGTATCTGCTAAGTCGCAATAGGCTAGGGTGGTAAACCCCTTTGCAATCCTACTCCCATGCAACATACCAAAGAAATGTGACGAGAAAACTAAGAAAAATATGTTAGAAGGTGGTGCTTGGGTATTGGATGATTATTAGGATTCTTCCTGCCTCAATTGATAAGGTTAAAGTTGAAGGATCCAAATAGGGAAGTGAAGGCCAAAAAAAGGACATAGGTAGAGGTGGTAAGAAATGGTCTTGGAGACTCACGATAAATGGATGATTCAGGCGTAGAAAGAATGAAATCAACAAATCAGATTTGTCCCCAAGTAGTTGGGAGTTGGCTTCATTGAGTTCACTTATCCAGGAATAAGATTCCTGCAAGCAACCCAAGTAGTTCGGACATGGCTTCATTGAGCTAAGTTGTGCTAGCAAAAGAAAATATATACATGATGATAAGAAGGAACTGTTTAGGTTACTTTGGTAGCTCCAATATTAGTGTTATTTCTAACAGCATCTAACAAGGCTCAAATAGTCAAATGTCAATTTCATATGTGATTTAGTCACAATTTGTGCAGGCAATGAAATAATTAGAAAATAATAACTACATTTGATTTTATTTCTTCCTTTCAGTATTTGTAGTTTTTCGGAGCAATTTTTTGTAACTTCGTCCCTTAAATTCCAAGTCTCAAGGCTAAACTGAAAAAACGTTACTTAAGCACACAGTTCATCTCTGGTCCCCCAACCCCCTTGTTCTAACCATGATGCATCAAAATGATAACACTTTGTGAGCATATTTTCACAAGATTGGGCATCAGTGACCAAAGTTCTGGATAGTATGCCTGTTGACACTGCCTTGTGTATGCACTTGCAAAACATGTCTATGGAGTTACAACTACCAAAATAATTTTTTTAAAGATGACAATTAAAACTTTCTGGGTTCCAGAGAGAGAGAAAGCACTGTCAACTATCTCATGCACTGCAGTGATAACAGACAACTATGGTTGGTATGGAACAATAAGTTGTCTTCACCCCCCAAACCCCCCCTCCCCAACCATAAAAGTCGGATGCCAATCCTAGAGATTTATTTTTGCAGTCAGAAGGCACATCTAAGGGCCTGGTGAAAAGAAATCATTAAAGCCAACTCAACTCAACACAAGAAACATTACCACAACAATAACAACAACAAAGCCTTGTCCCAACTTAATGGGGTGTGCTACATGGCTCCAAGCAAAGCCAAAGAAAGAGGGAAAAAAACAGGCATTAAAGGAGACAGATTAGAAAAATTATTTCGGAAAAAGAGAACATTTTTTAGAAAGTTTAAAATAGTTCAGCACAATACACTCTTCTTTCCTTTTAATCAAACAAGTAGATTAACAGTGACTGAATCTAAAGATAAAACTCAAACTGACATAATAGCTCTATCAAACTGTCAAAGACATGGATTTCAATCAGAATGATACAAAATGGATGAGACATCTCCATGCTACAACAGAACTTCAATCAAGTGGACATAGACCACAGAAATAGTTCCTCACATAGAAATTCATCCTAATTCAGTAGAGGTACCTGCCATATCTCCTCTTGCATTCCAGAATCTAACATTTTACCCCAGTAACACAAAAACTTAAGAGAATAATTACCATGTACCATGATCTACAACTTTATTCCAGACAACAACAGAGAGCTGTAATTAACAGTTGGGGAATTGTGGTCCAAAATGAGATTGCTGTCCTTGAATAGCCAGAAACTGGAGTAGATACTATCCATTGCCCAAGCTTCCTGCTGTAAACTATAATGTCCTACCTAAGTTCTGATATCAGTTCGCTAGGCTATCCAAAAAAAATAAAAATACAGCCCAACAAATTTGCTGCATGCTAAAAGACATTTAGAACTTGCTTTAAACGATACTTCTACAACCATTGTTTTCTGGGGAAGGGAAAAAAAAAATTCTATTGGGTAAGCTCATTAAAAAATGCGTGACAGCAAAAACAAGAGAAAACAATCAGTAACAATGCTGAATGTGCATTAAAGATGGAAGTTGTCAACCACTTTATATGTGAAATTGATAGATTGGCAAGAGTAAAAGGATAAAAGAAAAGGGAGGAATGGAAATGGATGGACAATCAATTTCAGTAACAGAAGTTGACAAATTAAATGAGTCCTATCATCAGTTAAAGCAGCCGCTAGTTTGTCGTGATCCTTTACAATAGAGGCAGGGGCATGATTCTTGAGTGAAACCTCTCACTTTTGATTTGAGGTCAGGTTTTCCAAATATGGCACTTAACACATGGGGAATGGAGTTCTCTAAAGGGATTGACTGACAATCTACCACTGATATTTGGGGGGGGGGGGGAATTGGTGTGATTGCAGCAAGAGGCACAGATAAATAGTTACAGTTTCCAAAGAAAACCATCAAGGCAGATGAGATGAAACGGGAAATCTATCCTCAAAAAACTAGAGACAGAAATTACACAAAGTAGAGAAGTAAGAAAAAGAGAGCATAACAAACTCCACAAATTCTTAATTCACCAGAAAGAATATCACAAGGATTGAAATTCTGAAAGTTAATTTGAGACTAAGATACCCTGATTGGCATTTGGCAGACATGATAAATCTGAAACTCTTAGAGCTCAAAACACACTGAATTAGATTCTTCAGTATTCATTGTTGTTGAGCAAACACGTTACAGCCCAATTTATGTGGCTTTATATATATGATCTTCGCACAGAACTTATCAAAGAAAAATAAAGCTGTCAATGTCTAAACGACTCTTTACCTCCAAATTAAAACAAAACCCATAAAAGGATAACAAAGCATACACTCCAAAAACCCAAACTTCCTGATGTCCAATTGATACAGGAAACTAAAAGAATATCAACAAATCAATCACCAAATTGTTACTACAACACTCTTAGAAATTACCCATCTTAAATTGAAGAAAAACTGAATTCTTAAGACAATATATTCAAGTCAATCCAAATCCAAATGATTCTATAACCAAAAACCCCATAAACAATGGCAGTTCTTTTCTAGTAATTTCATAAAAATGAAACAAAAATAAGAGAACCCATTACGGGTTATCATCGTTGGAGTTAAAAAGAGGAGTGATACCTTCGTAACAGATTTGAACAGAGAGCCTGGCCGAATATGGTAAGCAGTAGTCAAAACTCCCTCTCTGTCTCTCTTATTTTGTTTTAGAACCTTTCTGTATCGACCATTGCAAATTTATAGTGCCTGATTGGGCGTACGTGGAAGAGCGGAGAGTCGACGCGTGACGGCGTGAGTAAGATGGAACTTGCGTCTGTGCAACGCTGGCAAGTATTGGATCAGGATAAAAGGAAGATTTGAGGGAAAACTTAACCAAAGAAAAATTGAAAATCCATACTAGCTTTCCAAACTTTAATAATTGGATGGGATAGAGTTTCCTTCCAATCATGGCAGATCGATAATTGCCAAAAGAGGACAGTTTAGAGCTTAGACAATGGGATGGATGGGACTTGGGAGTGTAATAATAATGACCCATAAGTCTCATCTAGGGTCCCTTCACATTAATAATTTGCAGAGTATTAAAGGCGCAAACATCATAGCTTTAGATAATGTTTGATATGAAGCCAAGAATTATGATGATATAATCATTGATTTTATGTGTTTATCTATTTTTAAAAAGCTATAAAAAAATTTCTCTACAATTAAAAATAGCTTAAATGTTGATTTTTTAGGAGAAAGAATATAGATTATGTTGGTGTACGATGTTTTGTATTCTGAAAGTACTGGTATAGGCATCTCGATAGAATAGAATGGAGATCCCATTTACCAGTAAGCTGGCCGTGGGGTTGCAAGGGGACAGGAGGCCCCCCTACATAGCGAGGGTATAGGGAACGTAGTTCTCCGTTCGAATTTTTTATTTGAGAGTAGTTTTGTATTTTCTGAATTAGGGTTTTTCGCTATATATTTGTAACGGGGTTTTCTTTATCTGTAATGCAAACAATACTGAGAGGTGTGAGGACGAGCTTTGTAACCCTATTTTCCACTGATAGGGAAACACAATCTCATCTCACCGACGACGTTGGTAATCTTGCCAAACCTCGTAAACTTATGTGCATTGTTTATGCTTATTTTTCTATTATCTTCTGCATCGTTTTTAGGATTACGTTTCTACACACTATGTTTGCACCAATGCTCAGGTCAATGAGAGGATGGGTAGAAACATCTTTAACGCATGGTGGACGGACAACGTGGTCTTAATGCGTCCTATTATGTCTAGATGTTTTATGTGCCAAAAAGGTAATGTTTTTTATCTTTTTTATTTTTTATACAAAACATAAAAACTTATCATTAACAAAATAAAAAACTATTTGTATCCCCTACAAATCAGTAGATGACTTACCACATGTTTTCCTTGTTATAGTTCCCACTTTTAAACAACAGCAGAAGACTTCAAACAAAATTTAACATGCAACAGAAAAACGAAATATATTGTTAGAAGTATCTTAAACAACCCCATGACCAACCATCTTGCTTATATGACTTAACCACCAACCCAAAAAGTCATCATCCACCCATACTTCTATTTCTTGGTACCATTTTTCCTTTGCTTTAAGCAACCCTGCAATATGGGTGTTAATTGGTTCGGTTCCGGTGTAAATAGTTTGATTTTTTATTTGGTACAATTTTTTTTTAGGTAAAATCAAAACCAAACCATTTAATCAATCGTTTCATATATTAAAACTGAAACCATTTATAAACGGTATCAATTTAATTAGTATTTTATGTCTTCTAATTTTTTATCCAAATGAATTCTTTACTTTAAAATTTTGAATGAAATGATGTAAATTTTAACATTGAATTGAATTGTTTATTATTATATACTTTTTTTAAATTGAATTGAATTGTTTATTATTATATACTTTTTTTAAATAGTTGTTTAATATAAATCTTTTTTTTTTTTTATTGAATTGTATGTAAACTTAACATTGAATGACTTAAACTTACTAAGTATATGTCAATCGGTTTTTGGTAAAGTATATGTCAATCTGTTTAACAGTTTACTAAAATGATGTACCAACTGTTTCAATTTTAAATTCAAAACTGAACCATTGATTAAACGGTTTTACGATTTTGATTTAAATGGCTTGATTCAATTTCAATAAACGGTTTCGATTTCAAATTCACATACTTGGCTTTTGGTACTTATTAACTCCCTGAACATCCATAGCAAAATGCAATATAATAGAATTGAGATGTTTCCAAAATAATAGTTGTCCATCCAACATTACGTGTATTCAAATCATAAACTCATCACAAATAAAAACTAGGTGATCCAATGAAGTATGAATGTAATGCCTCATAGTCATATAAGGACATAGAACACAAAGGAAGGGTTGAGTTGGAGACTAAGGGCCCATTTGCTTTTGTTTCCAGAAACGTGTTTTTCCATTTTTTTTGTGCTTAGAAACGAAAAAACACCCCAAGTACCGCTTGACTTTTCTATTTCATTTCATTTGTTTTTCGAAATAGAAAATAGAAATTTATGCTTATTTCTATGTATAGAAACAAGAATTGATAAACAAATCGGACATATTTTTTTTGTTTCTAGAAACAAATGGGAGGGACAAAAGTTGTGAAAAACCCGATCTTTCACTCGACCTACACCTACCCCAACCTATTGTTGAAACTTCTCGCTATTCAGAAGCTGTGACTCCAACTTGATTGTCCGAAGCTCACAGTTCTGAACTACCTTCATCCTTCTGAAGCTCATCTCCACAAAGCATACTTACAACTCCAACATCATGCCTTCACTTGTGAGTTGCATATTTGCAACGTCGTACCTTCATTTGTGTCTTAAGCCTGACTACATTGTTGAAAACGTTTCGAAAAATAGAAAAATTGAATACCTTTTTGCAATTTAAAAAATTGTTTCTTAGCACAAAAAACGAAAAACCCATTTATGTTATTTCTAGACACAGAAACAGCAAAAAGAAAATCAAACAGACCCTAAAGCCATGGCATCATGGTTTTATCGTTAGTGTGAGTGACAGCAGAAGCGTATCAATGCAAGATTAATAAAAGCCATGGAACTGGATGAACACATATATGGAACATGATTATTAGGGTTCGTTGATTAGTTAGAACGCACAAGTGTCATGCTCCTCCAAAAGGATGTAGGATGAGTAATCGATCTCCATCTCGAGAACCATCTCTAATGCAATTTGGTCTTGAGGAAGAAAAAGGCTCTTTTTTTCTCTCATCAATTTAATTGAAAGTTTATATTATGCAACTTGGGTTTTTTGGTCTAAGAATTCTCCTTTTTAGAAAATCTTAATTTGAAGATTCCAATTAAATGAATAAGAACAAACCACGTGGTGTGATCCTAAACGATGGCTTGTATATTGTCCTCAATTGCGTAAAAGGATGATAGTAGAAAAGGTATAGAAAAAAAACCTCAATGGTGGAAAGTTTTATTACACTTTATCTTGCATTACTAACACCTATGATTACCATCTCATGTATTGAATAAATTACCTGCCATAAGCAAGTGTATTGTACATTAAACTAGTACTATTAGGATTTAGGACCAAAGAATTGACTAAAATATTTGAAATAATTTTTAAATAATAATACTAAATATAAGGGAAAAATGAACACTCATTGGTCAAGCGTCCCTTGTGCCCAGATACAGAGGGTGGGAAAATGACTCCCCCACCCTTGTGAAACCCACCACTTGATGATACTAATCATGTGCGCATTCTCATTGGCCTATGTCTCTACATGACAAAGTGTTCTTTTCCCCTAAATATAATATAGGTGAAATAACTCTGTCTTGCTGGCACAAAAAAACATAGTGGGGGGGGGGGAATTCGTATGTAGTGACAGCAATATTAAAATAAAATATACAAGTTCATTAAAAAAAAAAAAAAGAAAAAGAAAAGGAAAGGGTCCCTACAACAATAGTGTGCATATTCCATCATATGCCCTCACATTCCATGCCATGGACCCCACATTATCTTTCCACATCAAATGCCCATTCGTATTCTAACCATTTCTTGTGATGCATATTTGTGGGAAATAACACTGGCATTGTAAGAAATATCTCCCTAATAAAAAATAGTATAGTATGTATTAAATATTTTAGAGTTTACTAACTAGGTGTATTTAAAATTAATTCAAAATTAGTTTATTATTAGAGGTTGTTGCCCTGTTTGAAATATTTTATAAGGGACCAAATTCTATTTCCATCACGGTTCTAAGAATAAAAAATCAAATCAATGAATCGGTCAATTTGGATCAAATTAGGTTGCAATCGATCATAATTCCAATTGATCCATTGTCAAAAATCTTATAATCATTGAGTTTTCAGAGCCGATTCGAAGGATTTTTGAGATCAATTTTGAAGGGAGCTAATTGGAACGATTTGATGCCGGATTCCCCGTAGTGTGTTTTAAAATCCCAACCCATCCTCTCCCCTTCGTTTTAAAAAAGGAATCGGAACCATATTTGCCAATTTTGGTCCCAATAACTTTAGAATCGGGCAATTTGACTTGAAAACCCTCCAAATCGGGGGAATTTTTTGAGGAACATTCTGATTGGGAACGGTGAAAATCGTGATTCACGACCGATACTCAATCCGAGTTAACGATTTTGAAACCATGCCCTTCCCTTGTAAATTTCTGCAACAGCAGGGGTATATTGTTGTAAAGATTCATCTGATGCATGTAAAACCCCTCTTTCATTCAAAAGTTCATTAAATTGGAAACAGAAGATTATAAAAAACAGAGAAGCGAGGAAAGCCAAATAGCTAACAAAAGCAAACCCCCAAAGCTCCACGCCCGTGAATAAGTTCTTCCTTAATTTCCTGTTGTTGGAAAAAAAAAGGAAGAAACGAAAGATGATCAAGGAGGAAAATTAACATAACCGAACGATCTTCAATCCACGAAACAACACGTCTGCGTTCTCTGATTCTATCATTTCACCATTCGATTTGACCGGAAAATTGTGTCTACGATCGATTTCATGACTCTTAGACTGATGATATGTCGCCGGCTTTGGTAGATTTTCGAACTCCGACGACCACATCACGAATGCAATCAACGAACCCTAACGCTTCTAAAGGTCAGATCTCTTCTCCTTTCCTCTTTGGTTTTTCTTCGAACAATTTGCAGAGGAAGTCATCGGTTACGGATTCTGAGACAATGAACTCATCGAGAGTTGGTCATGGAGCAGCTTCCAGAAGTGGGAATGCAAATGAGGGTAATATCGATATCTTTTTTGCTTCCCCTTCTGTGTCTCGTGTTGCTTCTGGGAAGCCATCGGTGACACCATCATCGGGTCTTTCGAAGCCTCGGTTTGTGAAGGTGAGGAAACACTTGGATGCGCAGCAGGTGAGGGCGCCATCTGTTTTTGAGAGTCGGGCCGATTCGAATTTCAATCCATTTCGTCCAGTTTCGGCTGGTTTGGATCAAACTGAAATGCAAGACCTGCGTGCTAAGGGGCAGAGCTGGAATACCATCTCCCCAGGTTCGGTTAAGAAAAATGACGGTTCGAATGCTTTTGGTGCTGCAAGTTCTACTGATATCAAGTTTGGGAAATCCAACGATGCGGGTTTTGTGTTTCGAACGAATCGTACTTCGGTCTCGAATTCAAATGTAGGAAAGAGCGGGCTTGGTGAAAGTGTCGGCGAATCACTTCTGGACGAGAGGAGGAAGTTGCACATTGGAAGTGAATCTGAGCAGAAGGGTTCTAAAGGTTCCACTTTTAGTTTTAGCGCAGGTGGGAGAGAAAGTTCAAGTTCAGGTGCATTTGTATTTGGAAGCAGTGGTAACAAAAGTTCTGATTTCGATGGAAACTCTCGGAATGCCAACGATGCAGAGAAGCCTAAAGAAGCCAAGGTTAGCTCTAAGGATACTGTGGGGAACACTTTTGTATTTGGAGGAAATGGCAATGGGGAAACCATGGCATCCGAAATTCCAGAGATAAAGGAGAATCCTGCAAATGCTGATCCCAAACCTAAAGCAAATGATAAGCACACTTTTGTCTTTGGCAGTGGGAAGAGTACTGCAAGTTTTCCTGATAGAAGCACCTCAGCGACTATGCCTCCTGATGAGATGAAGAACCTCAACATACAAGGCTCTGGGAAAGATAATGGTGTTGAGAAGACAAAAGGGACTTCTTTTAATGCCAGAAACAATAACATTTTTGATTTTGGGAGTAATGAAAAGTCTGCTGATGGTAGTGCAGAAAGTGTGCTGCCTGAGGAGATGAGGAAGTTGAACATTGGAGATGGGATGAGAGATCCCACTGGTCAAATGAATGCAAGCTCTTCTTCTCGAATATTTGTAAAAGAGGCACAGCATGTTCCTGCTGTTGAGAATCCTATTCCCATGCCCGTCCCATTTCAGACTGGAATGCAGGGAAAAAATTTAGGAGCTGGACAAGTTCCTTCATACCAACCAAATGATGAGAATGTTACCAGACTGGATGGAGCTGGTGTGTCATCATCTTCATTTTCATCAACTGGCTCTGGTGATCCATCAGCAGGGAATGTGTTTGGAATGCCTTCCACAGATAGAGCTGAGAATAAGGGTGGGTTCAGTTTTACAAGCACAAGAGATGGGTCAGGGACTCCATATATGCATTTCAGAACACCAAAACAGCATTCTTTTGCTTCTACAGGCAATCTATTTTCTGATGTAAATCAGAAGTTGGAATTCAGTGCAAAAAAATGTGCAGTGAAGGATCAAAGGTTAAAGCAAAGGAAGGGAAAGTTGAAGCAATCTACCCCACTTAACCATCGGGCTGGGCATGAGCGTGTTTCTAGGGCGAATAGTTTCCAAGCAAGTCCAGAATCTCCCAGATCTTATTCACCCATGGATTTTTCTCCTTATCAAGAACCTTTAGCAGGTGATGAAGGTTCTAGAGAAACTTCCATTGCATCACATGAGTCCTTCCCTATTGACTATAGCTCTGTGTCAACTGATGCAAATCAAACAGTCTCTACTGATGCAACAGCTGAGGTGTTGGCTGCCGAAAGACAACACTTACATATTAATGTTGGATTGAATGAGGAAGGTTTCAAGAACAGTATTGAGAAAAATGTTGGTGTTGATCACCCTTCAGATGAGTGCCTATCTGGTTCAGAAACTGATGGTTTTAGGTCCAAGTCAGAGAACATTGATGTGGATAGCGATGCTAGTGCTGCTACAGCAACAACTGAAACTAGCTTTAGCTCAAACATGGAGAAACAAGAGAGTGATGTAAGGATACCTTTTACTTTTTCTTCAACTACAGAAGATGCTGGTGAAACTAGTTTCACCTTTTCTGCATCATCATCTTCACAAGGTCATTTATCAGCGGCAAAACGCCATTACAGAAAAAATCGATCGAGGATTGGTCTGGATTCATATAGCTCTACACAAAACTCAAAACTTCAGATGCCATCTACATCATTGCAGTTTCTTGCGTTTGCTAGTAGTCCGTTGCTTTCAGTTTCAGGTGCTGGCCAGGGTCAGAAAGGAGATTCATCCACTTCTGAAAGCAAAGTGGAGATTAGATCTGAAACACATAAAGAATCAGATATCAAGCAAGGTTCAATCTCCATAGCTGCACCCCCTACTCAGGAGTCTTGTGAAAAGTGGCGATTGAGGTGCTTCTTTTGTTTAATAAACTTTAACTAGATTTGTATCTCAAATCTAAAGGGAATGTTACTCTTATATATGTCTTTTGTTATTTTTGATTTTGACTGGTCACTGGACCAGCAATTTCGTATGTGTCTGTGATATTCCTGTGAAGATAAATGTTCCATTGGCCATGTTTAAAAGCACTGTATTTGATTTGCACCAGGGGCAACCAGGCTTATGCGAATGGTCAATTAACTAAAGCTGAGGAATATTACACATGTGGCGTGAATTGTAATTCTTCAAATGAGATATCTGGAAGCTGCCTCAAGGATTTGGTGCTGTGTTATAGCAATCGTGCAGCAACAAGAATGGCTCTTGGGAAGATGAGAGAAGCACTAGAGGACTGTAAGACAGCTGCGGCAATAGACCCCAATTTTCTCAAGGTTCAAGTTAGAGCTGCAAAGTAAGGTTTTCCTTGGGTTATGGGTTATTATTCTCTTCAGAAATCTTCTTTCAATTTAGAAGATTAACCATGCATGTTTTAGAGATTAATACATTTTATTGGACTCCTTTCATTACCGCCCCCCCTCTAGTTGTCATCTTGCATTGGGGGAGATTGAAGAGGCAGCAAAATATTTCAAGATTTGCTTGCAATCAGGAACTGGTGTTTGCTTGGGCCGGAAACTTGTAATTGAAGCTTCTGATGGTTTGCAAAAGGCTCAGGTATTATGTTTTTTTTTTTGGTATGTATGGATTTAACTTTATCAATATTATTTTAATTGTCTTACAATTCCTTCTTTAATTTCTTTTCCTTTTAGTAACTTTTCTTTCCCTGATGATTAGCACTTTAGTGATGAAGAGTGAAATCAGGAAGGAGAGAGTAAAGATTGGATAATGTTTCCAAATGAATGTGTAGGACATTAGACCTTTGGTGGCATGTTTGTCCTTTCTTAAACCTGAATCTGAGCAGGATCCAACAACTTGCTGTGCAAAATTGACATGTTTCCACTTTTTTGTGGGTGTGCTTTAAATATTATATTACACGTTTGTTGTTGTGCTGCTAATTTTTTCATATTTTTATTTCTCAAATGATGCGGAAACTTAGTGTATGAGTTCCTTTTCTGAATGACAGCAAGTGGTTCAGCATATTGATCGCTCTATTGAACTCTTGCGTCAAAGAACATCAAGTGACGCGGAAAAGGTGTTGCAAATTGTTGCAGAGGGTCTCTCGATAAGTCCATACTCTGAAAAATTAGTTGCAATAAAGGCGGAGGCTCTTTTCATGGTCTGTGCTTTAATTTTTTACTATTAGTCTGTCCCCATCACTTAGTCTCTGTTTCCTAGATAAATTGTTAGTGTACTTTGAAATCTGATAACCTGCCATTTATTCACTTATCCTTTTTAATTTACTGACCTGAAAATTGGTCTTAGCATTGATATACTCACTTGTGGAATTAACAGCTAAGGAAGTATGATGTGGTGATTCGGCTTTATGAGCAAACACTTGATTCTGCAGAAAGGAATTCTTTGACAATTAGTTCTGATGACCAGTTAGAAAACATTGATGCCAGTTCTAAAGGCAATAAAAGCTCTGCTGAGAAACTGTGGTTATTGTACCTCAGCTTGAAATCATACTTCTATCTAGGAAAGCTTGAGGAGGCTCTTGATTTATTTGAGAAACAAGAGATTTTGGGAACTACTGTGGAAAAGTAATAGTAAATTCTTACTTCGTATTGTTAACTGAGAGTTTCTTTATTGTCAAGTTTAATTAAGGTGGTTTTCATGATATGGGGCTTCTAATGATAAAGCAACTACCCAGGGACAGAAGCAAGACTGTGGAATCATTAATGACCTTAGCTGGTACTTTGCGTGAGCTATTACGACACAAGGTAGGCCCATTCATTACGTCTTTTTACCTTTATTTGTGTCGTTCTGCTGCAAGTTGGAGAGTCAGACTACAATGGTCGAAGAATATCTAAGCATTTGTTTTAATTTTATTCGTCTTTCTGCTGTTCAGTAATTTCTACCATGCTTTTCTTAACTGCAGGCTGCTGGGAATGAAGAATTTCTCTCAGGAAGGCATTCAGAAGCAGTTGAACATTATTCTGCTGCTTTATTATGCAATGTTGAGTCACGTCCTTTTGCTGCAATCTGTATTTGTAATCGTGCTGCTGCATATCAAGCTTTAGGCCAGATTACTGATGCAATTGCAGACTGCAGCCTAGCGATTGCTCTTGATGGAAATTACCCAAAGGTTTGGCATTTAAATGAGATATTCTTTTTTTCTTTTGTGGATATTAGAAGATGACATATTCCATGTACAGTTTGATACCTTTTCTTTTTGTTTGTTTTTTGGGGGGGGGGGCAGAGGTCGGGGTGGGGGTGGGTTAAGTATTCAAATAATGTGAATCTTCTAGGAGACAAAAAGCCAAAATGAATTAAGTGCAAGTGATTATAGGAAGCATCAGCCATAACATACATAAGGCATAACCCTTAAGATAATGTAATCTTATTCTTAACATATGGAGAAATAATCTTCTTGCCATCCTAGCACTCTAGCAGCCACTTGGGCTTTGTATGTGTTAGATATTTGTCGAAGAAGCAAGGACAAAATGATAGACTTTACCTTGTCATCCATACCCAAGTTGAAAAAGTAAAATGGACTAAACCAAGACCAGCCATGAAATTCTATGACGTTGTGATGGCATCACCGGCTCTTACACTAAAATTTATAATTTGAGGTTTTAACGTGATATTTGCATAACCAATCTTATTTTTAAAGGACTAATGTTATTTCTTCACCTTCAAAAAGGAAAAATTTGAGTGTTTTAGCCAAATTGTCACATCATGATCATGGGTTAAGTCATGATAGGAGTTAAAGCAGCAGTTTTTTGGGGCAAAAGCAGGTTCGATTTTGACAAATGTCTAGAGGAGCTGAACTGGGCAGTTCATAGGATAATTTGGAGCAGTTTTGTGGGTGGTACCTTGGTAGTTTTCTCTAAGTTCTATTCTTCCAGGGGATTCTGTATGGTGTTTGATATTTTTTGTCTAATAACTTGATAACAGAAACAAATTTACTTTTTGTTGCCTAGTTTACTCTCAGCTTCCCATAAGTCAAACTTGCCATCATGTTATGTTTGGTGTACATCTTTGATTCCCTTGATGTTGAAGTATGTAATACAGATAGTTTTTCCTCGTAAGAATGAGATATTTGTATTTGGTTTTGCGTTTTTGGTTGAAGGACAAGATATTTCATTCTTGCAGCTTTAGCCATTTTGGCAGCATGGCAGTGATTTTTCTGTACCTCAGAGGATTGTGGACATCTTTGGTACATGAATACAATCAGTAGATAAGCCGCAGTTACTGTAAAGCAGCATCTTTTGAATTCCAATAAGATTTTCTCAGATTATATGGTTAGCAATTAGCATATTGTAATTTACTTCTGGTACCATGCTTCTGGTGTTTAGGACCTGTCCTATGATTTATCTTTTGCATCATTTCACCCCCCTCTGTTAGCTTCTGTAGGAACTCCAGAGACTTTTTCCATAGTGATGCCTGTAACTGTTGTAGATGCTACAAAGATTTGCTTCTTGGGATAGATATATTGCTTTACTGAAATGGAGACTTTTGCTTAATTTTGATCTTCATTTCTTTCCTAGTCTAGGTAGGGAATGTTGGTTTAGAAGGGATTAGTGGCCACTCTTGAGAAAGAGGAAGACACACAAGCTGTTATGACAACAAGTATCCCGATTTGGAAGTACATGGAAGAAAGATTGCTTATCCTGGCTATCCTAGTTCAACAAGACTGACAAATAAAAATGCTGGATGGGCAGAAGGAAAGTATTATGGAACTTGCAAGAACAAAGGAAATGCTGTTGGCACAAATTATCTTGGTTTGAAGCTATGATCCATATTATGAAACTGTGGAGAAATTGATTAAGGTTGTACTAAGAGATGGAGCTAAAGTAATGCAGTCATACATCAAGATAGCTGCTGTTTTGGTTATTGATTGTTATTAGCCTCTATTTTTATGGGTTGACCTGAATTTTATATCTTTTTTTTTTCCTAGTAGCATTAGGAGTTTGAAAGTCCAATTGATTGTTTGATTCTAGTCATAGGAGGGTGTTTTGAGAGCAAACGTGCTTTGCCCTTTGGTTGTACAAGATTAAATAAAATAGTAGACAGTAAGTAAGATTCTTGTCTACCAAAGTACCAGATAGTGGCATGCGGCCATATTTTGTTTCTAGGCTCAATCATCCCCAAGGAGGAGGGATTAAAGAGTATGTTTAACTTAAAATTAGGCATAGTAATAGAAGTGGACCGAACTAACCAACTAGACTGTTAGAGCAGAATTGACCATCTAAGCTAGTTTTACGAAACCAGATTCCTGGAATGAAAATCTTGTCTGGTCTTTAAGACTATGAAATTTAGTGCTGCACTGCTGCTGTAGTGTTCTAAAATCCATAATGGAGTGGGATTGTGCTAATGTAGTGCATATAGACTTTGTTGGAGTGTTGAATTTGAAATTCTAAAGTTTTTGGGCATCTTTGGAGTGCCATCTATTGGACTGTCTTATCTAATATTCCCGAAGATTTTGACAACCAAACTGTAGCAAACAATTAAATGGTATCACTCTAAGTCAGATAAGTATATAGTCCCTTGAGATATAAGCGTAGTATGGTATTTTGTTTCTCATAGTTGTCAATGTGTCACTTAGGTGTCTAGGCTCTTCCATGGGTCCAAGGCGACAACACGCTTTGTCGACACCAAGGTTGTCAAGGCGTCACCTGGGCATTCAGGCGGCTCAGCCTAAACTGTCGCCTTGGTGTCCTAGTTGGTGTTGCCTTAATTTTTTACCCTTCTCCATCGCCTTGGGTCACATTGTGCCTTGACAACTATGGTTGACACTTCATGAGTTTACTTTGATTTATGTTTATTACTCTCCTGCGAAGTAGGGGGTAAGGCTGTGTACATTTACCCATTCAGTAGCGGGAGCCTCATGCACTGGGTTGCTCTTTCTTTATGCTTATATTATTTGTTGGTTTTCTCATATTAGGCCATTACTAGCATTATTATATTATATTACTTTGATATGGCTTTTATGTTGCATATAAACTTAATTATAAAAAATTTTCATTGCTTATTACATGTAGTCATTAATGCACACCTGGGGAGCCTAGGCAACACCTAGGCGGGCTCTTTGTTGCTTAAGCACCCCTCGAATGCCTTGGGTTGCCTAGTCGCCTTGAAAACTATCTATCTTTCATAAATGATGACTAAAATTTTTAATTGATTCTCATTCCCAGAGTTGTTGTCAAAATTGTACATTGTCATACATGGGCAACTTTTTCTTTAGAGAGTAGTGATTCCTGTCTGTGAGCGTAGCCTACACCGGCAGGTAACACTCAATCACTGCCCCCAAGAAGGAATCATTCCTGGAGGGCAGAGGTCATTTCAGGGTAGGGAAGTAGAGAGATGGACACAGGGGTCTGGGAGTGGAGGATACGCCTCCTGGGCAGAAAACATTGCTTTTCTTTAATTGAGAAATCCGGTACCAGTTGTTTTTTTTTTTTTTTTGGTTGAAAAATTCAGTGCAGTTGTAAAGTATTTAATAGGATGGGGATACTTTGCTGTATAAATTGTTAAGAAACACAAATTGGTTGAAAGTAGAGGGAGGGTGGGGAGAGGGAGGCAAGGAGTAAATCATAGTACATTGGAAGTATGGTCTACTTTGGCTCTGCAACACAAGCTATGAAGCTAAGTTGATTTTGAATGCCGTCATAAACAGTTCCTGGAACTAGTTTATGATCAATGAATCGAATATTATGTAAATTGGAAGGATAATTTTGTCAGATGAGCAAGGATTCTTTATGGAGCAGCATGGTGGAATTCAGTAGACATCATATGTGAATGACATAACTAAGACGAGGGTTTTGAAATGGATGAATGGAAGTACTAAATTTTCATAATCAGAAATGCCGCAAAGGCAATCTCAATTGTGACTAGATAGGTGGTGGGATGAAAGAAATCAGTCTAGAGAGGCTCTAACAGGGGTAGGGAAAGGCCAAAAGGCCCCACTAGTATGGGGCAGAGTGTCTGATTCCTGTCTAGGATCTTCTCTCTTTCTATATCATCTATTTATCCTCTCATTTTCCCTAACCGTAGTTGAGCTCTTAAAGCCTTAATCAAATTCCTTCCAGTCCACTCCTTGTTTCTGATTTACTAACAACCACAGTTAATGCCATGAATCCTTTTTGAGCCCTTTTTTATCCTCATCTTCATCTTCAAATGGATAATTGAGAACAGCTGATGAACAATACTATCCCAATAATATTGCTTTTCAACCAGACGCAGAGTGTATCATACCAGACTAGAGTTACAAAATAATGCCTAGTCTGTAACATTACTTTAACAAACCCCTGCCTTATGTATGTGAAAGAACTAAGCCAGTCTGTAATATTAAAGACCAAATCCAGTCAACAAAACTGGTTTCAGAAGTCATGCCATTCGAATGCTGACACCTGTGGGGGGGATGCAATAATATCACTAGTGGGTTACACAATCCGCAGGAAGATGAGAATGAAAGCCCTTGAAGACCAAGATCATTGTAGACATAGACACTTAGTTGTCAACACATCGCCTAGGCGTCCAGGAGCCTGGTCGCCTTTTGGGTGTTGCTTTGCATCCAGGCCTTCTCCGATGCCTTGGGTTGCCTGGACGCCGTGGGAAGTATGATGGTAGCAATGACTAGTTTCCAGTTTTCTCCTTGACTTGAAACTATGGAGTGGATGAGATATATTGCAATGATTTAG
>NC_056570.1:23381596-23401224 GCF_013358625.1 Macadamia integrifolia
AAAAAAAAAAAAAAAAAAAGAAAAGAAAAAGACCTTGCACATGAGGGAGCCTCGTGTACCAGGTACGCCCTTTTTGATGTTCAAGCAAGTGATATTTATGGTAGGTTATTGTTAGACATTTGGCGTTGGCGTCATGGTAAGTGATTGCATTTGTAAGTGGTACGATGTGTGGCATTGTTGTCATTGTTGACAACATAGCGTGTGCGATGGTTTGGATGTGGATGGTTTTGGTTGAGTAGCTTATTTGTATACTCCGTTCAGGTCGTGTTGTGGTGGTAGATGTCATAGATGGTGATGCAAGCATAGGTATGTATGAGAAGTCATGGGTGCATGTATGTTGATTCATGTGGATGCATGTTTGTTCTTACATATGGTTATGGATGGGCTTATTGGTCATATGGAAGTATGGTGAGGTGGCATAAGGTTTGAGGTCGCAAGCAAATATTGGCTAATAGCCCATATGGATGCGACACATGGCGCTGCACCAAGGCAGCCAGCCTTGGCTGGCATGCCCAGCACACACATGGCATAGTGCAAGGGTCAAGAGCCGATATTCACTAGGGGCTATAAGGAGCAGCAAGGCTTGGTTCGGCGTGCAAGGCCACGAACATGAGAAGTTGAGATGTGAAATGAAGGAACAACATGATGCAGATGGGTCGGTTTCAAAGACTTAGCCAGTAGCCAGTTCTTTGTGTGTCATTTTTTGAAAGCTTCTGTGACCCATTCTTAGGGCTTTTGAATTGAAATTTTAAAATAGTGCTGGTTACAGGGGCGCACAACAATGGGTGTAGGGGCCTCTTTTGTGATATTAAGAAGTTTGTATGGCCGTGCGATGGGTATCAAACCTATCTGAGCACTAGAATTATGTCACATGGGAATTCATTTTTTTAAGTAGTGACATGTGAATTGTCAGTAAAAGTACTCAAAAGCCTTATTATGTCCTACAACAAAAAAAAAATGGTCGTTATGTCCCCATTCGAATTTTGGGTATAACTTGGCCATTTTAGGGTCAAATTGAGTGATTCAAATTGGGGATTTCTCACAAGAACGTGAAGAATAGATTGGGAGTGAAAGTAAGAGATGAATCTACCTACTTAGCCCAGATTTTGATGGTGAAGCTAAGTCTATGCATTAGGGACATTGGAGATTTCCTTAATCATTTCAACTTAGTTCTTTGGGTGCATTGAAGCTATATTGGATGGAGAAATGGTGTTGATGGTGGGTTTGCTCAAGTGACTTTCTCACTTAGGTAAAGTTCTTAAATCTCCATTTGTTTTTGGCTATTGCAAGTTGAAAAGAGTTGAATGCATAGCCATGGATATGATTGTGTTGGGGTTTTGAATTTTATTATTTGAAATTTCTTGTAAGGGACTTGTGAGTGGGTGCTTATAAGGTATTTGTTGAAATGCTTAGTACTATATAGGGATCCACAGTTGTAGCTGTGAGTGGTGGGTTGTAGCCCAGGTTTTGTATCATCAAAAACCAAACCAAACCAAAAGTAGCGTATAAGGCAATATATGAAACCCAATTGTGGGTATTGCTCTATGGAGTAGGCACATTGTCGAACCATGTAAAATTTCGTGTTGTGATTTTGTGTGCTTATTGTCTGGATAGAAGTGCTATGGTTTATTTTTGTAGAGTGGGTGTACAATCTTGGTAGGCCTGACCATCTCTGGCTGTAGGTGGGAGTCGACACGAATTGTAGCTGGTAAAATTAGGACTGCCCTAGCCAACGGTGTATACAGGTGTGCATTTGTTTCAGTGCTTGCAGTGCAGTGGGGCTTGTCAAGGCAATTTTTGGGAGAAATATTAGTGCCTACTGATTCACCCCCCCTCTTAGTAGTGAAGCCGGTTCATCAAGTGGTATCAAAGCTACACCCCAGCAGGGCTTGATCAGTAGTTGGGAGATCAGAGGGACTAAATATGGCTTCAGGTGAAGCTGGACAAGGTTTAGGTAGAGCTCCACAGTTTGATGGTAGTAACTTCTTATTCTGTAAGAGACAGATGGAATTTTATTTGGGGTCACCTGGGTATGAAGTCTGGGAAGCAATCACTAAGGATTACACAGCTGCACGAACTATATCCTCAACTGATTCAGAGGAGAAGAAGAGATATGTGAACAACCGGAAGGCACTCAATGCAATTTCAAGTGCATTACCTGACAATGAGTTGGCCAAGGTGATGAGTTGCACTTCAACAAAGCAGATGTGGGACAAATTGATTAGCATTCATGAAGGAGGTTCCAAGATAAAGAAAGCCAAGTTGCAAGTATATAGGTCTTAGTTTAAATCATTGAAGATGTCTGTTGATGAGGACATTGCTGGGTACATGATTAGAGTGAATGGAGTTGTAAACTCCATTAGAGGACTGGGAGAAATATTAACAGATGCTACAATTATGCAGAAAATCTTAAGGTCATTGTTACATAAGTTTAACTCTAAAGCGTTAGCAATTGAGGAGGCAAAGGATCTTGACACCTTATCTCTTGATGAGCTACATGGGTCTTTAACTGCCTATGAGATGAGGGTTGGAAAGAGTAACAACCCCCATCAATTCCCTAAGCTTATCAAAAGTTTCCCTAGGTTGTGGTTTGGTGAAAATGTCTGCAATTTGTTCTGCTGTTGGAATGAACTCCAATCTAATCTCTCTACCACTGACTTTTCTCTCTAGAAATGATACCTGCTGGCTATGTGCTTCGTCCTGGAGTGCGTCACTGGGTTCTTGGAGATATTGATCGCACTTGTGTTATCACAATAGATAACCACATGCAAATTCTGCTCCATATTTAAGTCGAACATCTGTTTCAACCATAAAATCTGGGTACAACTGGTAGATGCTGCAATGTACTCTGCCTCTACTGTAGATAGAAAAACAAACTCTTGCTTTTTACTATGCCATACAACTAAACTGTTGCCCAAGTAGAAAGCTCCTCCACTGGTGCTCTTTCTTTCATCTACGCAACCAGCCTAATCTGCATCCAAGTAGGCTCTCAAGTCAAAAGACTTGCTTCTAGAGTACCACAGACCATAACGAATTGTCCCCTTAAGGTATCTAAAGATCCTCTTTACTGCTCCAACATGTGTCTCCTTCGGGTTTGCTTGGAATCTGGCAACCATGCACACTGCTTGAGGAATATTTGGCCTAGATGCAGTTAACTATAACAAACTATCGATCATGGATCTATACATGGTGTGATCCGCTGATAGTGACAAATCCTCCTTATTCAACTTGCATCCAGTCATCATTGGAGTGCTAACGGGTTTACAATCCTCCATTGTGAACTTTTTCAACATTTATTTCAAATACTTAGTCTGAGAAATGAAAATGCCATCCCTCAACTGGCTAATATGCAAACCAAGAAAGAAAGATAACTCTTCAAGCATACTCATCTCAAACTCTCTTTGCATGTGGTCAGCAAAATCTCCGCACAACTCATCTCTATGGCTACCAAAAATTATATCAGCTATGTACACCACCACTATAATCTGTGTGCTATCAACTGCTCTGATGTAGAGGTACTATCAACCATACCCTTCTTGAAACCTATCTGACTCAAATAACTATCCAGCCTTGAGTACCAAGCTTTAGGTACTTGTTTCAGTCCATACAATTCCTTCTTCAATCTACAAACCATGGTTGGGTCTTCACTCAATAGAAATCCATCAGGCTGTTCAATGTACACTTCCTCTTCTAGATTGCCATTCAAAAATGATGACTCGACATCGATCTGAAACACTTTGAAGTCTCTGGACACTGCCAATGCCAAAAATATCCCGATAGCCTCCAACCTTGCCACTGGAGCAAATGTCTCTTCAAAGTCAATGCCCTCAACCTGTGCATATCCTTTACAAACTAATCTAGCCTTGTTTCTCACCACTTGACAATCTTCATTCATTTTATTTCTAAACACCCATTTTGTGCCAATGACATTTTTGTTTGTGGGCCTTGGCACTAACTCCCAGGTGTTGTTCTTCTCAATTTGATCAAGTTCTTCATCCATAGCTTTTACCCAACTAGCATCTCTACTTGCTTCCTCAACTGTTTTGGGCTCTATATGAGACAAAAGAGAGTAAGCACATGTTTTCTTCATCATTCTTCTTGTTTACATTTCTGAATTTGGGTCATCAATCACTTGTGTCAATGGATGATTCAATTCGGTTCTAGTCCTTCTGGGTCTTCTCTCTTCCTGTTCACCCTCAGACTCTGATACAACTTCTTCAACCATTGGTCTTTCTTAAAGCTCACTCTCACTTTGATCATTATCATTTGTAAGGTCTTCATCAAAAGAGAACTAAAAAAAATCATTCGGTCTGTTGAAGCTCTTTTCATCTATTTTCACATCTGAGCTCTCAATAATTTTACGGTTTTACCTAGTCTCTTGTTGTAGCACTTGTAGACTTTACTTCTCACTGAGTAACCAAGGAAGATAACCTCATCTGCTCTCTTATCAAACTTTCCCAAGTTCTTGTCCTTCCTTTTAATGTAACATTTACTACCAAAGACTCTGAAATAGTTTGCAGTTGCTTTCCTTTTAAACCAGAGCTCATATGTAGTTGTCTTCATGTGGTCTAAGCATGCATCTGTTTTGAATATGAACATCTGTATGTACTGCTTCTCTCCAATACCTCCTCTTCCCTAGGTTGCTCTCAATGAGCATTGTCCTAGCCATGTCCTGCACTGTTCACCATTTTGCTGTGGTGTTTTTGTAGCTGACGTTTGCCTCCTGACTCCATGCTCAAAATAGTACTTATCAAATGTAGACCATGTGTACTCACCTCCCTTGTATGATCTCAAACACTTAAGTCTCCTTCCAGTCTCATTTTCAACTTGATTCTTGAAGTCAATGAACTTCTCAAATGCTTCAGATTTGTGCTTCAAAAACTAAACCCAAGTCATCCTAATGTAGTTATCAATAAACAAAATAAAATATCTATCACCATTAGTGCTCTGAGTTCTGGTAGGTCCACATAGATCTGTGTGTACTAACTCAATTGGCCTCCTTTTGTAGTGATTTTTGGCTTTGTAGGTAGCTCTTGTCTGCTTTCCCTTCTGACAGGATGCACATGTTGGATTTGATGGCTTCTTCAATTGGGAAACATCCCTCACTGCCTTCTTTGATGTGATTTTCACTAAGTTGTCAAAACCTATATGTCCCAACCTTCTGTGCCAAAGCCACTGCTCCTCTTCTTGACCCATAAAACAAGATCCTTTCACACTCTCAGATAGTGTATATAGGTTTCCTAAAGTCCTTGATCCTGTAGCAATCAACTTTCCACTATCTGCATTGCCAAATTTTACTGTTCCTCCTTCACACTGGATGAGTTCTACAAATATGCTCTTGTCACACGTCTTGTGACTAGAACAACCACTATCAAGAATCCATGGTACCAACTTGTTTTGTGCCTTAAAGGCTGTGTGCACCACGAGAGAAGTATCGTCAATTTCTTCACTTCCCTTCTCAACCCAAATTTGTCTATTTACACTAGGAGACTGTTTTTGTGCCTGTCTCCTTGGTTTCCTTTGGACCTGAGCAACTATAGGCACCTGTCTCGAATTCCTTCTTTGTTGCCTTTGTGAGGGAAAAACTGTCATACATTCTCTAGCAATGTGACCATGGTCACCACATCTGTAGCATGCTATCTCCCTTTCCGTCAATGGTGCAGAATAATTTCTGCTCTCATAATTCACCTACTTGACATTGAACTTACAAGTTGCCACTTTATGACCATAGATATTGCACTTGTAACAATACCCTGTGAAGAAAGTCTTTGGCCTCACTAGAGGTCTCTCTTGTCTGTAGTGGCGATCATATCCAGCTGCTCTAACTGGCCTCTGCTGACCAACTGGAGTGGAGTTGTATTTTTATCTTTCCCAACTAACTGTACTTTGCTTCCCCTGAGTTTGTGTCTATAAGCTTCTCCTGGTAGAACCAATGGTGCTACCTGTCTGAGCAAACACAACCTGCTTACCCTTCTGATTTTTGCTGTCTTTCCTTTGCACTGACACTATAGATGCCTCTTTTTCAATTCTTACACCTGAACCTGCCATTGTGTTCATCTATCTCATTCTATTCTCACATTGTCTGGTTGATTCATTTGCATTATATCCAATACCATATTTAACACCTGCTGGTCTTTGTGCACTGAGAATCTCATCCAAGACTTTGCTGCTCTGTGCCTGTGTCTGAGGAAGCTACATGGTCGCTATAGGTGGTATGCTTTCAGTCTCAGTCATTCTCTTCATTTTTCTCTTCAACTTTTCCAATTCCATCTCTATGGCAATGTAGCTACTTATCTCTATTTCTTTGTCATTCAATTGTGTTTTGAGGAAGTTAATTTGATTCATCTGGTTCAATGAAATTTTCTCTTCAAGTTCAATTGCAATTCAATTTACTTCAATTTTTATTTTTTTTGAGTAGCTTCATCTCTTCATTGCTATCTTTGAGGAGTTTACTGAGCTTTTTGTTTTTCTTTTCTTCTTCATCTATAACATCTAGAGCTGATTGCAGCTCAGCTTGTAAATCAATCTTATCTTCTAGAATGTCTTCCTTACTAGTTTTGAGTTCACCATTACTACCTTCATTGACCTTGTCCTCCACTTGACCATAAACGTGGCTTGACTGCAAGCACCATCAAATAATTCTTCTGATTCAACATCTGATGTGTCACTATCCTTCTTTGTAATAAGGCATCACTTCTTCAATCTATCCCTTAAGTTAGGGGCTCTCTTTTGAAAAGCTTCTTCTTCTCTTTAGGTCATTTTCATCATTAGCATTTTTCTTTCGATTTGGACATTTGGAAGCAAAATTCCCTACTGCTCCACAGCTGAAGCATATGAGTGGAAGTTTTCCCTTGTATCTGCCTCTACCTCATGGCATGGTTTAAAGTATCTTCGATACCGATACGATACCCTCCGATACATATCTTAAATTTAGCCGATCGAGACGATACACACTGATACGATACATGAAATTTTTAAAATCCTTTCGTATCGATATATATCCTACGATACATACCAATATGCATCAATACACCACCGATACACATCGATACGATATGATATGCGTCGATACAACTTTATGGAAAATATAAAATTGAGGTGAAATGTACGTTTCAGTATGTATCGGTACGTATTGGTGTGTATCAATTGGTACGTATCGGTGAGTATTAGTATGTATCGATCGGTACGTATAGATGATTATCGGTAGGTATCGGTATGTACCGATATAGTGCTCTATGGTCATATAATGGCCAAGATGGGTAATTTTTCAGAAAAAAAAACACGATTTTTTGAGGGGTTTTTGTTCCAAAGTTGCTACCGGCCATATTTCTCTCTAACTAAAGTGGAAATCAAGGTTGGAAATAAGGATTTTAAATTTATGGGATAACTACAAACCTTGAATTCTTAGTGCGATACCCTCAATTTAGTGTTTATGCATAATACATGTTATCAATAGTTTTTTTTAACAAATTCTTTATGCAAAAGTGTTTAAAAAAATGTTTCCTATCCATTTATGTGTGTATCTTTAGCGTATCTTCGATACAATACATATCTTAATTTTGGGCGACCGATACGGCGACCGATACCGATACGGTGACCGATACCGATACTTTAATCCTTGCCTCTTGGTAGTCTTCTGACAAAATTAGCCACATCTTCATCATCTTCTTCATCACTCAACTCTACATCAGATTTTTCAGAAAAGTCAAGCTTCTTAAAAGCTTTAAATGCTTCCTCCTTGTCTGATGTCTTTTCCTTACTCTTTTCAGCCCTCATCTCATAGGCACTAGGTAGTTAAAGACCCATGTAGCTCATCAAGAGATAAGGTGTCAAGATCCTTTGCCTCCTCAATTGTTGACACTTTAGAGTCAAACTTATGTAACAATGACCTTAAGATTTTCTGCACAACTGTAGCATCTGTCAATGTTTCTCCCTGTCCTCTAATGAAGTATATGTGCAGGACGCTCGTATCTGGTTTTTTAAGTTTGGTTTTCACTGTTGACATGAGGACTGACCAGTTCTGCATGTTGCCCTCAAGGTGCTGTATTGATTGGCCAGCTTTCAGGCTGGCAACAGGGAACCTAATTTTGGTCATTTTAATTTCCCTTTATTAGGGAGATGAAATATATGCATTTCCATGAGATGGCTTTAATTTTGTTGATTGCACTTCACAGAGAGTTCATTGTATGCTCATCTTTTTCTTATGTCACATCTAAAATGGGATTCATTGGATGGTGTTATATGCATGGAGAGAATCATGCGACTCCTTTTAATATGTTTTCCCTCCTTCATTAAAATGGAAGATGTCATACTTAAAACCCTTTAGCATCTTTGTTCCTCTTAGTTGATGGATATTATTTACTTATTAGTGGATTTTTATGATTTAGGGGTTGAGAAGCTCACTCCAATGCAAATTTGGGACTAAGTTGGGTAGGTACAGAGAATCCAATCCCCTCATTGTTAAATTATTGAGTAATATTTTCCACCTACCTTGCATCCATCTCTATTTTGTCTTTTCTGATAATTTCTTATCCAAAACCAGTCTAGTGGACAAATTTTTTTTTTTCTATTGAAGTCTAGTCCCCCTTTGGTTTTGTAAATGACAATGCCTCATCCCACTTGCGTGCAGCTTTCTTTATGGTGAAGCAATTGTGCAACTTTCTGGATGATTGTTTAAATATCTTTGGCTCTCTATCAGACCAAAATGAAAGATTCTACGGATGCCCATAAGTGGAAAAGAAAAACTAAGACTTGATTGTATTGTGACAGGCAATTTCTAGAAGAGCCACATTACATGAGATGATTAGAGATTATGGACAAGCAGTTAATGATCTTGAGAGGTATATTACTCTTCTTGAGAAGCAATCAGAGGATAGGGCTGGAGCAGCAGGTAAATCAACTAGCAGTGTGAATGACATAAGACAAGCTTGTTTACGAATTTCCACAATGGAGGAAGAAGCCAAGAAAGGAATTCCCTTAGATATGTACCTCATCTTGTAAGTTTCCTCTTACACTGCGATCTAATTTCCTTGATTTGCATTTACTGCAACTATTTAACGTATCATGGTATTCAATAAATTAAATGATCATGGAAACTGGTTTGCTTCAAGGTTATTGATAGGATTAGTTGGATTTGAACCTTTTTTTTTTTGTTTGCATGTTTTTCCTGCATAAGTCTTCTCCCTCTTAAGTTCTTGACACACTGCTCTTTACTTGCCAAATGGAGGGGAAAAAAAAAAAAAGTGCAGGACAATCAGAAAAATATCTTGATTAGCTCAGCCAAACTGTGGATGACTAGCAGTATTTTGTTATAGTTAATTGTTTGTCCTGGTTGATTTGAGTTGACTGATTCTTCATTGAACAACCTGGTTTGTGTACTATGATTTGATTCTAGGTTCTATTGTTTTAACTGAGAATAAGGACAATCCTCCTCTGGAGGTTTGAGATGCGTAGGAAGTCGTAATTTCAGTTGAGGAACTAAGAAGTACGTAAACAATATGCAGCCTTGTGGTGATAGCTGGAATGATTAAGGCTGACTGAAAGGTGATGTCCTGTCTTAGTCAGCATGAATGTTGATCATGCATGTCTTTGCCACATTACATGATATGGGAATGCTCCTTGGATTGCTATATCCATCGTTCTGGAACCCATCTTTGAGTGACTTACAGATGCTGTACAGGTCCTCTATGGACAGTGAAACATGCAACAAACTCTCCTTTGTTTGAGAAGGTATATAATGGTCAACTAATCTTATATCCCCCTGCAGGAAAAGTTTAACTTTTTACTGAATATGGAAATTGGTAAATAGATTTCTTCAAGCCTGTATCGGTTCCAGGATCCTAACGTCTGATGTGGTTTGAAAAGGTAGAGGTATTTGGGGGTATTGAGAAGATCTTGCATTATCCATCTCTTTCTGTTTAAGTTGGCTTGAAAACTTGGTGCTTCAGTTTGAGTATGTTATTATCTGGTTGGAGTTCAGACATGATTACGCTTTAATAGAAATGCTGGTGAGATAAAATTTCACCTTGAATAGGAGTTGGTCGTGGGTAACAAGATGTGAGAAGGGGATGACTGATGTTGTACCAAGTTCACTGTGCCCTTAGATAATTGATCCAACAAAAGAACGGTACTAACCAATCTATCATCTTCGTGAAGGGGATCTAAGCAGCTATTTGGCTCTTTCTATCTTCTCCAATTGACAATTTCTTTGGTCACATCACACATTTTTTCTATTGGCTTGTAGTTCTGTAGAGAAATGATTTAAATATCCTCTTCTGTCTCATCAATCTTGATAAAACATGGTAGGCAGTAACAAACTCCTACGTTGAGTCTTGAATTCATCTCTTTCTTATTTTTGCTTCTGGTTCTTTTTTTTTTTTTTAAGGCGTCCTAGGAGTGTGCTCTTAAGGCTCACACCATGCTCTGTACTCCATTTAAGCACCCTGTGATAGACTTATTGCCTTTAGGGTCAGTGATAACTGATAAGACCAACTACTTGAAAGATCAAGTGAAGAGAAAATAAACATATGGTGATTCTAGTGCTGCATTGCATATTCATACTGCATGCATCTAAATGCACCACATAATATTAGCATATTGGTTGCTGCACCAATGCACCAATGCCATGTTTTTGTTTTCCTTCCCTCCACTCCCCTTCTTCTCTTTTTGAAGAACAAATGTGGTTAGAAGCAATGGAATCACATATTCATATAATTAATACTTCCTTTATCCTTAATACTTTTCCACTTGATGCTAATTCTATAGGGTGTTGGGATCAATCCATTAGTGAGTAGCATATTATGATATTATTTTTTCTTCCCAGTTTGATTGGATTTCTTCTTTCAGATTTCCTAACTTGTATGACTAGTAATGCGCAAAAATCTGGCACACCGAGTGTTCAATGTAGGATTTTGTTTGAATGTTTTAATCTTTTAGGTTTTATGGGCTAGATGATATTGTGGGGCATGTCATGATGCTTTTATATGAGCCATTGTCTCTGAGATCCATTGTGTTCTTTTTACCATCCACTATTATCTTCTATGGAAAGGAAACCTCCTCCCCACCCCCCCCCAAAAAAAAAAAAAAAAATAAAAAAAAAATCACAAAATTGAAATCATAAATTCACTTGCTAATAAAAAAATTTTAATTCAGAGGAGTTGAACCAACTGCCACAGCATCAGATGTCAAGAAAGCCTACCGCAAAGCAGCACTTAGACATCACCCAGACAAGGTCTTTGAACTCATGTTACTAGGTAAATTTTTTATTGACATCGAGATTGCTATATATTTCCTTAACAAATTGTGTTGGTGTAGGCTGGTCAATTCTTGGCAAGAACCGAGAATGGAGATGATGGTCGGTGGAAAGAAATCGCTGAAGAGTTTCATAAGGATGTTGATAGGCTTTTTAAAATGATTGGAGAGGCATATGCTGTACTGTCAGACTCCGCTAAGGTTTGTGAATACCTAAACCCATATATGCTTGCAGACTGCCAGCCATGACTGTTGCACAAGTTCCGAAGGAATTTTGCATTTACCAACTTGTTCTTGTCAATTCCCCCTTGTCCCTTTGTTACTTGCTTTTGCTTTTGCTAGTTTAAGTTTTATTGCATCACTTGTATGACCAGGAATTGAACTCAAGTGAAGTGCTTCTGGTGACAGTGAGCTGACACGCTCTAGTTCTCTTCCTATGATCCCATCTGAACTCTCTTGCACTCCCCATTTTTATTCATTTTAGGGTGATTCCACCTTTTTTTCTTAATTGAACTTATGCTTTGCAGCGTTCTCGTTATGATCTTGAAGAGGAACTTAGGAATTCCCAAAAGAAAGGCAGTGGACATGGCACAAGAACTACAGATGTTCACAACCATCCATTTGAAAGAAATGCCAGCAGGCGCCAGTGGTCAGAAGCTTGGAAATCATATGGGAGCTCAAATCACCGTTGGTCAGAGGCATCTCGATCAAACAGGTACACTTGACAATCACGTGTGAAGCATGTTGGTAATCACAAGGCCTTGGGTCAGGTTGTATACTTGATCCTTGATACTTGAAGATATGCTAGATGGCTACATCATATGCCCGCTTATTTCTTCCAATGGAGTTTCAAAAGACGGAAAGTGACTACATCAACCAATGAAGGAGTGACTTCGTTGTAGGTGTAGTGTTTGCACATGTTTGAAGAGCTCAAAAAATTTTGAGCATTGGAGGATTTCAAAAGGTTGTTGATCCTCCAAACATCAGAGGAGGGAAAAGGTTTCCTGTTCTTCTGTGATATATGTTATATGTATATACCCGGCTATATGTACAGCATACAAGAGAAATTTTGCCATGAGAAGGAAAAGGATGAAAGCCTCAGCCATTTCCAAGTTCTGGCTAGATGCTGACAAGATTGGTTGGGAGTGTGATACTATGCTTGGGGAAGAAGGGCCCACAAGTATAATTACATATTAATTATATTGTCTTATATTTTTATCATTTGTTTTTTGGGTTTTTCAGATGTATTGGAACATTTATATGGGTGTTAAAATCCTTTCTTGCTTTGGTAAGCAAGGAGGATAGTATTATGGTTGTGAAGCAATTGCTCACCTATTTGGGTTGTGGCAGATCCTTATTTATTGAATGGAAAACAAGTCAAAAAAAGAAGAAAGCATAGTTGAGTTTTTTTTTTTTTTTTTGTCGGGTGGGGGGGGGGGGGGGGAGGGGGTGGGGGTGTTGTTTTAAGATCAGATCACTGTTTTGTAAGGTGTCAAGTATTAGTATTGATCAACGTGTCAAAAGGGCGGTTTTAAAGACAGTTTGGAGGGATGTAAAATACGTTTAAACATATGCATTGATAAGCTTAGAATACATATAAATTACTATTTTAAAGCATTATACACCATAAAGAAATAATTAAGAGGCATGGCCATAATATTATGCTATTTTTTCGGAATTAATATTTATCAGGAGGCACATTAATGTATTTAGTTCAAATTTTGCCCCATGTTATCTTATTCATTTGTTAATTTTGAACTCAATCAATGTGAAGCGTGTGGCAGTATAAGACTTGAGGGTCAATTATATTTTAAAAAATAAATGATGGCTAAAGACACGAGAAAAAAAAAAAAGAATGCTATGTCTTAGTATATCCTATGCCCACACACATGGGGAAGTGGAACTAAGTTGTGAAAAAACGTCCATGCTCTGGATCCATTACCCCATGTGAGTGTAAGGAACACTAGAAGTAGCATTCTTTGAAATAATGATTAAGTAGTTAGGTATAAAATAAGCTTTCTATTACCACATATAGAGAAATTTTTTATTTCCTTGTTTCCATGTAAAATATAGAAGTAGAAAATTTTCCTATGAAATGGATTTTATTCACTATTTGTTTAATGTAGATATAAAAAAAAATGTATTGAAAAATTAGAAACTTGATATGAATGAAAATTTTCAAGTAAAGTATCTTTTGCATGGAAACTTTTACAGCAAAACAAATAGGGCTTGAAGGAAAAATCAACTTGTAGAAAATAAGGAGAAAGGTGATAGAGAATTATTTCATTAAACACACAATATCAATTAAAATGCAAATTTTTCCCAAAGTCATGGGAATTGATTTTCATCTAAAAGATATTCTATCACCCTTGCTGATTTGCTTCGATGTCCACCACGAACTCTTCCATTGAGCATGATCTATCAAGTCTTTGTTTGATCCCAAAGAAAAATTTGAGGACTAAAGTAGTCAAGGAGTTCTGGAGAATAGAACTCAAGTAATGTATGAAGGGCATGTCATTAAAATTGTCAGTTCTAAGTCAAGGGTCTCATGGCTCATATTCTCTTAGAGACCTAACATGAAAGAAAGAGGTGCTAAATTGTTTCATGGTTGTCTCTACAAAATTAGCAAACGTGTCGTATATGTGAAAGAATCATGAAATGCTAAATTGTTTTATGGTTGGATCATCATCTTGTCATGTGTCACTTGCGCAGGTAGTTATGGACTGACCTAAGTGATGAGCGCTAAGGAGAGGAACTAGATTCTGGTGGCTGAGCCCTAGTGTAGGTTTTAGGAAAGTTTTCTCCATGAATATACCTAAAATCTTTTGGGCTGCACTTAGCCGGGAAAAAAAACTGGGCTAGGTTTCGGGAGAACTGACCACTGTAAGGGCCGGGCTTTTACGGCTCAAAGTTGACCAGAATGTGGACCGGTTACAGTTTAGAGTTTAGATCCGTTCCATTACCAGCGTGTCTAAATTTGCGTTATCCTCTTTGGTTTCTTGTTCGAAACTGGTGCTTAGGTTTCTCAAAATTTTCACTGGAGCTTCTACTTCTCTTTCTCTCTCGAATCTCGATCGGAGGTGAGTTTTAGCTTAGATTGCCATTGGTTGCAGTAATGGCGCAATACGATCTCACTCCGCGAATTGCACCTCTCCTTGATCGCCATCTCGTCTTCCCTCTACTGGAATTCCTTCAAGAGAATAAGCTATACCCCGATGACCAGATCCTCAAAGGAAAGATTGAGCTTCTCAACAAAACAAACATGGTCGATTACGCCATGGACATCCATAAGAGCCTCTACCACACTGAAGAAGTTCCTCAAGGTTCCTCCTTTATGCAATGTTCCACGCTTTAAAGTGTTTCTTATTCTTCATTGTTACTTTTTCTTTGCTTTAGGGGTTCTAAAATAACGGTTTTTTGTTGGTAGATATGGTTGATAGGCGTGTCGAAGTTGTTGCGAGATTGAAATCTCTGGAAGAGTCGGCTGCGCCATTGATTTCGTTTCTTCAGAACCCTAATTCTGTTCAGGAACTCCGGTCTGATAAGCAATACAATATCCAGATGCTTAAGGAGCGATATCAGGTTTTTTTCTTCTTCTATTGAACTCTGAGTTTATTTATTTACTCATGTACAGGGCGAGGGATAACGAATCGATTGATTGGTTACATTTTTCTATATTTTCTTGGTTCATGCATTGTAGCTGTTTAATTTTCAATGTTGTCAAACATATGTGTGCTTATCCTCACAGTAGAATTTATTTGTTCGAAGGAGGATTTAACAAATATGGTTTTGAATAGCGTGGAATGGTTGAACCTGGTTCCTTTCCAACACGTTTGTTAGGATTATGCTTATCGAGTTCTGAGTTGAGTTATTTTTTGGAAAAGAAAATCAAAATGAAAGCGTTGTTGGATTAGAGGTTCTACTTTTCAATTCCTGCGGTCTTATACATCTTGGTTTGTGAATTTTTTGTTTGTTAGTATACCATACAATTTTTTGTGGTCTTGAAGTTTTAATTGAAGTTTCTCATGCTGGGAATCTGGAAGTTCAAATCTCGCCCATAGCTTTACATTATTATTTTTTGGCCAGTTGGGGGGGGGGGGGGTTGCAGTTCATTTCTTATTTACTCTTCCACACATCTTCACATTTACATGTAAGGAAATTGAGTCTTTTATATTACACATAAGCCCTTTAAACCTACTTTCATAGAACTGCTTTGCTCGCTAGGCTTTGCCTAGGTGCTAAGGTGCCCTGCACCCCTGCTACCGCTTTGTATTTTTCATCATTCTTCATTTGGGAAGATCCTCTGAATCCAATGGATGTTTGACTGCATTGGAATTTTTTTTTGTGACTATTTTTTTTGGGAAGCAGGTGATTAGGGACGGATCTTTTTTTTTTTGGTAATATTGACTTGTGTCTGCATTTTATGAGCAGATTGGGCCAGAGCAGATAGATGCTTTATATCAGTACGCCAAATTTCAGTTTGAATGTGGAAACTACTCTGGTGCGGCTGACTATCTATATCAATACAGGGCTTTGTCTACAAATGGTGAAAGGAGCTTGAGTGCCTTATGGGGAAAGCTTGCTGCAGAGATACTAATGCAAAATTGGGATATTGCTTTGGAGGAGCTTAATTGCTTGAGAGAAATCATTGACTCAAAGGTTGACTCAAAGGTTTGTATTGGATACTCGCTTATTTTCCTTCACACAATTCACATTGCTTGCATTACTTATGTTTGTGATTGTGATTTGTGGTGCAGAATTCTGCATCGCCATTGAATCAGTTGCAAAGTAGAATTTGGCTGATGCATTGGAGCCTGTTCATATTTTTCAATCATGAAAGTGGCAGAACGGGGCTCATTGATTTATTTTTCTATGATAGGTCTACCACCTAAAACTCAATCATCTTCTTGAATTGATACAATTTCTGACCTGAACACTTGTTTATATTAGAAAATAATGCCCAATCATTTGTTTCTGTCACTTGTGTTTAATATTTATGTCTTTCCTCCTTTTACACGCTTTATTGCTCTTCGGTAGAGTTAAAAAAAATATATAATGAAGCCATTTGGATTTCTCTTTAATTAATTTTAACAATTTTTTTTATTGAGTAATGGTCATTAAAGTTGATCTTATGGAAGTCCTTGAATGCGGCTGTCTCATGTTTACTTGCCTTTTGCCACTTTGAAACCTTAATGGAAGATTTAATTTTAATTTTTCCATGACCTTTATTTATAGCCATTTTTCATTGGTATGCGTATTTACCTATTTATATATGTATTGTAGTAATAATTAATTATTATTGTTATTTGTGCTTAAAATTTTTCGTTGCTATTATTATCAAGGAAAAAATTTTTTGCATGCTTGGACTAATGTTTTCCTGTATGCCTGCCACTTTTTAGGCACATGGACTAAATTTGGCTGGCTAACCATTGGATAGTTTAGGATCTCCCTGATAGACCACTTGTGAGATTTGGTGGCCTATCTCAACAATGTGGTCCACCATCTATTAGTTTTCCTCTATTTTTTTTTAGCCTGAAATTTAATCATATACTTTCCCATGCAACAGCATAACCCTCCCATATATGTTCAAGCATCCCTATGTAAGGACCAAGGTTATGAAAATTGGAATCGAAGATTGAATCAGTCAGTGCTGATTTTGATCTGAATTGGCTGAATCAGTCCTATCCGAATCAGCCTATTATATGATCCAATTCCGAATTTGAAACGTTGGTAGTGACATATGGGGATGTCAGACTGGTCTAAAATTTCATTCATATATAGATGATGGTGTGAACACCTTATCCAAAAATTCGGGCCCCAAAAGAAGTTCCATGTGGCATCAAATACATGTGTGCAGTGATGGATTCCTACAAAGGCATGCAAAGATTCTTTCCCCTAGTATTAATTGGCAAGAGGGTTCTCTAAGCAAGCGGCATAGGGGGAGCGCATCAATGAGGAGCGACAAAATGGTTTTGTACATAGGAGGGGGTAGAGAGGTCATTTCATGTGAGAGAGATATACTGAGAGGGTACTAGTGTACCGTCTGCGGCCTCACAGAACCTTTTTCCTATTAATCAGTAACAACTACCATTTTAAATGATGAACTACTACTATGACTGATGTAAGATCGAATCACAAGTGATTCAATCCCAGGCAGGATCTTTACTGAATCTAATATAAACCAAATTTAGGGACAAAAAGAATGAATAAGAAGGGATCACACAATTGCACAAATCCAACTAGGGGGAGAGAAATCGCATAAAGAAGGGGGAGGGGAAGAATCACTCATAGCCCTAAGGATCTCAAACACTAACTCAATTCATCATTCTACAAATCTGTCCAATCGGAGTACATTAGCTCCTCTATATAAAGAGGTCAGACTAGCAGTCATAACCTAACTAGGAGTTAGACTCCAAGTAGATTAGACCTTACATAATAGGAGTTGGACTTCAAATAGGACTGGACTAGAACTCCAACATGAAGTAAAACTAGAACTCCAACATGGAGTAGGTAACTAACTAGTCATTCACTAATAGGGAAACTTAAACTGACTCAAACTGAAATAACAAAGGAAATAGACTCAAAACATGACTAACTAAACTAATAAATTAAATCCCGTTTTCCTATTTTCTTATTTTCTATCCATATTTTATGCTTATTAAAGTGGCTCATTACAAAAAAAACCCATGGGATCAAAGGTCCAACACATACATAACCCAACCCAATGCTTATTTGCAATAAAATAAGTCCATTAAGTGACTTATCTACATCAATTCCCCCCATGTTGAGAAAAATTCGTCCACCAATTTTGTAGAATGGGAGAATCAACATCAATCGATCAATATCCATCTTTGTCTGTCTGAAATTACCATTAAAACCATGATTGAATGCAATGAAATCCACGACGCGAAGTTCGTTGGTGAAGATCGGTTCACTTAAGAGTTCAACCAATTTAAATTTTTCCGCAAGTTGATTTTCAATTTCCAACGATGTCATCTCATCTTTACCACGGGTGATTCATCTTCTGGTTCGTCTATCTGTTGTTCAACGACTGAGATCACATAGTTGAAGGTAGTGTGTACTATGGTTTTAAAATCCATGCAATGTCATTGAGTCTCATTGAGCTTCTCTTGCATCAATTGCATTTGTTGACAGATATCCAATAAAATGTCTAGATCCGTAGTGGGAGAGAAAGGGAGTCGCGTGGCTACTGTGGGAGGTGAAGGGAGTTGTGTTTTAGTAGAGCAAGAGATTCGGCTCTGATATCAATTGATGTAAGATGGAATCACAAGTGATCCAATCGCAGGCGGGATCTTTACTAAATCCAATATAAACTAAATTCATGGACATAAAGAATGAATAAGAAGGGATCGCATAATTGCACAAATTTAACCAGTGGGAGAGAAATCGCATAAAGAAGGGGGAGGGGAAGAATCACTCACAGCTCTAAGGCTCTCAAACACTAACTCAATTCATCATTCTTCAAATCTGTCCAATCGGAGTACATTAGTTCCTCTATATAAAGAGAGTAGACAAGTAGTCATAACCTAACTAGGAGTTAGACTCCAAGTAGGATTTACATAATAAGAGTTGGACTCCAAATAGGACTAGACTAGAACTGCAACATGGAGTAAGTAACTAATTAGTCATTCACTAATAGGGAAACCTAAACTGACTCAAACTGAAATAACAAAGGAAATAGACTCAAAACAAGACTCTAACTAAACTAATGAATTAAATCCTGTTTTCCTACTTTCTACTCATATTTTAGGCCCCAGTAAAGGGGCTTATTACAAAGAAAATTCATGGGATCAAAGGTCCAACACATACATTACCCAACCCAAGGCTTATTTACAATAAAATAAGCCCATTAAGTGACTTATCTGCATCAATTACTACTATGGTTATGATGATATGGTAAGACAGTGAAATGTGTGTTTTTATTAAAAAATACAAAGTCAACTATGCGTTACTGGATACAGTTGTTATTTCAAGTTCCATTTTTTAGATGTTACTGAAAAGAACAGAAATAAATCTGTCTGCAGGTATATAAATGCCATCCAAACAAATGCACCACATCTTTTACGTTACTTGGCTACTGCATTTGTTGTTAACAAAAGGAGACGACCTCAACTGAAAGAATTTATCAGAGTCATCCAGCAGGAACAGCACTCCTACAAGGATCCAATCACAGAGTTTCTAGAATGTTTATATGTTGACTATGATTTTGATGGTGCTCAAAAGAAGTTGCAAGAGTGTGAAGATGTAAGTTTTCAGCCTTGACTTCTCATTACATTATGCATCTTAATGTGCTGTACTTTCTGTACTATGTATATCTTTTTATGCTTGTGTTAGTTCACTACTTTCTTACCCCCCCC
>NC_056570.1:23401261-23415015 GCF_013358625.1 Macadamia integrifolia
CAAAAAAAAAAAAAAAAAAAGGCTAAACAACTCTAGTTTTTGTTAAATATTTCTGTGGTTGGATTTTTAACACCTTCAAGTATCTAGGGTTACGTTTTGATATGTTCTTTTTTGCAAATATCTCAGGATAGCTCAGGCTAAGGATAGCATCCAAAATAAGGAAAAAATATCCTTCATTTAAATCTGTAGCTTATTTATGGAAGACAAATAAGTAGATCTCTTGTTCCTTCTTACATACTCATAGCATGTGAATTGAGGGTTTGGTTGCTTGGACATGGATTCCAAGATTTGGTAGTTTCCCTCCATGAATTGGGGCTCATGTGATTTGTGACAGTGGCCTTTGGTGGAAGAAATGGTTTTCAATGGATAAGTCTCAAGGTTGGATTGGGTGAATTGGCGGATCAGGATCAGGATCAGGCAGCACCAAACCAATCCAGTTGTTAGTGGCTGATGCCACCAATATTCCCTCAAAGATTGGTCAATATTGAGCATGATCAGCCTGTTGGACTAGGATCGTGTGGTCACCATTCTGGTCTATGATACTGAGATTTAAATATTGGGTGAGCCTGTGGCGCAGACGGTTAAGTTGAACTATTGCAACAAGTTGGTCACAGGTTCAAAAGCTGACAACAGCCTCTCCTGCGAAGCGGGGGGTAAGGCTGTGTTCATTTGTATCTCCCAGACCTGCAGTAGCGGGAGCCTCGTGTACTGGGGTTTTTTTTTTATGCTGAGATTTAAATCCTTGAACGCAATTCTTTCTGTTTCTCTGCCTTCTGGGAAGCAATGATAAATCTTCTGTTGTAGCTACCAAAGTGAAAGTGACTACATTTTTATGACGATCATTGTGGTGTGTTTTGGCGTGGATAATTTGAGTCCTTGTAGGTTTGTGTATTCTAATATACTGCACCTAGAGCTTCATAGGAATTTGAAGCTAACACATTACTGACGCACCTAAGCTAAATTGTTATGGATGTTTGAACTTACTTTGTAATTAGATGAACAAGGTTGCATGTTGCAATGAAATTATAGCTTTCTGGTAAAAAATCTGTTGAATTTTCAGTTCTGAAGATTATTGTCCTCATCCTCTATGTCTAGATTGGGGAAAGTCGAGCAATTTGTAATTTTGTTCATGTTTGGATTGAAACTAAACTGAAGGAGAAATTTAATGATTTTCCTATACCATTCTCACAGCACCTTATGTTTATTTGGTTGCATGATGCACAATTTCTTTTGGATGATTCATCCACATTAAAATTGTTTTTCATTATGCATGCTGAACTCACAAAATGAATTCAATTTGCAGGTAATTCTGAATGACCCTTTCCTTGGAAAACGAGTTGAAGAAGGAAACTTTTCTACTGTACCACTGTGGGATGAGTTCCTTGAAAATGCACGACTCTTTATATTTGAGACATATTGCCGAATTCATCAGTGCATTGATATGGGGTGTGTATGTTGCTCCCGAGTAATATTCAATTAGCTATGTTAGATTCTCCTGCATGTGCTATATTGTGTTCTTTGCTTGTTTAGTTATGCGCACACTTACATGCTTTTTGTCTGAAATTCTTTGCTATACATGGTCGAAAATCTTTCACAATTTCCATTTTTTTTTTCCGTCTTTCTGAAATCAAGCAACCCTTTCAGCATATCTTCTTATAGAGATTTCCCATTACTTATTCATCTGCTGTAAGTACTTCTATTTTTTGGTTGCACGGATTTGTCTGTTAGGTAGATTTTGTTTTGTTAGGGTGTGTTTTGCTTCTAACTGTTAATGTCCTACCAAAAAAAAAAAGGTAGTTGTTTTAATGGTTTTGCGGCTGAATTGGCAGGATATGATGGGTTTGGAAGGAAGCCTTTTAGTTTGTTAAGAGGGAATTTTTTTTCTGTTTTGGTTCTTTAGCATCTGGAGTCAGTTTCTCTTCGATTTTTTTTTTCTTTGTTTTATCTTGGAGCTTGCATCCTCTTCAAATCCCTCTCTCCCCTTATTAACTGCATCAAGCTAAATGGTGGTGGTAGCTCTTTGGGCAATCTGAGTCCAACCTTCTTTTTTTGCATGTCTGGTGGGAGAGGGTGTTCGGGAACTATGGGGCGGCGTTTTTCTGGTTATCTCAGGAAGTATTGGCATCAGTTACAAGACTACTATCACAGTAGGATTTAAAAATAGTTATTAGGAATTTTGAAATTTATTTGTGAAAGGGCTGGATAGACACTCAAATTGGAGTATCAGGGATTCAGGGTAGGTGCTTGGATGTGTTAGGGTCCATGAAGGTGGGCCTTGGCATTATGTGCTCCTTACTAGAAAAGCCAAGGCTCTTTGTGGTCATGTAAACTTTTTGTTTTCGTCAATGATGTGCTCAGCTAATTTGTTGGCTGATGAGTTAACTAGAGGTGGTTTCTCAAGTCAAGCACTGTATTTTATGGGTTGCCTTTGATGGTCTTTATGGTGTTTGTATATCATATTAACTTCTATAAAATTTATCTGTTATCTATAAAAAAAAATGTATTTAGTGAAAAAAACCTGTGCCTATTTTTCTTAATTTAATTAACTTTTGCTTAATGTTGGGCCAACCACAAGTGATTATTTTTTTTTTCGTTGTATTGTCGTATGTACGATCAGTGCCAGGCTTACTCGCTGCCTGCCTTGATTTGTTCAATGGCGGACGTGGTAACCATGTTTTCAACATCTCAATGAATTGCTAATATTTTCATTTTCTATGTTTGAAAGCTACCCAAAGCCTGATTGCTTCTGATGTTTTCAAGCAGAATGCTTGCTGAAAAGTTGAATATGAACTATGAGGAGGCTGAGAGATGGATTGTTACTCTTGTTCGGAATGCAAAGCTTGATGCTAAGATTGATTCCGAGTCCAGGACTGTTGTCATGGAGCCCAATCATCTCGATGTGTAAGCATAAATTGGTTGTCATAACAATTTTATGTAACTTAATGCATTTTAGTTACAATGGTTGTTTCCTTAGTGCTCAATTTGTTTGTCCTTCTTAACAGTTATGAGCAGATCATAGAGAATACAAAGGCGCTAGCAGGACGGACTTACAAATTGGCACATCAGGTTCTTGAAGCTGCACCGGCACAGGCTGCACGATAGGGTGTCCAGGTGCCAATTTCTTGGGTACTACCATTGCCCGATTCAAGTCAATCTAGTACTAGATAAAATTCTATTTTTAAAGATTTTGGTTATTTAAGTGGTAGGATCTGCAAACAAACTGGTGGAATTTTTTGGAATCACACCAGGAAGAAAGGGAAAGCCGACGGTCAAAATTTTTGCTGTGGCTGATTATATCCTTACATGTTCTTTAAGAAACCGATTTTTTGTTTCCAGTATTCCTTATTTGTTTTGTGTTGAATTCAATGCAGTGTAACCTACACAAGAGTACAAGACCACGCGAGAAATGTACTAATAGTGTTTAGTTTTTTCGAATGATCAACACTCCTTGAAATGGTTTTGCACTAGTGGAATACCCATTTTGGAGGAAAAGGAGTTTTTGGGAGATGGGGTTTATTGGCATTGCTGTTGGTGATGATCTGATAATCATCTATGTTCTGGAAAAGATGGATTGCATTGATGACGAATCCATGACTTTTGAGTCAATATTTTAAAAATGGGCTTTTGATTACAGCTTTTTAAATCCTTGACTAAAGTTCCGCTTAGCCTATGGTGGAACTTCCACTTCTTTGGATTCTCTTGACCATATCTTCGCCTCTCAATTAAGGAGTTAGTTGAAGAAAGTCTCTTAAGCGGGCTAAAGAATTCGTTGAAAGCCAAATTAAGGCTTTTTCTCCAATGAATTAAGCTCTTCTCAGTGATTGACAGTCCTGGTTTTTCAATCGAAGTCAAGTGGGTTAAAACACTAAACTAAACCTTGGAGTTCTTTGTTCTTTCAATCGAAGTTGGCTACCATTATAGTTAATTGGGCCGCCGGAACACAATAAAAATGTGTCTGAGTGCTTTGTTGTGAGTGGATTCGGAGACTTTTAATAGAAACCAATTTGGTCAAACCCCAAGCGTTTAAGCCAATTCAGTCAGTTTTGATTGGAGGTTTTGTGTATTAGAAACCAATTCAACCACACTCCTATTTGTCTAATCTAAGTTTGGGAGAGGGATAGGCATACTGATCATGTGGGGTAAGTAAGCGAGTGACACCAAGAAGAATGTGGATGAAGTATCATATAGGAGGGGAGGGATTATTTCAAAAGGAGAAAGAGAGATATAGACACGATAAGCATTAGCTTATGCCTTATGGTACACCTGCAGTATCCAGCCTTTTCCCTTTTAAGTATAATGAGATTCCGATCCAACCCAATTGAGCGAGTGAGTGCGTGGGTGGGTGGTTGGTCTTGCATCTGGTCTTTAGGCTTCTTCAAGTGCGCTACCACTATCTAATATTTCATTTGGGTGCACACTACCACTCGCTATCTATACACTTTTTGGTGCTGAATGCATCTTTAGTTTACTTTCTCCTATGCAGAATTTATACTTTCTCAAGTCAGTGAGAGACCCACTCAAGCCAAATAGTCATGTCGAGGGTTAAAAGTTTTAGGTTGTGTTTGTTATGTATTCTTAGAATAGATTTTAGGTTTAGAACACAACCTGAAACAATAAGATTCACAACGTGTTTCCTCTCTTTTGAATGTTAGGCACATGAGACTTTTCCTAAGACAATCATATATCATTAGAAGGATTTTTCTCCTAGTCCATTTTTATTATACCTAATCCGCAAGGGTCCCGTCATTGCATAGCTGGGAAGAGTCTTAGGCATCGTTTGATAATGTTTCTGCTGTTTCTGTGTCTAGAAACAACAGAAAAGATTTTTCACATTTTCGGAAACAAAAACGGATTTTTTGGTATTTGATAAACTTGTTTCTCGAAACGTTATTTTACAGACATAATGCTACTAATAAACCTAATAGTATTATCGGATGTCCAAAAGGGAGAGAGGGTTTGGTTGTCTCTTTTTAGGTTTAAATAGTTAAAAGATTTTTCGGGCACAAATTTTTTTTTTCTCTCAAATTCGTTTCTAGAAACGACGAAACAAGTCAGACTTGTTTCATCAAAGTCGTTTCTAGAATTGTAAATAGGCATAAATTTTGATTTATGTTTTTAGAAATGGATGAAATAGAACAACTTTATTAAACACTTTTTAGGTTGTTTCTCTGTTTCTAAGAACAAGAAAACAAAGAAATGGTAAAATGGAACATTGTCAAACGATGCCTTAATGTACGCAACTTGACCTTCACTTTGCAATTCCTCTCTTTTGAATGTTAGGCACATGAGACTTTTCCTAAGACAATCATACATCATTAGAAGGATTTGTACTCTTAATCCATTTTGGTTTTTTTAAGGGCAAACCCAATCCACAAGGGTCCCGTCATTGCAGAGCTGGGAAGAGTCTTAATGTATGCAACTTGATCCTCACTTTGAGGAATGATTGAGCTGGTGAAGAGCACTAAACATCTCCATGTAAGTGGCCCAAGGTGTGTGCCTAGTGGAAGTTGAACTTAAGACGTTTGAGTTTATGGCTCGTACCAAGTTTGTTGTTCACCAACTGCGTTACCCCTTTGGGTTAGTTGTTTGTTTGTTAGTTGAAAGAAAGGAAAGGAAAAAGCAAAGAAAAAAAAAATATTTTTTTCAAATTTAAAATAAAATTGGGAATGATGAAAAAAAGAAATATTTTTTTTTATACAAATTTGTAAGGAAATTACGTTATTATTTTTTTCCCTTAATAATCTTTTTGTTTTTCCTCTGTTCATTTCTTGCATAACAAATATACATCTTAAGATTAGACAAGAATCCCAAAAGAAATCCTCAATTCCTCTTTCTCTGATTGAGCAACTTTCCAACCATATTCCATCTTATTACCTAAAATACCCCTTCATGCCTAGCATTTTTCCCCAATTCAGCAATTCAGCAATTCAACATTATTTACATAACTCAAGGGATTTGTAAACAAATATAACACTACTCTTTGATTTTTCATTTCCCATTTTTTAGTGAAATATTGGATTTCCACCTTATTACATCAAAAAAAAAAAAAAGAAAATTCACTTTTGAATTATCTTTCTGATTAAATATAAATGATGGAATTCCATGAATTCAGATAGTATGAGAATCTTCTCATATGATACGAAAGTCAAAGTCTAATGCATTAAAGAGAATGACTTAATGGAGAATTGATCTAGGTTCTAGACTCGAATTCCTTACCGTCCCCAATTCTCAAAACAACCAAAAAGAAAAAAAAATAATAGATCTGATATCTTTTTAGGCTCTTGTGATAAAAATTTATAAAATCTAAAAACACATTTTCAACCAATATGAAAGGGGAAAAAAAATTGCACAAAGTTAAATTAGTCAAGTAAGTTTGGATTTCGGAGGACAGTTCAGACCCCACCACCCAACTGATCAAGGAATGGAGATGGGATACAGCCAAAAAGGAAAGGTCAGTAATAGTTTTGAACTTTACCATAAATTGAATTTCATTTGCCCCTGCAAAGTAGAAACATGAATCACCATCTCCTTGAGGACCCAGATGCAAAGGAGAGACTGAAAATCAGAAAACTAAACCCAATGTTCACCAAGATCAGCTTTCCTCTTCTCCTCAGCTCTTTCCTTCTTTCATCACTCTTCTTCATCTGCAGAGCGATTGAAATTGAAGTGGGTAATGTCTTCATCACAGCATTCCCATACTGCTACTCTTAAATACTGTTTTTTTTTTTTCTGAAAATTTTGTAGTTTCTCAGTATTCGGTATTTTGTTTGAGATTAACATCAATCATGGTCATGCAGTGGTGGGTTTTTGTTTTTGTTTTGTTTTGTTTTTTTTTTTAAGGGATTATTTTATTCCTTTTCTGGTAATCCCTGCATGTTGTGTAGTTTCATTGCTGTGTAATGTGGTTTGAGGCTGAACCTAAATCTGTACTGTTCATTCACTGATAATGGATTTATGGATTCTCAACAAGAGAGGAACCCTGGAAGACCCACCTATCCTTAGATTGATGCTTGAAGATAATCCAAAAAAAAAAAAATAAAATAAAATAAAATAAAATAAAATCTTTTATTTCAGTCTTCTATCTTTGTCTGTTGCTTCTGTAATGTGCTTAAGTTTGAACTCTGAGTGAGGGTCCTCAGTTCATGTCCTCCATAAATCAGAGTTCAGTGAAAAACCTCTAATAAGAGAAATTGAATGACACCCATTTGCATTTCTGAAATGTGGAACTTCTTTTTGTGCATTTGATATTTTTGTCTGCCAAGTTTCTCTCTCTTCTCAGTTTCTTCTTCTCCCCCATCCCCAAAATGGGTTCTTCATGAATGGCAAAACAAACAGAAGATGAGACACCATTTGGTTACGAGGAAGGGAGTGACAATGGCCCACAGCGTTGGGCCAAAATAGACCCACATTGGAAAACTTGTGGCAATGGAGAAATGCAATCTCCCATTGATCTTCTCAACAAAAGGGTTCAAGTTCTTCCTGGTTTGGGGAAATTAAAGAGGGACTATAGATCAGCCCCTGCTAAAGTGAAAAACAGAGGACATGATATTGCTGTAAGTTCCCTTTGATCTTTAAATTCCAATTCATTTTCTCTCTTTAACGCCCCCCCCCCCCCCACCCCAACCAAAAAAAAAATCATTTTCTCTCTAAACCTCTGTGAAATTTCCCATGAAAACTGTTGACCTACTAGAGACGACCTATGGATCAGATATCCAGAAGATCTGGTCTGAGTCAACGAGTAGGTGCACTGATAAAGCTAGTTTATACTTTTTTTAATGTCTGCGTGGGACCTCTAAATATTTTTTTTTGTCGAATAAACTTATTTACTGTGTTCTATTTCAGGTTGAATGGGAAGGAGATGCAGGGGTTATTAATATAAATGAAACATATTATAGTCTAAAACAGTGTCATTGGCATTCACCTTCTGAGCACACCTTCAATGGCTCAAGGTTTGCAAACTTCTACAATCTATGTAAAACTAAAAGTATTCATTTTTTTGTACTGGTCATTTTGGTGAAGGCTTCCTTTTCTATTGGGCAGACATCTGATATGGTAGTTTTTAATATCCTCCATTGCAGGTACAACTTGGAGCTGCACCTGGTTCATTATAGTAAATCTGGGCAGATAGCTGTTATTGGAATCACCTACAAATATGGAAGACCTGATCATTTTTTATCTAAGGTTAATCAAATGGCTCTCTCTCTCTCTCTTTCTCTCTCACACACACACACACACAAGAATAAGCATGTGCATGCATATCTACTAGTCTATGAATGTGAACACATTAGCATATAAGTAGTTTATTTTCAGGTGGCCAGTCTTTTATTTTCTCAATGAATCAGATTGGGTATTTTTTTATCCGGAATTTCATATTTTACAAATAGAAATATAGAGCAAGCAATCAGGGAACACCGGTGGGCTTCTTTTCAATTGGCATAGTACTAATTCAGCCTAGTGAGGCTGTGCCGAGAAGCAGGGGAATTGGACTATCGTTTATGATCCATGAAACAGGGGTCACTGAGTCAAGTGTAACTTTGACAATTTTCCAACAAAAGAATTATTTATTAAATTGTAATATAGAATTGATTCATGCCAATTGCTAAAAGGACAACTCAGTACACGAGGCTCCCGCTACAGCAGGGTCAGGGAGGAGCAAAAATACGCAGCCTTACCCACTGCTTCGCAGAAGAGGCTTTTTCCAAATTTTGAACCTGTGACGAACATGTTGCGATAGCGCAACTTAAACGTTGGGCTGTTTCCAATTGCTGCTTGTGAAAAAGGGCCTCTCAGTTGAGTGATTGGTAAACTGAGAGACTTTCCCGTAAGACTGGGTTATCTAGGAAACTGGTTTTTAATAAAACCAAAAAAAAAAAAAAAAAAAAAAGGTTTCATGCAGAAGATATAGATAGACTTGGTTTGAACTGCTATTAAAAGTATGTGTTCTTATTACTCGCTAGAATTTTCTAGGTTTTGGATTGTACAGAATGAAACCATTTCTATTATCATTAGTTTTGGTGATCAATAAGAATAGCAATCAGATGCTCTGGGATACCATTTGAAAGAAGCGTAGCCTTAGTTTGGTTTCTTCTTGGATATAATGTGGCCTTCTTTGGCAGCTGGTCCCTCAACTTGGCTCACATGGAATGACAAAGAAGGATGGAGGAATTATTAATCCCGGAGATATAAAGTTTGGGAGCAGAAAGTATTACAGATACATGGGATCTCTTACTGTTCCTCCATGCACAGAGGGTGTCATTTGGACCATAAGCAAGAAGGTAGGGTATCTGAAACCTTTTCCATTTTTTATCACCAAAGTCTACCACTACCATTGACATAGATTTTTCTTTTGTAGGTAAGGACTGTTTCAAGGGAGCAAGTGAGGGCTTTAAGGGATGCAGTTCATGATGTAAGTTTTTTCAGTGTGCACAATAGCTGAGTAACTTTGACACAGTTCATTGGATCTCTTTCTGTTTGTCTTTAGTCCTTTTGTTGATTTTTATCTTTATAATTTCCAGGGATACGAAGAAAATGCGAGGCCCATTCAACATCAAAATGATAGAACTGTTTTGTTGTATACTCCAAGAGTGACTGGAGGATTTACCTAGTAATATGTTATAGAATCTTAAACAATGCTGGTGTTTATTTTTGTGATAATAAAAAATGCTGGTGTTTAGTCTTCTAGCTATTAATAGATATATCTTTGTTATTATTTTCCTTTTCAGAACTCAATTCAAAATCTAATTAAGAAGGTCAAATTTTAGAGAGGTTTGTTCTAAACCTGCCCAGTGGCTATTATACTGGGTCAATAGGTGATGTGTGATGATCCATTAGAAAAGTGTTGGTTGCAAATGATTTGGTCTAGATAGATGAGCCACCCTGGCAAGGGGGCTGGAGATGAAGATAAAGAAGATCTGACACCAATAGTTTTCTTTTTTCCCATTCTTAATTTTTTTTTTATGCAAGTAGAGAAAAGCTTATCAGAAAAGAAACTTACAAACATAGTTGAATATTATTAGTTCCAACTGCTCTACTCTAAATATTGACAGAATCAAAAGACTTAAATCGACATAGAAGTGTCCAGCAAAATATTAAACACTTCTCATGGCAACCCTTCCTGTGTGACTTATCACTTGTGTGATCCATTCTACCAACCTGTTGACAGTCCATCCAAATAGTCACTGTTTCCCAGTCTTGCTCCTTTGCTCGCTGCAGCCCTTGAAACAATCCTCGTATCTTCGATTCATCTGGTGTCCTTACAAAACCATGGTTTATTGAAGACACAACAAACTGAGAGATACATATCAAGATTGACGCCCAACCTGCACTATTTGACGAAGGTTCAAAACTACTGTCGCAGATCAAAAGATGCGATAGTCCCTGGTAATCGTCAATGGAAAGGAAAGTATTGTGACTATGAATAGTGCTAGGATTTACAGAAAAATCAGATAAAGGAGAGAACAGTTTGAGTTCATAAGACCACCGATTGATTAATTGAACATTACGATAAGGAATTGGTTTGCTATGTTGAAACAAGACTTCATTCCTGAACATCCAAATTAAGTAGAAAGTAATGGGCAGAACAGAGATAATGGTTTGCTGACCCTGTTTAAGAAGAAAAAGAAATTTTTTTACAGTAGAGTTTAAAGCCAAAATATTGTGCTTAGAGCAAGTATTTTCACTCAGGAAATTGGTTGGATTCAAATGGACATGAGTTGTATAAACTTTTCAAGTGTTAAGAGACTGGAATGTTAGCCAGTGAAGTGTATGTAATGAGTTTGCATTTGATTGATTCCTGTATTTCTGTGTTCAAAGCCATTACTAGGCCCCTTAGAACCTGGAGCATACTGTGGTTTTATCACTTCTATAGAGTAAGTTCTGAGGGGTTTTGGGTTCTGAATGCTGTTCAGCCGATAACTTTAGTTTTATAAATCAACACTAATCACTCAATGACTTTATACGCTAGTGTGTTGCTAATTTTCAAACACTGCTTGTGTCATTTCTAAAGCCACAGACCTCCATCCCACTATTAGGAATTTTTTTTTTCCACTGTCCTTAGAGAAAGCTTTGATGCTTAGGCATGGTTTGACAACATTTCGTTTCTGTAATTTCTGTGTTTTCTTGTTCTCAGAAACAGAGAAACAACCTAAAAAGCGTTTGATAAAGTTGTTCCGTTTCTCCCGTTTCTGGAAACATAAATCAAAATTTATGCCAATTTACAATTCTAGAAACAACTTTGATGAAACCCTTGTTTCGTCGTTTCTAGAAACGAATTCGAGAGAGAAAAAAAAGAGGTTGTTGTGCTCAATAAATCTTTCAACTATTTAAATCTAAAAGTAGGCAACCGAACCCTCTCTCCATTTTGGGGATCCGATGATACTATTGGGTTTTTTTAGTGGCATTATGTCTGCAAAAAATTATTCGAGAAACAGGTTTATCAAACACCAAAAAATCCGTTTTTGTTTCCAAAAACGTGAAAAGTTGTTTCTGTTGTTTCTAGACATATAAACATTATCAAACAATGCCTTAGGCTGCGTTTGGTAATTTCGTGTCAAAAATGGAAATTTCAGTTTCTGTGTCAAAATGCCGTCTTTTTTTTTTTTTGAACGAAACTGGAACGATGGAACTACCTTTTGTCGTTCTGTCAATTCCTATTTCTAGCATAAAAAAAAAAAAAAAACAACAACAACAATGAAACACACCATGAATGCACCAAATGTTTTATTCCGTTTTTCGTTCCCATAGAATGAAAAAGCTTCAGAAACGCTTTTCTAGAACATTACCAAACACAGCCTTATATCTTCTGCGGGCAAAAATCCGCAATAGGAAAAACCGTTTATATCTTACCCGTAATCTTATAATGCCCAAATTAGTGTTAACAGAGTTCTTCGAAAAACCCTTCGTATGTCGTTATAATACTAGTGTAGGTTTTTAAAATAGTATAATATTACCCTACGTTGAGAAGTTGCCCAAAACTATTTTCAAAATGATTATCTCAAAAGCCAAATTTCTGGTTTCCCTTATCATCAAATCCCAGACGTCAAAAAAAGAAATCTTATCTAGGGGATCACCGTTTGACATGTGGTCATTGTCAATGGGTCCCAATCATCAAAATCAGGTGAGAGAAACTCCAAAATGTCTGGAGTCATGCCCTAAGGAATTTCATGTCAAAAGGGGACATGCCTTAAGGAATTTTATGCCCAATATTTGGCATATTCCGCCTCATCAAGAAGACTTAAAAGAGCTTATCATTGTGTAATTATAATCAAGGTATTTTTTACATTACTGAACCACCAAGAAACACGTTTTTTGCGTTTTTTCTGTTCTAAGAAATGAAAAAACACCCCAAAAATTATTTAATAAATGCATTAAATTTCTGTTGTTTCTGAAAACGTTATTAGAATTTATGAACCAGAAAACGGATTTAACAAAACAAGTATGGCTTGTTTTTTGTTTTTTAAAACAATTGAAAGAAACAAAAGGGGTTTCTTGTAGTCGATAAAAGATTCTCAACTTCTCTCTCCTCTACGTACCTTCACTCTCTCCTTAAGCACCTCCATCGTTCTCCGTGACAACTGAACTCTCTCCAAGTCTGAAATCAACTTTGTTGTCCCTCTGAGTTCCATCTCCAATCTTTTCTCCCTTCTCTATTTTCTCTCCTGTTGTTTTTTTTTTTCCAGTCATATCTTCGATCATTTTCTTTATTTTGTAGTACTGTTCTTTAAAGAAGGGTAAATAGAGAGAAGACGAGATAATGAAAGGAAAGGAAAGGAACATAGAAGAATGAAAGAATGAGAATGAAAAGGAAGCGGAAATATATTGATACAGTAATAACGTGTTGGAGGTATAAAGGTTTGTATTTCGTCACATTTTAACCCAGAGAGTACTGGTGCAGATTCCCCAAATAACGTCGCAGTTTAATTGAGGGAGAAGCGAGGTTTTCTTTCATTGTAAACAATATGAGAGAGGTATGAGGACGAAGATTATAATCCTGTTTTTCATTGATAGTGATGCATAATCCCATCTCACTGAAGATATGCAATCTTGTCAAACCTCATAAATCTATGTGCATTATTTGTTCTTTTTTTTTTCTATTATTTTCTACGTTGTTTTGAGGTTGCATTTCTACATAACAGATATAGAATATGGGAGATATTAAACTTAAATCCTAGATAACCCACCAAATTTAGGGGACACTCTTGGATTTTTAGGTTCTTGAATGGTTTGGCTTCCTCACCACTCTTGTCTCTCTTTCTTAGGTATTATAGAAATCCCCAATGAACTCTTATCACTATAAGCAACAGATATAGTAGGTACGAACTGTTTCCCTTATGTTCTCTCTCTCTCTCTCTCTCTCTCTCTCTCTCCCCCTAGTATCTAACGTCATCCATAGATGCGAGGGTTAAGGAACTAAAATGGGTTTTGCTTCATAGTCGGATGCCAAATGGGTTTGACTTAGGATTTGTGAACTAAAATTATAATTCAAAAATGTATACAAGTGAAACTCTTCTCACTATGAGCAACACATATAGTAGGTACAAACTGTGCTTTCCTATTCGGATGTCCTAAGTTCGACTCCTATTAGGCACACTTTGGACCATTCATACGGGATATTTAGTGCTCTTCACTGTTTTCAGTGAAAGTTGAATGATTCTCATTCAACTCTAGTATGACCCGATCCATGTGATTGTGGGGTTAGTATGAACCCGTGGAACTAGTCAGGCCGAAGGCCTGAATACCCTACATTAGCAAAAAAA
>NC_056570.1:23415035-23419303 GCF_013358625.1 Macadamia integrifolia
AAAAAAAAAAAAAAAAAGAACAAACTTGCTCCTCTCTCTCTCTCTTCTTGGAGCTGCCCAATTTTTCTCAACTTGCTCCCCTCCCAGCATCCTCTCACTCTCCCTCTCTCTCCCTAGAATCCAATGTCATCCATAGAAACACAGACAATATATTAGGGTTAAGGAACTTAAATGGGTTTGCTCCATGGTCGGATGTCGAGTGGGTTTGACTTAGGGTGTATGAACTGAAGTTATAATTCAACAAAGTATACAAACTAAAATTATGTCAGAGTATACAACCTTATCCATCGAGACTTAGGAACTAAAATTATAGTCCAATAGTGTTAGGATTCAATTGATTTGCTTTTGTTTTTTAAAATTGTCTGTGTAATGATTTCACTTCTTTACTTATTTAAAGGTTTTACATGGGAGTTCTTGGTGGTTCATCATTGAGGGAGAAAATTGATAAGGGAGAAAGGTCACGTTGAAGAGGAGTGCACATGTGCTGTTAATAAATCTTCAACCACTCCCTCCCTTCATCCAACAAATACCATTTGGCATTTGCATTCGGCACCCTGAGCCACCCTACTCATATTCGTAGTGCTTATTGTTCCCCTATAGCAACACAAACATCATCACCATCATTATCATGAATATGATGATGCATTTCATCATCCTATTGATATTTTTCCATATTTTAGTGTAAGATCAGAGAAGGAGTTTTATATCCATTCATTAATTTCAACAAATCATTTGCTTGTTGCTATCATTCCTTATATTTTATTATTATTTGGTTATTATTTAACTAATTTTTTCCCATGAAATTATAGGCTAGTTATCATTAGGGTTGACAAACTGAAGAATTCTCCCAGTATTGGAAAAAAAAAAAAGATCGGTCTCATTCTGTAGCCTCCTTATTGCTGCCTTGGCGACAAGGTCAAGGGATGACACAATAGTCTTGCCACCAACGGCAGTGTGGACCCTTGAGAAAGGTCTTGTTGAAGGGGAGGAGTGCACATGTGCTATTGTTCTTTAAGTTTTATGTCGAATGGTTTAATGTATGATGGATGGAATTTTTTTGTTTGAATTTTTAAGGTTTACTTCCAAAGTTTATTGTATATATTATTGTTGGAAAATCAGGTTTTGTGACTCAACTCGTTCTCTTTAAATTCTAGCAAGTCGGAGTAAGACAGAAAACCAGGCGAGTCATGTCAAATATCCCCCTCTTATTTCCATACTATTATTTCTCAAGCAATCCAAATAAATAATTAATAAAAAAAATTAAATGAGACAAGATAGAATAAAAGTGTTTGTTTTTCAAATTTTTTTTATGAAGCTCATCATTCATTGTCTCTTGGATGAAAGTGAAAAGATTCAATTTGGAAATGTCATGGTCATGAATCATGTTTTTTTTTTTTATTAAAATTTAAATGTATACACGTCGTTAGATTCGGTACAGAAAACTTCGGTCATTGAACATTTAACATCATTAGAAAATATTTTAGTTCAAAACTATTCAGAAATGCAGACTTAAACTTTTGATAAGAATCGGCCATTTTGTTGTGACTCGAGAAAAACTCGGGAAAAACAAACGAGTCTTGAATGGCTCAGTATGATTTGGTCCCAGTCTTGTCATTTTTTAATACAAGACGAGTCTCCATGACTCTTGACCAGGTTTCTAATCTTTTGACCAAACTCGGCCTAGTTTTCTTAATCAAAACCTGGTTTGCCAACAGTGGTATATATATATATATATATACATATACATATGACATTGAACAATTGTAACCCAGATGATTCGTCACGTGCTGATGAATTAATCATTCTACATGTGATGCAAACATTTGTCAATTCTTTCATGGTCTTTTCTTTTTCCTTGTTTTCTTTCACTAAGGCTTGTTTTTTTTTTAGGATCGCTCATTGATCTAGGTAACAGTTCCTCTCTTATGCAATTTCAAAGACTTCCCTAACCCCGAAGGTTAAGGCAGCATGCCAATTCTTTATTTTTTACTAAACTATCTTTTTGAAGTAGATAGTTCACAGTGCTCATTCTATAGTTATTGGAAAAGGACACAGTGTTTGGCATGCCTTATATTGACTTACTTAAGTTTATAAAAGGGATCTTTAACGCGGCTTACTACCGGATAAGATAACCATGTACGAATGATAGTTACACAGGAGTTGTTATTGTAGTAGAGATATTGAGTGGGGATGCAAATTATTGCTATGTAGAATTCAGAGTTGAAGGACATTTTCTTCAATCTACGTGACATAGTGCAATAGTATGAATGTTAATAAATCTGATACAAAAATCGAAAGACATTAATCACAAAGATGTCATGTGTGCATGTTTCATTCAATATTGGTTGGGAAAACAATGCACTTGATGGTCGGGTCTTTGAATAAGCAAGAGTAGATGCAACTTTAGGTTTCTCTCATCAGTAAATTATATAGTCTAACAACAGGTTCATTTATTTGACTTAGAATGTTATACTAACTATTAATATAAATTATCCATAATATTTTAAGGCAATTAAGTATTAATTTGTGTACACATATTATTCAAGTCACCTTAAGTACTAGACACCATTTCGAGGAAAAAAGTTTATCACTTATAGATTTTTAAAGGGGAGAGAAGGATTGCAAGAACGGCAAAGGAGTTGTTCAATCACAAACATTTTTTTCTATGGAATGTTATCAAAAGGACATTTGGGGTGTTGAAAAATAGATTTCAAATTTTAAGGTCAACGATGACTTATCATATCAAAGACCAAGCCTCTGTCGTATTATGATGCAAGCCCAACCCAATTAAGTCAAGGTCCAAAATCGTAACGCTCATTTGACCAACTTGAACTAAGGCCATGAAGAAACCAAGTATTAAAGAAGTTGGCCCAAACATTCTTGGCCAAATCCACCATTGGGAGTCCCTAAGAGATTTCTTTAAGATTCTCTTGCTCTTCCTCAAGTTAAGAAACTTCTCTTCCATTGAAAGCTACAAAGAAATGTCATTTGGAAGTCACTATTCATCTTGAAACAAGAATCAAGACTTTGAATCTTACATCAAGACCTTGGACAACACAAACTTTTGTAGTAACCCAAGATAGTGGGATTTCTCTACCATCTTTCTTTTCTTATCTGGTGTAATCTCAACCTTGGGATCTTAGGGGTAGAAGTTGAGATTTTAAACCACCTTATAGACTTTACCCTAACATATCCTAGATTGGAATATATATATATATATATATATATTTGGTAAGATTGGAATGGATTCACTATTCTTTTATGTATAACATTGAAGTTGAAAATAACACAACTAGAAAGAGATTGGCCTCCTGCTAGACGGGCTTAGTGCACAAGAGCTTCCCAACACGTAAGTTTGAGGAAAAGTGAAAATTGAATCCCACTCTCTCAAATCCAATCCCATAATCTAAGATGCGACCTGAGCAAGGGAGGGATGGAGTAGGGTGTCAATTCCAGGCTTAACCCAGTTACCCTGATCGAGCTTGACTGTTTAAAGTTTGGCCTTGCCCGACCAGTTTATAAAATGTCGGGCTTGAGTCTAGCTTGTCTGTTAAACGGACATTCATGATGTAGGGGTGTGAACCGATGGGCGCCCCGACCGAGCCCAATTTGTTCACCCCAATCGGTTATAGGACTTTAATATTTTTAATATTTTGCAGATATATTTTCCAACAGGTTTTTTAAAGTGTTCTTTGACAGAGAACATGATTTAATGTTCAAATGGAAGCTCTCTTTTCGTGGTTGAAGCTTTTTTGTCTTCTTAATTAATTTATATTTGTGATGAAAAAGAATACATAAGTGAGAATTGAGAGGGGGTGAGAAAACCCATTTAGAGCCCGGTCAAGACTCGTTTAGAGTTAAACCTAGCTAAGGCCTGTTTATGGCAGCCCCATTATAGCCCAAGACCTATCGATCCGCTTATAAATTATACCATGCCCACGAAAGCTAAGCCCATTTAGTTAAACAGGTATTCACAGTGCACACTTGAAAATGGTCAAAAAAGGTTAGAGTTTCCTTACTATAATGCTTATACCTTTATCCATGTGGTATGGATGGAGCCATGGAGGTATGAGGACCGCACTGGTACCCACAATAACCGCCTCACCTTTTGACCACATGAAGTCCGATTCTTTTCAACGTCTCGAGAAAGGTTAGAGTTTCCTTACTATAACTCTTATACCTGATATATCAATAGGTGCATTCTCTTTCGAAATGTGAAAGAAAAGTCTTTACATTCCCTATTCCTAAAGTAATTGGAATATAGCCTA
>NC_056570.1:23419323-23423184 GCF_013358625.1 Macadamia integrifolia
TACTAATTCTCTAAGATCCTGAATGCTAAACAATAGGAGTTCTTGATCCTAATTGAATTCCATCACTGAGATTAAGGTTCCTAAATACCATGTGGTCTCCTCCAAGGTTTTAAAACTCAGGATCGATCTCAATCAAATACCACTAGATCGATATTAGATCAATCGAGGCTTAGGACTAGTCTCTACTGATACTGATCCAATCCAAGTTTTGAAACCATGGACCCATGAGGAAATCCAATATGTAGTTCAACTCTCCTAGTGGCCTACCTATCAGGAAAAGAAAAAAAAAAATAGTTCTAATATGTGGTCCTCTCCTATAAGGAGGAACCAAACCTACTTTCAGTTCGTTCTATTGATTAGTGTCCCCACAAGTGTTGACTAAGCCTTTTAGCACTTCTATAAATTTGAATGCTTTTGGCTGTTCTAACACACCCACTCAAATGGAAGGCAGAGGATTGGGACTCAAAGACAAGCTCATGTTGGGAGAAGCCAGCTCTATCTTTACTCTGCTCCTTGCCTCTCTACTTTCATCACTTCTTCCCCTCTGCAGTGCTCAAGGTGAAGTGGGTTTATAATTTCTAAGAAAGGCAATAAACTGCAACTTTTCTTCTGTAATATCTTTCGATTATAATTGAGTTTTTGTTAGCCCATATATAAATGTTTCAGTGCTTTTGTAGGGATTAAGTAAGAAGCCTGAACAGGCCCAGCCCTGTCATGAGGTTTCTCACCTTAGACTGAGGCCATGTTTGGGCCCAGATAAGTCTAAATCTTTATGCCCTGAGTCCAGACCACCAGAATATCACAGACTATATCCAATAAAGAAAGGAAAATAGACTTCCAGAGCTTCCAGATGCATCATCTTTTTATTGCTGTTTCTTCCCCCTCCCCTCCCCTCATTTCCTCTCCTCTCCTCTCCTCTCCTCTCTTCCCGATTTTGATGTATTGTCATTTGTTTAGTTGTTTTGCCCCCTGGTTTTTCGTCATTTGAAAATTACATGATTACTCACTTCTGGGTTTCTCTTTACAAAATTACCTACCAAAAGTTTCGGTTAACAAAAATACCCAAAATTAGGTTTCTCTTTACAAAATTACCCACTTAAAATTTAAGTTAACAAAAATATCCAAAATTGAGTTTGGATTTACAAAACTACCCACTCAAAGTTTTAGTAATAAAAAAATACGTAATTATATGTGGAAGATGAAGAATCACTATTTTGGGTAGTTTTGTAAACCCAAACTTGATTTTGGGTATTTTTGTTAACTGAAACTTTGGGTGGATAGATTTGTAAACCCAAACCTAATTTTGGGTATTTTTGTTAACCAAAACTTTTTATGGGTAATTTTGTAAAGGAAAACCTAAAAGTGGGTAATCATGTAATTTTCCCTTTGATCTTTTGTTGGGGTCCCCACTTATGCTGGCCTTTTTGGCTTTACAGTTGTATTTTGATCTCTTTATTTTAATATATTTTTAACATGGCAGTGTTTTCTGTCTGCTAGAGGCATTTGGGCCCACACACTGGGGTACGGTGGTCATTGCATGCTCACTGTATCCATAGTGCAGAGGCCTCACTTATAGACAGAAAAATTTGTCCTTTTTAATTCACCACTCCCATATATATATATATATATATATATATCTATATATTATTTTTCCAAAATATGATCAAACCCTAACTAAAAAAACTATTGTTAAAAATAAGGGAAAGGGGGGAGGCTGGGGATGTTGCAAACGTGCCCAACATGTGTCATTCTCACTCCTTCCCTTTGGAAAAGACCCCTTGTCCTCCTAATCTCCTATGTAAAGCCCTGTGATATGATTGGTGTATGTCGCTAGTTTACCAGAATCTGACATCATACCCGACCCTCTCCCAATAAGAAAGATCAAAGAAGTAAAGATATCTAATCAAAAATCTTTTGCCTAATTCGTAAAATACCAAGTTTGTTTATTTATTTATTTTTTGGTTTTCTCATGGAATTTTCTTCCCTGTTTTTTTTCCCCCTCTCCCAAAATGGAATCCCCATGAAAGAGCAGGCATCAATATACCGTTTGGTTACCTAAATGGAAGCTGCAAGGGTCCAGATCAGTGGTCCAAACTTCACTCAGATTCGAAGGTTTGTGGTGATGGAAAAATGCAAACCCCTATTGCACTTCCTGGGAAAAGACTGCAAGTTTCATCTGGCTTGGGGAAGTTAGTGGGGGATATTAAATCAGGCCCTGCAACATTGAGATTTAAGGGATATATTGAAGTACGTTATCATCTAATGAATTAATTAATTTCCACCTCTCTGAGCTACTTTCATGTAAAAGCCAAACATGCTCCATTACAATTAATGACAAACGAAGAGATCATAAGCCCCTGGTCAGATATATAGAGATCAGCATAAGCTGTAATTGTTGTGCATTCTTGGAATGCAATTTAGGTCAATAATGCATTCCAAGAAATAATATTATATGTAGCCTTAATTTTCCTCTCTCCCATGATTTTAAATATATGGACCGCTGTTTATCTAACTTATCTCAACATTTTTTCGAGTCTTGGACACCCAAGCCTTTGAAGATCTCAACTCTAAATCATGGTTATGTTGGTGTATGATGTCTTGTATTCCGTCATTGTTTAATTAAGGGAGTATTGGTGCAGTGCTTCAACAAGTAGGACAGCGATCCCACTAGCCGGTTAGTGGGCCATGGGGGTTGTAAGGGGAGCAAGAGGCCCCCTGCATAGCGGGGATGTAGGGGGGCGCAGTCCCCCGCTCGAATTTTTTATTTGAGGGCAGTTTTGTACTTTTCTAGATTCGCTATATATCTGTAGCGTGGGTTTCTTTATCTGTAATGCAAACAATACTGAGAGGTGTGAGGACGAGCGCTGTAACTCTATTCTCCATTGATAGTGAAGCAGGATCTCATTTCACCGAGAACGTAGACAATCTGGCCAAATCTCGTAAACCTGTGTGCATTGTTTGTTCTTATTTTTCTATTGTCTTCTGCATCGTTTTAGGGTTGCGTTTCTACAGATCAAAGAGAAAGAATTATACAACTATAATTTGAAAGCTTATTACATCATTAGCGGACACTTTGAAATTAAGACTAGGTTTAGTATGATCTTTTGGATTGCGTTATTGACCTAGAATAAATATTTAGTTTGAAAGCGTATTACATCATTGGCGGACACTTTGAAATTAAGACTAGGTTTAGTATGATCTTTTGGTTTGCATTATTGACCTAGAATAAATACTGAACATACACAAAATCTGTTTTTCTAACAACTCATCTGTTTTTGCAGCTTAAATGGAAGGAGGATGCAGGGACTCTCAATATAAATGGCACTCGGTACAGCCTAAAATCATGTCAATGGCATTCACCTTCTGAGCATACCATTGATGGATCAAGGTGTTATAACTTTGCAATTTGTTTTTGTCACATAAGCAATATAAAGTTACTGCTTAGTCCATATAATCTTAATTGGTTAATGCCTAGGTAACATCTGACTTGTTTACTTATAACTCCTATTACAGGTACCCCGTGGAACAGCATTTGTATCATTCAAGTAGTGATGGAAAGCCATCATTGGAATCGCCTTCCAATTTGGCAGACATGACCCCTTCCTTTCTAAGGTGGTGAGATGGACCTCCCTCTCTCTCTCTCTCTCTCTCTCTCTCTCTCTCTCTCTCTCTCTCTCTCTCATGCAGTTTATGCATATATAGGAACAGGTTATATCAAGTAATGAGATAATAACATGGTCTTCCTTTTTGGTAGCTGGTCCCTTACCCGAAATCAATTGGGAGTAAAGTGAGGGGTGTGAATATTATCAATCCTGGAGATATAAATTTTCCAAGCAATGAATATTAGAGATACATGGGCTC
>NC_056570.1:23423204-23429912 GCF_013358625.1 Macadamia integrifolia
TGTTTATTTATTTATTTTTTGGTTTTCTCATGGAATTTTCTTCCCTTTTCCCCCCCCCCTCTCCCAAAACGGAATCCCCATGAAAGAGCAGGCATCAATATACCGTTTGGTTACCCAAATGGAAGCTGCAAGGGTCCAGATCAGTGGTCCAAACTTCACTCAGCTTCGAAGGTTTGTGGTGATGGAAAAATGCAAACCCCTTTTGCAATTCCTGGGAAAAGACTGCAAGTTTTATCTGGCTTGGGGAAGTTAGTGGGGGATATTAAATCAGGCCCTGCAACATTGAGATTTAAGGGATATATTGAAGTACGTTATCATCTAATGAATTAATTAATTTCCACCTCTCGGAGCTACTTTCATGAAAAGCCAAACATGCTCCATTACAATATGCAGCCTTAATTTTCCTCTCTCCCATGATTTTAAATATATGGACCCCTGTTTATCTAACTTATCTCAACATTTTTTCGAGTCTTGGACACCCAAGCCTTTGAAGATCTCAACTCTAAATCATGGTTATGTTGGTGTATGATGTCTTGTATTCCGTCATAGTTTAATTCAGGGAGTATTGGTGTAGCACCTCAACAGGTAGGACAACGATCCCACTAGCCGGTTAGTGGGCCATGGGGGTTGCAAGGGGAGCAAGAGGCCCCCTGCATAGCGGGGGTGTAGGGGGGTGCAGTCCCCCGCTCAAATTTTTTATTTGAGGGCAGTTTTGTACTTTTCTAGATTCGCTATATATCTGTAACGTGGGTTTCTTTCTCTGTAATGCAAACAATACTGAGAGGTGTGAAGACGAGCGCTGTAACTCTATTCTCCATTGATAGTGAAGCAGGATCTCATCTCACCGAGAACGTCGACAATCTGGCCGAACCTCGTAAACTTGTGTGCATTGTTTGTTCTTATTTTCTATTGTCTTCTGCATCATTTTAGGGTTGCGTTTCTACAGGTCAAAGAGAAAGAATTATACAACTATAGTTTGAAAGCGTATTACATCATTAGCGGACACTTTGAAATTAAGACTAGGTTTAGTATGATCTTTTGGATTGCATTATTGACCTGGAATAAATACTGAACATACAGAAAATCTGTTTTTTCTAATAACTCATCTGTTTTTGCAGCTTAAATGGAAGGAGGATGCAGGGACTCTCAATATAAATGGCACTCGGTACAGCCTAAAATCATGTCAATGGCATTCACCTTCTGAGCATACCATTGATGGATCAAGGTGTTATAACTTTGCAATTTGTTTTTGTCACATAAGCAATATAAAGTTGCTGCTTAGTCCATATAATCTTAATCGGTTAATGCCTAGGTAACATCTGACTTGTTTACTTATAACTCCTATTGCAGGTACCCCGTGGAACAGCATTTGTATCATTCAAGTAGTGATGGAAAGCCATCATTGGAATCGCCTTCAAATTTGGCAGACATGACCCCTTCCTTTCTAAGGTAGTGAGATGGACCTCTCTCTCTCTCTCTCTCTCTCTCTCTCATGCAGTTTATGCATATATAGGAACAGGTTATATCAAGTAATGAGAACACACCCAAATCATTTTGAAGATCAAACTTCAACTCAGTTCAAATTTATATTGGAGATAATAACATGGTCTTCCTTTTTGGTAGCTGGTCCCTTACCTGAAATCGATTGGGAGTAAAGTGAGGGATGTGAGTATTATCAATCCTGGAGATATAAATTTTCCAAGCAATGAATATTAGAGATACATGGGCTCTATTACTACTCCTCCATGCAATGAGGGTGTTACTTGGACCATGCTTAAGGAGGTTGGCTCCCTTTAACATTTTTCATTTACTTCACCAATTTATCGTCTATGATAACCTTACTAAAACAATATTTTTGTAGGTTGGAACGGTCTCAAGGGCTCAAGTGAAGGCATTAAGGGAAGCTGCTGCTCCAGTAAGTCATTTTTTTTTCTTTTAATTAATTAATTTATTTTTGTTATTTTTTGGGAGGGGGTGGGGGTGGAATTATTCAAGCGGCAATAACCTAGTGTGTGTTATGAACTGGTATTTTGCCTTTGGTATGCTTACTACCTCTGATGGTGCCCATGAGGAAGCATTGTTAAAAAAACCTGGAATCGGCCAAAACATGACCTAACCCTAGAATCCATACAAGGATCAGCTCAGCCTGATCAGCCAGAATCAGGATTGGTGAAACCCTAAGAGGAATTGAGCCTTCTAAAAAAAGCATATAAGGTGTGCCGTTTACTTCTGCCTTGTGGAAAATTGATGTAGTCATTTTTGTTGTCATATTTGGTGTATATCAAATTTTTCCAATTATGCTGACAATACTTGGTTGATTGATTTGTGCCTTTTTTATTTAAAGCTTGCCTGAGACTTGTACACGAATTTGAGTCCCCTCTTAAGGCACCCTCCTTTGCTCCCTCATTGGAAGTTTTCCCTTATATTTTCAGTCATCCAAATTCTTCAAAAGCATTAAGGTTTCTAGCCACTTTCTAACTTTTATTTTGAATATATAATGGCAAAGTCTCAATGGTGATTGAATTGGAACTTGACACATGAATTGAATGTTATATGAATATGTTTAAAAAAGTTGAGATCAAATCAAACTTGCCATATGGTAGATATAGAAACACTGCTTGAGCCCCAACTTCATGGATATTAAGGAAATGAATAGATCAAGTGGGCTTCAGTACTGACCGATTCCATAATGGTTTATTAGTTGTTACCTCTTACCATAATTTTTGTATTGAATACTTATTTTCTTTCTTCTTTTTCAGGGATATGAAAATAATGCAAGACCTATTCAACCGCTGCACAATAGGACTGTTTGGTTATATGAAGAAGGCTGTAATTAGCATGGAATATATAACCTTGGAAAAGAGTTATGCATTTTGATAAAAAAATAAATAAATAAGAATAAGAATGAAGAAGAAGGGAGAGGTTGCAATTGCTGTGTTCCTGCATGGGAAAAAAAAAACTAGCATGATTTCATGCATGAATAAAACTTAAATTGCATATATTTGTGTTTTGAATCTTTTGATCTCATCAGACACATGTGTTTGGTGATTCATATGAAGATGGAAGAAAGGGGAAAAAATGCAATAGTATATTTTACAACATTCATAAAATGTGGGGCCTTATAGACCATATTACCATTCAATTATCTAGCATTATGAGCAGAAATTACAAATATATTACATTGTAACAGTGTATTTTGTAAATACATTGGAGGACATTATGAGAATTTTGCATGGGCTACACGTAAGGGTGTTAATCGGTTTGGTTTCAGTTCGGTTCACATTTATTTGGTTGAAACCAAAACTACACCATTTAAATGGTTGCACTTTCTGAAATTGTAACCGTTTACTAAATGGTTCCACGATTTTTAAATGGTTTCGATTTCACGGTTTTAAACGGTTTTGATTGCTGTTTATTCTATACGGTTTCTAAACGGTTTACAATTAGTTTGCTAGTTTATTTGCATGCTTACTAAAATTTGCTTATATTGATAAACGCTTCAATTTTGTATCAAATTAAATGAGGCATTGAATAAGTAAGGATTTAACTACATACCTACATAATAGGAGTAAATTATTGAGTATACTCTTGGACAGCCTCTACAGTCCTAAATTGTTCCTTAAATTAAACCCATTATGTTTCGTTAAAACAACTAAATATTTAATTGTTATATGGGTTAATCGGATCAATTTTGACGGTTTAAACAGTTCGATTTTCACGATGTCAATTTGATTTGAAACTAACGGGTTAAATGGTTAAAACCGACCCAACCCATTTAACTAATCGGTTTTAAACTTCAAACCAGAACCAAACCATTTACTAAACTGTTTTACAGTTCGATGTAAAAGGCTCAGTTTGATTTTGGCAAATGATTACCGTTTCAAATTCACATCCTTAGGCTACAGTGAAAACAAAAGAACGATCATCCTTATCAAATAGGGATTGAGTGAATTGTGTCGGCACTGGCATTGGTCACCGCTGATAAGAATACTAATTAACGTGGATCTGTTATATCAGATCGAATCAGACTATTTTGCCCCTCAAAATCCCAACCCATGTTTCGCTACAACCCATATAGTATCGGTCTCGATTCCTAAAACTATGTCCCGTTATAAGAATTTTCACCTACACCTCTACGTTTTTGCTTTGTGGACAATATGATTTGGATTTTGATTATTAGGTAGATAATAAATCCCATGGGTACTCTTTCATTTGATTTTTAATATTTTCCTTTCAAAAATAATTTCATTTTTTTCCATAATTTTCTTAACACTATTAAGACACATGGAGAAGTCAGATAAGTGTGAAATTTATTATGTGACTGGTAAATGGCATGGACAAAATATCCACAAATCTAGGCACAAATCTAGGCACAAACCTAATGGCCATATGAGAATCATAATGGATGTGTAGGAACTACTTCACTCCTAACCTTTTGGTTTCAAAATTTTAAGATGAGGGTAAGACTTCCTAAGAATATTTGGGTGTGGATTCAATAAGTCCTAGGAAGTATGAGAAAAAATAAGTTTTCCAAATTTCACATCCCCTTGGAAGTGGATAGTGTTTGCAATTTGAAAAAATATGTACACAAGGTTCATCTGGATGTACTAAGTTATCTTTTTTCATTGAAAAAAAAAAAAGACTGAAAGAAAATAGATAATTAGTGAGGATTTAAAAGCAGCTTCTTATGATCTTAGTCTTTGCTAAGCTAATGGCACTGATACTTAGAATTTTCGTAGCGCTAAGTAAGCCTTTGAACACGCCTAGAGAGACTTGAGAAGAAAACTTGACAGAAAAGTTAGGTAGTTTGTGAGAATGAAAGCTTTCTTGGTGCCTTGGTCAAATGAGGCCACCCTATTCATAGGCACCCATGGTTACAAAGAATGGATAGGATATGCACTCATATTATTGTCATCTGGATGTTATGAGCTATGTTGGCTAATCATAATTCAAGAGCAATATTTTTTTTACACATGGACAGTAAGTCAGTGTCAAAACCTACTCAACCATAATAATCCTAAACAACAGCTTAAAAAGAGAAGAAAAAAATGAAACCAGATCATTAATTTCTTGTTAGAACAAACACCAAGAATCATAAATAGAAAAACAAACTAATTCAAGCAAAGATGACACAAATTTAATGTGGTTCACACACCAATATGATGTGCTACATATACGGGCAAAACTGAAGATGATTCACAATGTTGGAAGAAAAAAACTACAAGGGAGATCTCTCAAGAACACTCGAAGTTGCAACAAGAACTCTCACTTACAAACCCTAACTCGAAAAATCCCAAATCACTCCTCTTTCTTTCTTACTTGCACAACTAGACAATAAAACAAATATATACTCCTCCAAAGTAGGTTGATCCATCGAGTCGCGTCTCATGGTCGGGTCGAACCATACCACGGGGGCTTCGCCCTGCCCAGAGCCCATCACTGATCTCAAAAAATCTTCCATTTGAATTTCCACTAAAATTTTCGAACAAGTCAATCATCAAAATGGGTACAAGAATTTGAGGCACACATAACATTTATAGGTCATTCTAAATTAGCCAAGTTCATGTAAGTTATAATTCTAATGAACAAACCTATTACCAATTGCCAAAGAGGCCAGTTTTGGTTCACCTGGGACAACTCAACTTTTATCCAGCAAGCTTGCTAGGAATCCATTAAATCTTAAGTTCAACTTCTAGTTTTAATCTTGTAACAATGGACCCGTTTAGTCGTCCTATCAAATTCAGTTTACCCTAGCCATCCTTTTTGTTACTAAATGTGAACATTGAATTATATAAGGATGCATAAGCTTGACAAATCCTTAGAAACAAATAGAAAAAAACTTCCACCCACCATGTGTACCAGTTAATATATATTGAAAAAAGTACTTAAATTTCTTTGAAGAAGAGACATGTATAACAAATAAAACTGCTATGGAAAAACAAAAATGTTGAAACAGTAAACCCAAAAACTATACAAAAAGCAGTAAAAATCAACCTATGTTGGCTGCAAGAAATACAGATAATTCTCTCCATTTCCCTTTCCCACCTGCCCTTGAAACCAAAGGGGAGCCTATGTGTTAACATGCGCTTGAATATTCAAATGTAAAGAGGTCATCTGTCTGTGTCTTGATGATCTCTGATTAAATATGCCTCTGTTTAAAGAAGTTTTTGAAAATATTACAGTAATGTGTGATTATTCAAACAATGGGATTGAGTTGCCCCTATTCATGATAAATTGGGAGAAACTCATCTAAAGTGGCATGGACATGTGCAACGAAGGCCTTTGAAGGCTCCAGTATAAAGAGTAATGATTTATTTCCAATTGAAAGAGTTAAAAGAGCTAAAGTAAGCCTAAAATAATCATAGGAGAAGTGGTGAGGAAAGAAAGACATGTATGGCTGCATATGATTGGAATCTTGTATGAATTTGAATAGATTTGACTGCCTCAAGAAATAGGATCCATTTAGCAAATCCATTTAGTTGCGATAAGACTGAATTGGGTTTAGTTGAGTTGAGTTATGATTATTCACAAATGAAAGAGTATGACTTCTATATGGCAATAGTTGTCTACACTTAAAAGCAAACAATATGTCATATCATCATAACTTATGAATGTATGACTGGCATAACATCTACGATTGGATTGAAAAAAGCGTAAGCCTCGGGAAATTTGGCAAAGAAAAAACTACTCCGGTGAAAGGTAGAATGA
>NC_056570.1:23429962-23450893 GCF_013358625.1 Macadamia integrifolia
AAAGAATTGCATTTTGACTGAGTTATTAATATAAGATAAGGGAAAAATGAAACAAATAAGATAAATTAAAAAATCCTTCTTTCACCATAAAAAAAAATTATGAATAAGATTAATTTCAATAAAGAAAGAATTTGCTTGAGGGCTATGGGGTGTCTGAGGATTCCTATCACCAGTAATGCCATATTTGTAAACTAGGTGGAATGAAATGATACCATTTTCACTCTGAATAGAATCTGATCATGCAAGCTTCTCCACCCAATATAGAGATAAGGTTATTGATGTTACTAAACTGTCATCCATCAGTTTTGGAATCCAACCGCTGAGCATCTGTGCACATACCTAATAGCAAACCATGTGAACCCAAGACACATGAGTACAACCAGTAAGGGCCTCAACTGGTAGTAGGTGATTGGTCCCACCAAGCCTTCACCAGGGAGGAGAGGATTTAAACATGTGAATGTACAACCCTCATAGCATGACATGTGAATACAAATCAGTATAAGTACTGAAATGATCAGTGATTCCACAAGAGATACCTAATCATTAACACTTCTATAAATTTGAAGGCTTTTGCTTGTTCCATCTAACACACATCTAAAATGGAAGGCAGAGGATTGAGACTCAAAGACAAGCACATGTTTGACAAAGCCAGCAATATCCTTATTCTCCTCGCCACTCTTCTTTCATCACTTCTTCCCTTCTGCAGTGCTCAAGGTGAAATGGCTATATTACATTTCCTCGGAAATACCCTAGATTACTACTCTTATTCTGTAATATCTTTTGATCATTATTGGGTTTTAGTCTGCCTATCTCTAAAGTGTTTAATGCTTCTTCAGGGATATAAGTGGGTATGTAGGCCATGTTTCTCAATTTGGAGTTTGGACTGAGGGCATGTTTGTGCCTAGATAAGTCCAAATTGTATACAATGAAGTCCAATTTTTTTAGGAGAGTTCAGAGCTTCCTTCCATGTCTAAGAGATGTGCTTCCTCTGAATTAGTTTTCCATTTTCCAAATGTTTCTCATCATTTTCTTATCATATTTAGAAGAAAGCCGTTTGTGATTCCAGCATTTTATGTCATATTTCTATCTAATATTCTGCTATTGATGCTTAAAGATAATCTAAACACTACTTTTCCAAAATATACTCAAATGTGAATTAGGTATCTAGGTTTTCAATCCTTTGAGAATGTTTTTCTAGGAGATCACCATTAATTAGGAAAAGTAATTAGATAAATTATTATAAAAAAGGGTGAATAATTGGCTTAATGGTTTTGCCATAATTATAACCACTGTTAGTTAAAACAGGAACGGCAAAAAAACAGAAACGTATGGTACAGATTTTAAACAGATAAAAATGATGAACGGTATGGTAAAAAAAAAGGGAATGGCAAAAGGATGAAAATGAATGGTACGAGTATTAAACGTGTAGTTTTCAGAAAAACGAAACCAAAAAAATGGCAGTATACTCATTCAATTTGAGAGATTATTATCTGTATACATGCATCTAATGTTCCAAAAGCTCTGGGAGTCCCAAGATAAAATAGTCCAATGGGCTACAAGAAGATGAGATGTTGCTAGCTTTAGCTTCTCCTTACTCAATGGGTTATAAGAAGATAAGATTTTTTTCCTATAGATAGTATGGAAGTTAAAAACCAAAATCCAAGTATCAAATTGTCTTCACTCTGCACTTTTACTAATGGTTTTTTTTTTTTTAATAAAATTCTTATTTTACCCTTAAAAAACGGATACGCATTTAAAACGGCTATTTAAAATGGATTCTTTTGCCGTTTCTGTTTTTTTCCATATTGTATAATAGCATACGAGAAAACACGTTTTAAACAGAAAAAACTACAACCGCGTTTTAAACGCGTTTTAACTAACAGGGATTAGAACTGCAGTACCTTTGTCTAATGGAAGGTATTCTAGGTAATCAAGATTTCAGCCTTACATCAACCTCATGCCAACATCATAATGGTGTTCCATCTTTTCTATGCCAATGGTGAATGCTCCATATAACCATGGAGATTAACCACCCCCACCCCGGCCAAAAAAATAAAAGAAGGAAAGGACCGAGTTTTGCCACACCAATCCCTTGACCGATGGGTTCTGATGGTGTCCATAGAGGATAGCGCAACAGTGGGGATATATTTTAATATTCGTAAAAAGGGGGAGAAGACATCTATGGCCATTGATGGCTGTGCTTTACCTTTCACGCATGATGAAGGAAAACTATCTCAAAAAAATCAAATTCAAAATCAAAGAAGGAAAAGAGATTTATTGAACCACCATTTGCTTAGTTCATAGAATTACATGTGCATTTTTTTCCCTTACTTTCCTCATTGCATTTCTTCTCTTATTCTTTTTTCGCTACTGAAAGAACAGGCAAAAATACACAGTTTGGTTACCTAGAAGGGAGTGACAATGGTCCAGATCAGAGGGCTAAAATCAACCCAGATTGGAAGGTTTGTGGTGATGGAAAAATGAAATCTCCTATTGAAATTCTTTGGACAAGAGTGCAAGTTTCATCCGGCTTGGGGAAGTTAGTGAGGGATCATAAACCAGCCCCTGCAGCATTGAAAAATAGGGGACATGATATTGATGTAAGTTATCATCTAATGATTTAATTTCCATTTCCATTTCTCTTTGTGATTACCATCATGTATGCCAAGCATGCTCCATTACATCCATTGTTTGATAGTTTATACTTCAAAATAATCTTTCCAAGAGTGTCATCAGGGATCACTTGATCTGTTTTTCTAAGAACTTAAACCTGTTTTTGTAGGTTACATGGATGGAGGATGCAGGGGTTATCAATATAGAAGGAACTGACTATAGCCTAAAATCATGTCATTGGCATTCACCTTCTGAGCACACCTTTACAGGATTAAGGTTTTAAACGAAGGAACTGACTATAGCCTAAAATCATGTCATTGGCATTCACCTTCTGATCACACCTTTACAGGATTAAGGTTTTAAACTTCTCATTTTGTATTCATAACATTAGCAATGTAAAGTCATTGCTTAGTCCATAAAATCTTACCTGCCTAGTCCCCCTAGGTAACATCTAACATGTTTACTTATAACTCCTTTTGCAGGTACCTCTTGGAATTGCATATGGTTCATTCAAGTAGTGATGGAAAGGTAGCCGTCGTTGGAATCGTCTACAGATATGGCAGACCTGATCCCTTCCTTGCTAAGGTAGTGAGATGGGGGGATCCTCTCTCTCTCTCTCTCTCTCTCTCTCTCTCTCTTGTAGATAATAATGTGGTCTCCTGTATGGCAGCTGGTCCCTTACCTCAACTCAGTTGGGACTACAGGGAAGGATGTAGGTATTATCAATCCTAGAGAGATAAATTTTCCAAGCAAAGGATATTACAGATACATGGGCTCTCTTACTACACCTCGATGCACAGAGGGTGTTACTTGGACCATAATTAAGGAGGTTGGTGGCTTAAAACATTTTTCATTTACTCCACCAATGTCTCTTCTGTATCATAACCCCACTAAAATAACATTTTTGTAGGCTGGAGTGGTCTCAAGGGCACAAATGAGGGCATTAAGGAAAGCTGTTGAACCAGTAAGTCATTCTTTTATTTTCATTAGCGACAACTGCTTGAGCCTCAACTACATGGACAATAAGGAAATGAATTAGATCAAATGGGCTTTTACTACTGACCTATTCCTTAATGTCATCTTAGTTGTTTCCTATTGCATTAGGTTTTGATGGAATATTAATTTGTTTACTACCTTCTGTTGTAGGGATATGAAGCAAATGCAAGGCCTATTCAACAGCTAAACAATAGGACTGTTTTGTTATATACTCCATGGGTGATTGAAGATTCTAATTAGCTTGGGAGTTATATAACCTAAATGAAGGAAATAAATAAATAAGGATGAGGGAGAGCTTGCAATTTATGTTTGCATGCATGGAAAATAGCTAGCATAATTACTGGCATAAATAAAATCTAAATTTCATAAATTTGTGTTTTTTGATTTTTCGATCTCATCAAACACTCAGTGTTTGATAATTCTTTTTGCTAGAAGTCAACAAATTCATATTATTAAAATGAAATTAATGAAATACAAACTGAAAAATACGAATCAAGTGTTTGGTAGCCTTTTTCTACCTCCTTTTACCTCTTTTGAGAACATTTATTCTCATGTTTACTATTATCTTAGACCTTATTGGATCCATGTAGCCGACCCCATCAAGTTAGGATAAGGTTATGGTTGTTGTTGTTGTTGTTGTTGTTGTTTGAAAGGGAAAAAATGAATTTGTAGATTTTGCAACATTCACAAAGTGTAGAGCCTTATGGACCAAATTGCCACTCAATTGTCATACATGACATTGTAATGGGTATGTATTTTGTATATAAATTGGAGGGCATTATGGGAATTTTAAGAATGTTACGAGCAAATCGGGATCAATCATCCTTCTCAAAGCAGGAATTGGATGAATAAAATCTATGGCCTAAAAACATATCCGTAAGGTATAAGGTGGGACCCTTATAGCCCACTTCTCATACAAATATTTTGAGTTTTAATTAAAAAAAAAAAATTTTGTGTACGCAGCATGGTTATCAGCAGCAGCTAATAACATTATTCATTGTTTAATAAAACATCAAATAAATGGAAGACTGGTTTCCGACGGGCGGACTCTGATGTCTAACAGCTTCCCCAAACTACGGATTAGAAAACAAGATATTTAAGATTGGGGAATAGGTTCTTTGACCATGAGGTATTATCTATGCTTAGACGTATAAGAGTTTTTTTTATTTTTTTATGAACAGAAAAAATATAATAAAAAATTCTAGCCATTGTAAGGAGACCATTACTTGGCCATCAAAAACTCTCAATTATTGTCGGATTTTGCCTGGGAGAATTTGAATGACCTAAAACTGTGGATTGTTTGTTAAGTCTGTATCCTCTCCTTTGCGGCCTTGCGGATAACCTTTCCATCCCCATCTCACATTATCCATGGGATGTGGACACCATCTTTGGAATGCGTGCGATATGATGGAGATCATCATATATATATATATATATAAATAATTTAAGTTCAACATGTACAGTCTTACTCAACTTTATAATACATGAAAGTGATTGAAAAGCCCAATTTGAGGGTCAATGAGAAATGCCAATGCCACTACAGAGTTTTAGACGGCTAGCATTTTTTGAAGTTAATTTTTGTCTTATCCGGACCTGACAAACTAATTAAGAAACTATTATATTAATGAAAATATAAATACAAGTAAAATTTGACTTATCTATTCAACCAATCCTTTTGAAACAGTAGCAGAAATCGTCTGTCTTAAGTAGAGTTGAGTCGTATAGTATGTATATTCACTTTAAGGTATTTGAACACCCAGTATATTTGTATGCAACCAGGTTGACCCTACGTTCTCATCCCAAGATAAAGCAACTCTCCAATTGCTTAAGGTGCACTCCAATAAGCAATTCTCACAGGTATGTCCAAAGGTAATACTAGAAATTCAAATTAAAAACAGTAACAGAGAACAGAAGCACTTGCAGTAAACACAGAGTAAAAACTTTCATAGTATTCCAGTACCCGAATACAGACAGAATATTTGTATATACTGAATGTAGGCCTTTGTATACGAATGGGTAAACCTGTACAGGTACCCATAGGTATACATGTGTCTCTTTGTATGGGAAGGCTACATGATTCTACGTACAGGTGCATGTACATACGTATGTACATTATACATTAATATGTACGTATCCTTTAAGGAAAAGTGAGGAGCCAAGCCAAAAATTGCATGTAGCAAAAAGTAGGTTCTTTGAACCACCCACACCTCGGCTTTTCTCTGGTCGGCCCTCGCGCACACGATTCAAAAGCACCCGAGGAACCCCCACACACACATGACAAGGGAGAGTGCCTCTTCCTTATGCTTGCACCCTTAACAAACATTCCTATATATATGTCCAAGTTTTCTTTCATCTCTAACCAATGTAGGACTAAACTTTGTGAGAAATTGTAGCTCCTTTCTACTTCACAAGTACTAAAGAGAAAATGGAAAAAGCACTTTTGGAAGGGAAAGCTGAAATTTAAAAGAAGACCTTTTGTTACAAAAGACTAAAAGTTAAATTTCAAAATGACCATTTGAAAAGACAAATTTGACCATAGTTTGAAACTTAAATTCCAACAATATACCTGAAGGGGGCTTACTCCAACAACTTTCAAACCCTGAAGAACTTAATGTCAGTTTCTGTCATAGTATCTAAGTAAATGTTAATGAAGATGTAAAAGAAGATCTTGATGTTCTCTTCCCAGTACTGTAGATATTCACACTTAGCTAGGGAACTACTTGGACTGAACAACATTGAGTTTTTAGAAAAAATGAGAATTTAGATATCCAAATTCTAGGACTCTTGCTTTGAGTTTGATGGATTTTTTTATATCTCATATAACTTGATTGGCCGTGATCCGATGGATCAACCATACTTGGAGAAATATACATTTTTATTATCGTCTTATTGAGAAATAATGTTAGATTTGGGGTTTTTTCATTTTAGGGTTTCTGGATGAGAGTTTTTTTCTGCGAGTTTGGGAGCTCTTGAAAGATCTCTATTGAATTTTTCTTTCAACCTAGTGAATCATCTTCTTCTTCGACCGAGAATGTAGTACATCACATTGGTGTGTGAACCTCATTAAATCTATGTCATCTTGTGTGAATCTGTTCGTTATTTTCGTTTTCTTTGGTACTTGTTCTAACAATGTTCATATATATAATCCATACGAGTATGCCATTAGAAAAAACATGCTACCTACTTCATATTCCAATATTGTTTCTAAATCTATTAAAATATCAAGAAGAAAGAAAAAATATAGACTTTGACTTCCAGCTTTAGTCTACTATAATTTTCATATTTTCAACAAGTTTATATTCAACATCTGATCTCTTCTTCTTTCTTTTTTTTTTTTTTTTTTTTTTTTTTTTTTTTTTTTGGAAAACCTCTAAATCACGTGTTTATTTGTACATCCAACAAAGCGTTGAAGTCAAAATCCCATCTCTTTCCTTTTTGTTAGAGAATTTTGGCCATTTCAGCATATAAATTGACCAAAATATCCTAAAGTAAACTTAAAATGAGATTTTTATTTACATTTAAGGTAAATATTATTGTCTGATCGTATAGCTCCTGCATCAGTGCGGAGACCAATGAGAGTGCATGGATATACATGAATGAGATTTTTTATTTCACAGGGGATATATGGGATGGTAATTTTGCACACTCATGTGTCTGAGTGCAAAAGCTATGTGACCAGCCATGCACAGGAGCTAAGCAACCAAGCTGCATCTTTCTCCCTTAAATTTTGACAATAGCATTTCATAAAAATATTTTAAGAAAACAAAAAAGCATTATAGCCCTTTAAATGGTAATTTTCAAGGATACTTATGTCCCTTTAAATATTTTAAAAATATTTTTCCTTAGAAAGAGCTTAACATCATATATAATTTTGCTTTACCGAATCTAGCAGATATGAAAATTATATAATATCTTTTTTTAATATAATAATTTATTTATAGGTTTTTAAGATATTTTCCCTATTTCAGGAGATCTGATGATCGGAGCCAAAAGATGAACAAGAAGAGAAGAGAAGAGAGAGAGAGAGAGAGAGGAATCACAAGATAAAAACAAATCATTTTATTTAGAATCACAAGATACAAACAAATAATTTTATTAACAATAACAAGATACAAAAAAAAAAGAATCATTTTATTAAGACAAACATAAAAACCTATTTATGCCAATAGGCTCTTTCCATATATATAGGAAATACCAGATATGATATAGGTATTAAATATATTTATTCTTTTTTCTAGCAACCTTCATAGTTGTCATCTAGAATTGAGCTTGAAGATAATCAACCACTTTCTTGTCAAGTTGGAAGGCTTTGGCAAGAATAGCATCCGATATGGAAGGATTTGATCCAAAGACAGAATTTGCGATTGTGATGATACCAGGGTTCTGACTACTTAAACCTGAAATGGCAACAGCATTAGTTTTTCCTTCATTATATTGGAAATGAATGAGTCCTTTAGGGAACACAAACACATCTCCCTTATTAAGGACTTTGCTGATAAGGCGATTATCAGGGTTGGAGGTTACAAAGCCAACATATAGGGTACCCTCCAAGACTGTTAGTATCTCTGTGCCACGAGGGTGTATGTGTGGAGGATTGAGACCATATGGTGCAAAGTCTATGCGAGCCATGGCTATGCCTAGTGTGTTGAGTCCAGGTAGCTCATTCACAGTCACCAGAGTTACTTTCGACCCAAGTTTGTTCGAGGTGTTCCCACAGTTGTCAAGTCCTTTGAAGAGGAAATCCTTGGCTATGGCAAGCTTTGGGTCCTTGCAGAATTTTCCATTCACAAACACTGGGAAACGGAATTTTTTCATTAGTCAATGTAGAGAACAAGTATCTAAAAAGATGCAGAAGATAATGGAATGTGCAAACAATTAATCACACAATCGTACACAAAGATTTACGTGGTTCAGCAAGATTTCTTACGTCAATGGTAAGATGAGATCTAGCTCACTATCAATGGAGAATATGGTTATACTCGCTTGTCCTTCGTCTCTCTCCTATTGTTTACAAAGAAAGAACCCTCGCTACAAATGTAGAGCAAAACATATATAGGTAATTTATCGAAATGCCCATATAGTTTAAAAAAAAATTCTGAGTGTCTATCGCCCTGAACCGCCGCCATGAACCCGCTAGCTCGCTGAGGCCTCAGTAACAAAGATAAACGAATAAGGTGCGCCGATTCCTTCAGACCTCGAACAGCCCCTTCAGAATCAACCCACTTATGCAAAACGATATAATACAAGACATTGTATCTCCAACAATCAAACAATCATATTATCAAGGAAAACTACGCTATGCCCCATGATGATATGTACACAAACACACAAACTAATACATCATATGGGACTAGGAATGGATGTACCTGCAGATTTTGAGTCCTTTACAGCAACACAGGTATCCTGCAGGGGACTGTTATCATAGGCAAAAGCAATCGGAGTAGCCAAAACAAAGAGGACAAGAGCAATATGAAAGTGGGGATCCATCTTTTGGTAGTTTTCTCACACAAACCACCTCGTAATTCTTTTATCTTGATAGGTGAAGGGTTGAGAACTTTAGCTTGGAACTGGTGCCTACTTATAGGATTTTTTTTTTGTTTTGGGATTGGTGGGGAGTCATTGAAAAGGTCTTATGTTGTCTCAAAGTCATTGTTTAAGTTATTCTTATTGGAATAACTATTTCTTTCTCTAACAACTACATCCCACTCTTTTATCAATTTTTGGTTTTCTTTATGGATGTGGCAGTTAATGATCCAAGATGGACTTTCTTCCGGTGACAGCTTCAGTAATTATGGTTCTTCCTATCATCATGAATAAGAGTTTTTATTTTTTTTTTTTGGGGGGGGGGGGGGGGTGTGGGGCTGGGGTGGGGGGTGGGGGTGGTGGGGGGGGGGTTTCTGAGGTGTTTGTAACTTGGGATCTTTTCTGCTGGGGTTTATCTACTATTTCACGTATCTGATATGTGAATAGGTCAATGTTATCTTATCAAAAAACAAAAAGAATAGGTCAATCTTAAGTTGGATTAGGTTTCATTTTGAAAACTTAAACTGAATGGAGAAATTAAGTTTGCTTATAATTAATAAAAAAAATTTAGGACTGAGTAAGCAGAATTTCCATTGTTCTTTCTTTCCTGCCTATTGCTCGCTATGCAGCCAGGTTGATAGGCAATGACTGATGAGTGCCAATTGGCTGAGTAAAACTTAAATAGTGCCCAAGGAAAAAGAATAAGTCCTATCGATTGACCATTACCTTATTAACTCTATTCATGAAATTGATTTAGATAACTTAAATGTTATTTACTCAATAAATTTAAGTGATTCACTTCTTAAAAAACATATTATGTATTAGAGGGCGGACCTCAGCGTAACGAAAAGGTTGTTCCATTGCAACCTAATGGTTGCGGTTTCAAGTTAAAACAGCTTCTCCACAAAGCGGGGTTAAGACTGCATACATTATGACTTTCCCTAAATCTCACTATGGTAGGGCCTCATACATTGATTATGCCATTTTTACATTATGGATTTGATTAGATTGTACTCCAACATTGATGAATCTTGCTCCTTTTGCAGTTTCCATGATGAGATTCTCACTCATTTACTTCTCCGTTGTAATATGGCTAAGGAACTCTTCTTTTTTATTTTGATGTTTATTTTGATTTTATCCATTCAAAAAGAGAAAAATGAGATTTCTCATAGGATAACTGTTATAGTGATCACCATGTTTGTATTTAGGCCAGCTCATTAAAGGCAATTTGAACCGCTTCTAATGATAACACTTTAGATGTTACCATACATTTATTAGCAGAGATGACTTGCAAATCCATGCCCTTCTCCCGGAGACCGGATCCTCTCCTGGACCATGACCTCTTACAACAATCTCACACCATCCATTTTGTGTGAGCCCCCACATCCTTTAGATGGTGTGAGATTGTTGCAGGAGGTCATAGTCCAAGAGAGGATCTGACCTCCTCCTCCGCACTCTATAAGTGTGATTGGATCGAATACTAAGCTTAGTGCCAATTTTGCAAAGATTTTACAAATGCATTTATATTACTATTATTATTATTATTATTATTATTATTATTATTATTATTATTATTATTATTATTATTATTATTATTATTATTATTATTATTATTATTATTATTATTATTATTATTATTATTATTATTATTATTATTATTATTATTATTATTATTATTATTATTATTATTATTTAAAATTATTTTTCAAATTTTTTTTATCCAATTAGTGGTCAAGATTCTGTAATATATTTCAAGATTTAGGCTTGTGCCAGCCTTTTAATCATGTTTTGTCTTTCTACGACGGAGTTTTGTCTTTTCTAAATGGCTGGTGAATGCTCCATATAACTAGAAGATCAAAGAAACGAAAGAGATATAATGAACAACCATTTACCCAATTCATAGAATTACATGTAATTTTTTTTTTTTTTTTTCCCTCTCTCTTTTCTCATTGCATTTTCTTCCCTTTTTCTATTTTCCCGTCCCCCAAAATGGCTTCCCAATGAAAGAACAGGCCACTACACATCGTTTGGTTACCTGAAAGGGAGTGATAATGATCCACATTAGTGGGCCAAACTCAACAGATTGGAATATTTGTGGAATGGAAAAATGCAAGGATTTAATTCCCATTTCCATTTCTCTCTCTGAGTTTCTATCATGTATGCCAAACATGTTCAAAAAATCCATTCATTGATTGTTTTGAGCCATTCTTTGATATTTTATACTTCAAAATCTTTCCAAGAGTGTTATAAGGGATCACTAATCTATTTTTCCAAGAAAAATAAATCTGTTTTCGCAGGTTACATGGAGGAGGATGCAGGGGCTATCAATGTATAAGGCACTCACTTTTTTTGTGCACTCCTTTTATGGAATATGGTTTTAAACTTTTCATGGCTACCCCAGTGGTTGGCACTTCTACCTTAGAAGAGTGTTTTAGGAACTTGGTCAATAAATCAAGACCGCTTTACAGCATCTTAGCCATAATAGTAATTATTAATGTCTTTCTTGCTTTCCAAAAATGTGGTGATCCTCTTGGGCTCTCATTCGATCTCCCCCCTCTGTGGGTCCCTTGTTAGCTACTAACAGACCCCTTGCACAAAGAAAAAGTAAGTCATTGCTTAATCCATAAAACCTTAATTAACTGCCTAATGCCAAGGTAACAGCTAAGGTGTTAAAGCTTATTACTCCTTTTGTAGGTACCCCTTTGAACTGCAGATGGTTCATTCAAGTATCTACAGTTATGGCAGAGCTGACCCCTTCCTTGCAAAGGTAGTGAGATGGACCTCTCTCTCTCTCTCAGACACATTGTAGAGGAACTAATTATAATTAATGAGAACACAGAGATATCGTTTGAAGAACAAACTTCAACTCAGTTAGAATTATTTTGGAGATATTAATATGATCTTCCTTTATGGCAGCTGGTCCCTTACATCTACTCAACTGGGACTTCACGAAGGTTTAAGGTATTATAAATCCTGGAGAAATAAATTTCCGAGTAAAGGATAAATCTTGAAGAACTTAATCTGTTTCTACACTATAAGTAGGTGAATGAAGAGGAAGATCCTGATCTCTTCCCATGATTGAAGACACTCACACTTCCAGAACTAGTTTTGGGACTAGAAAATCTTTGAATTTTCAGAAACAGTGAAATTTTAGATTTCCATATTTTAAGTCTTGCTTTGAGTTTTCAACTGCGATGGATTTCTGATTTCAGCCAATTTGTAATCTAAGATGCTAGAATCCCTGAGTTTTCAGATTTGAGAGTCAATTCTAGGATTTTGTGGGACTGATTCCAATCCGATCCCAATTCCATGTTTTGAATAAATCATTAGGTGAAACCATCGCTGCGATGAATCCTCATTCTTTCTCTTTCCTTCCAATGAAATGACTCTCACCTGCAATCGTAGCCTCAACCCTTCTTCATAATTCAAGGACAAGTGTTTCTGTTCACAAGAAGCCCCTACGCCCACACACACGGATGCACACCCACAGGAGGGGCATGGTGATCATTGCAAGGCCTCTCACGGACCCTTATTCTAGTTTTCATCTTTAAAAAAACAAATGCTATTGGTAAGAATTGCATTCCTTGTACAGCTTCTCTTATCCCCTCTTGTTCATCTCTAGTGAAACAACCACCCCACCCCCCCCAAAAAAAAAAAAAAAAGCAGGTTGAGACTTGAGACCCATTACCACCCACCCCATCATTGAACTGCTCCAACTAAAGGTTGCCTTATGTGGACTTATGACTCTGAATTCTGACCATTTGATGCCAAACCCATGGTTGCAGGAAGAATTCAATTATTAATAATCTTTTCCAACACTATTAAAATATGTAACAGAGACTGAAAAAAATCAAATCAAACAACCCCTAGCCAACCCACAATTCACCAAACACAAACCCCTCAATACTTTCAAAATAAACAAAGAAATCCATCTTTACACCATCCTTTCAAGATTTGCTAACCAAAAAATGCTCAACTTTCTGCAACAACTATCACAAAATTAACTTGGGAGAATTGTTGCAGATCTATTTTTGGAAATGAAGATCAGATGACGGCAACGACTCCTCCTTCTCTATGATCAACTTACATTATCAAATTATCAAATTCTAAACAAAATATAACCGAAGATAAATTCATTTCGAAGCGCTATAGAATCTACAAATCCATAGAAGGTATGCAGGAGAAACTAAATAACAATCCTGTTTACATAGTGGAGAAGAACACAAACTAAAATAACCACATACACACCATTGGCTTCACTCTTCTAAGCAATAAGGAAAGGCAACACAGTCAACATGAAAGACTCATAGGTAAATGTTGCTGAACCTGAGTACATGGTGTCCTTCTCCTTGAACTTCTCTGTGAGTCCCTGCAAACAAACCCCAACCCACGCAATACAGATATCTCATTAACTACAGAAAAACAAATACCTTAACTAATCTCATACATATATGATCATTGTTTTTGTCGGGTTTTGACCGATTCTAGTTTTCTTGGGAAACAGACTATCAAAATGCTGGCTTTAAAAACTAAAAACTTGCAACCAGTGTTTTAAGAATCGGGATCAGATCGTTTATCCATAATGGAATTCTAGGGATAGGGCATATTTTGGCTAATTCTGTTCTTTTAAACCTTACTTATAAACAGCTAAAGATTATTGAGAATATGGCAATTACCTTAACTGTGAGGCAACACCTGCATTCATGAATCAAGGGAAGGGGAACCAAAAAGAAACAAATTAGTAAGTACTACATCAACCTATAGATTAAGTATGAACAATGAATGATTAATAAACACAGATAGAATAGACATACTCGATGAAATTATCGTATTCGATTGCCTTATTTTTACCCCCACTTTTGTCGAATTTAGAGACGAGTAAACCCAAGATGACCGGAGAAACGGAGAATCCCAGACTGAGAAGTGCTTCCCGAAGCTCCGATTCATCGATCTTTCCACTGTGATCTCGATCAAACCTCTCAAAGATTGACTGAATTTTCAAAATCCATACTATTAATTTCATTTTAAAGAACATTAATAATGCTCATAAACTAGAGGCTAAATGTAAGCAAAATTAGCTATGGAAAGTGAGGACTTACCCTCCAGTTCTGAAGACTGTAAAACACTGCTGTGAACTCCTTGGGTCCTGCTTGGTGGCAATTCAAAAAAAAAAAACAAGGTTACATTCAAAAAAGTGGGTCCCACCTGCACAACCATTCCAGCAGTTTCCACAACCACAGCAAAACTTATAATAACTGGACCCCACTATGTTAAACACTGCATATGGCTGGTGTTTCTTACAACGTGAAAACTGTTTCCATCCCCAAAAAAAACGCGGAGAATATAATCAACGGCCAGTATGCCATGGCTACGTCATACATACAGTGGGTCCCAATAAAAACCGCATGGTTCTCACGTTTACAGCTAAAGGGGCATTTTGGTCATTCACCATGGTCGCCGGAATTGCTCAAGAAACTGAAACGGGTTTAGGTGAACTGCAAACTCCGGTTTCTCGGGCATGGAAAGAAAGGAATAAAGAAGAGGCGAACGAGTTGACTCACCGATCTTACGGTTATTGGAACCGGTGAAGAGGTACATGAGAAGGTGAACAGTTCTAAGGCTGAAGCTCTGGTTGTAAGACGATAAGGCTCTCTGCAACTCCTTATCATCTATGAATCCACTACCGTCCTGATCGGCCGCTTGAAAACAAGCCACCACGTTTGGATCGGTCCCCGGTGGGAACGAAGAAGGCACCAGAGAAGCGAATGGGCTTCCGTACCCGGCAGGAGGAGGGTATCCAGACTGCTGCGGTGGTGGTGGACCGTAACCAGGTTGCTGCGGTGGTGGTGGACCGTATCCAGGTTGCTGTGGTGGTGGTGGACCGTATCCAGGTTGCTGTGGTGGTGGACCGCCGCTCCCATGTGGCTTATCCTTGGGAGGCTTCTCGTATGGTGCCGACGGAGCACTACCGTAGGGAGCGTACGGCTGTGCCGTCGGTGGCCCACCGTATGGAGACGATCCGTAGGACTGTGGCGGTGGTGATCCGTAGGATTGCGGCGGTGGTGCTCCGTAACCGTAACCTGGTGTTCCATGTGGGTACCCTGACATTTTTCTCCCGATTCCAAAAACACAGCCTTCAGGAGAGAGAGAGAGAGAGAGAGAGAGAGAGAGAGAGTGGTTTGGTTAAAAATTAAGAAGACTCGAATCAGCTTTGATAAACCCCGAACTTGAGCTTGAGCCTGATCGAGCGGAAGCGAAACTAACTTATTGGATTCAGAAAGGGAAAGAGAGATTGAGCTTTCTTCAGGCGCACGAGTATAAAGGGAACACCATAGAGTTGTAGACCCTATACGAATAGCAGTTCGATTGGAATCTTCAAGTGCTTGGAAGAGTTGTTGAGATCATTAGATCGATTCACGGTCGGTTTACGCGGTGAAGGAAACCATGGGTGAATAAAAAACGGCAAACCCCAAATTTAAGAAACTTCACGAGGAAAGCAGAATTGCTTGACAAGTGTCGCAAAAGTGGGCTATTGCACAGATGTTTTTATATGTTGGGCTCATACCCACTATAACCCCCCATTGCCATTGGCGACTTCTAGTCTTCCACCTTCGAGGCTTAAGGGGGTGTTTGGTTCGGTAAATCAAATGGTATATATATCGGATATGAATGTTAATCTTTTGATAGATATTCTTCTGAATTATATTTCTTTCTGAAAAATCGTTTGGTTGCCTTGAGATAGGGGTGTCAATCAGTCGGTCCGGCTCAGTTTCGATCCGGGTTGAGTCGGTTTAGGTGTGGGAAAGCTGAAACCGAAACCGAACAAATAAGGAAATTCCGGTTTCGGTTAGCTTTTGGTTTCGTTGCGATTTGGTTTCGATTTGTCTTCGGTTTCTTAAATTGATTTGTAACCGGGTTGGTTTTGGTTTTCGGTCCAGTTTGGATTCGACTTTCCATACAAATGTATACAAAACTATGCCAATTTTGATTTTTTAATGAATTTTGGAGTGTTTCGATTTCTTACCGGTTTGGTTTCAGTTTCGGTCTGGGTTTTGAGCCGATTTCGGTTTGGTTTCTGGTTCATCCAGTTTTCAGTGCGGTTCGATTTGGTTTTGGGGTTGCAATACTCCAACCCGAACCGAACCAATAAGGCTTCGGTTCAGTTTGATCCATGTTGTTATCGGTTTGGTCCGACTGATTTTACTGGTTCGGTTTAGGAATTGACACCCCTACCTTGAGGCTAATACATGTTTCTCGCGAGTTGAGATATTGGCTACCGTAGAGAACTTCTTTCCGCTTTCTGTTTTTATATTAGGTGGTAAAAAGGTTACTCAAATCTGAGTTTAAGTGTTGAGGTAAATTCAGATTTAGAATACATCCTTTGTAATATGGTCATTCATGGGAAATAGGGTGCTCACTTATGAGGGTCAATCTAGTGGAACCAAACAGCTCCAAAAATTAAGAATTATCATTCTAAAGAATGTCATCCCAAAGATTTACCTAACCAAACCCCTAAGCCTTTTTACGTGTGCGACTCTCTGCTCGGCCCAACCCTGCCAGGGCTTGGAAAAACTCAACCCTAACATCCCCTAAGGGTGGGCCAGGCCGAGTTGGGTTGAGTCGGGTTCTTACATCTATTCTTTTTCTATTTTTTTTAACATACACATAATACCGAGACATCATTCCAATGGATTTTTTAAAATCAAATGTGGGTGATTAGTTTATACTTTATAATATGTTATGTATTGGGTTTTTTAAAGTGAAAATGTGAGTGTTGTGTGCATGGAACATTATAATATAGTATATTATAATACAATGTATATATATATATATCACATATCATATCATCAGGGCCTTAGGGATAAAAGTCAGGGTCGGGTTGGGATAGGCCTAGAACTCAACGTAGGCCCGACTCGACTCGACCAAGACCCAGGGTTGGGGTTTTTCAACCCTAACCCACCCTCAAGGTCAAAAAACTTGGCCTAAGCCCTGTTCGGACTCAGGGCGGATTAGGACGGATTTGGATTGTCAGGACCAAACTTTCACCCCTTATACTGAAGATATACCCAATCTTTTTACTATATGTTATTTACCAAAATATATTTATGAATCTTTAGTTTTAAAAAACCAAGGGAAGGCTTCATATTAGATAAGTCATACACTTGAGAAGTGAAGAGAAATATTTACAATTCCACTGATATCATTCCAAAAATGATTTTCTTATAAAATATAGGAAGAGAGATCATTGCCAAGCTGGCAAGGCCCCTAAACAGAGGACATGTGGGGGCATCGAACAAGGGGTGGTAATTTTCGTTTTCCGGGGGGCACCATTTAGCCCTTCCTGTGTCTGGGCATAACAGCCCTCTTTTTCCCTAAAATATATTCACTCCCCAAGGACATATTTGCAATTCCCTTGCAACCAAATAGAGCCCTAATTGACCTAACAATTCAAGCTCTGGGTTTTGCTTGGATGGAAGTTTTTCCATTTAAACTTTGAGCAAACCAGTTCTGATCCAAACAACCCCAAGGAAGTAGCCAAGTTGGCAAGAGACCTTTGTCTCAAGAAACGTGTGGTTTAGAATTCAACTCCACTTACCTTTTTGGGGCCACTCACATGGGATGTTTAGTGCTCTTCATTGCTTTCAATGAAAGTTAAATGATACTCATTCAACCCCGGTATAACCTTGTCTATGTGACTGTTTGGTCAGTATGAACCTGCATGACTAGTGAGGCCAAAGGCTTGAATATTCATCGTTAGCAAAGAAAAAAAAAATAAAGTTTGGATCCAAAGAGTAGGTTCCATTGCCATAAAAACTCGTTCAAGATTTAGGATCTTACTCCACATTTCATGCATTACCAATCCCTCCTCTCCACTCTAGCATGCTTTTTGTATCAAGTACCTCATTTTTTCATCTTCATGAATAGATGATTTGGCATGCTAACTACGTGTGGAAATATGAGATTTGTTTCAAGTTTTGTAAAAATCTAGGTATTGACCTGGGCAACTTCATATACCTAGTGTCAAGTTCTCTTGCATCATAATTTCTTAGTTCTAATCACATCAATAATCGACTTGTAAAAGAAATAAATGCCATACAAGCCAATATCCTGTTTTTGGGTCTTGTCCATTCTAAGAAGGCAAGCAAATGAGATTTTGAAAGAAATGATACTTGGCTATATATAGTATCATCAAAACCTTCATTTCATGCCAAACATTTTCCTTGTAAATGCTTGGTACATTCCTCCAATCTGAATAATTACATGACAAGACCACAGAATTCCTAACAATGATGCCCATCCAAGTCAGTACCTCTGATGCTTCCTTACTACAGCACCGTCCTTGATCATTGAACTCCACTTTTTTGCACTGACCATGGGGCACCGATGCTATCTTAGGCCTCTAGTGCGACCTCGCTTCATAGCACTTGGATCTGAATCAAAATGCCAATGTACATCATCAAAAAACTTAAAATTTAGTATTTTTAACTGGGAAAGAAGAACGCTACCTGATCGCTTGGCGTCACCTTCAACAACTTGTGCTTCCCCATTTTGACTGTTATGAAGTAACATCTGTAAGTTTAGACATTGTCTTCTGGCACCTCATCCTCCATATCATATAATTATCCCTTACTGATACCTTGACAGCAACAAGCTAATCTTCTTTAAGGGGGTTTAGCACATAAAACATCTACTTAGCTTGTGTAGGGAATACAAATGACCCATCAAGCTCATTCTCAGTATACATCAAATGATTAAAAGTTATGAATGTCAACTCAAAGTCATTCTTGTTAATCCCTTGTCATTATAAGCTCAATCGTATCAAAATAACACCATTTAGAGATTTGTAGAATATTTCAATTCAATTGACTTCCTTCAACACACTATAATTAGATACATTTCCTTCACCATGTTATCTATCTCAATGACTATCAAAGCTCTATCTCAGTGTCGTCACTACGGCCCCATTATTCTCAATTTTCTGATTCATTTATGATCTACAGTGTGAAACCTGATGTCATATATGACATAAACCTGTATGTTTTTACTTCCCAGTAGAGACCCTTGTCTAGCCATCAAATATTGCCATGCACCTCAACCCTACTCTGGCATAGCATGTTAACTACACGGGGAAAAAAATAGGTTTGAAAGAAAAACCCATTGTAGTTCATAAGCTAATTTGGCCATACAATTGTGCATGAATAATATTTGGACGCAATGTTATTATACTTGGAAACAGCCTTTCCTGCAAAGCAAGGGGTAAGACCACATACATAAATTTGCCCCTCCTAGACCCTGCAGTAGCAGGATCCTCCTACACTGGTTGCCCCTTCACTTTGTGAACCAATTGGGGAATAATTCCGCATGCACCTTTGCTATATTGTGCATGTGCATGCTTTTGCAACCTAATTCAAGCCTCCAGTTGAAGTAGTTCACATAAAGGGCAGGAGAGGAAGGCCAGTAATAGCAGCCCATGTCCCATCAAAGGCCAGTAGCAGTCAGCCCCTCAGATTCAGCCCAACCAGCCATCTTTAGGCCCATGGGTTGTTACCAGCTGGACCCACATATGGTCCATGCAGTCTCACCTAAAGCTGCCACATATGGTTGCAAGATTCTTGCAAGATTCTGGTCCATAACAGATTTGGAGGACATCGATCTGCAATGAACTTTAGTCCATGTGTGGATGACTCTTATAGCTACTATAGATTATTTTCTATTTTTATCAGATAGATTTTAATTTGTTTCTATTTTAGGATTTACACAGTTATATATATGATGTAATATGTAAGATTAGTTTTCATTCTTAATTGGATTTTGTTTTGTAAAGGATAAAATCCTTCCCACACAAGAAGTTGTTCTTTTTTCATTCTATTAAATAAACTCATCTCATTTCTTATGAGGAACTTCTTTGACTTAAGGCTTCTATTTCTGGTTGCATCTGTTTCTACAGTTCTTCTCTGTTTGTTTCTCCCAACATGGTTTATGCTCTATGCTTGCTTTTCTTACAAGTTTTTCCTACTCCCCTTTTTCTAATCATTCTGTGTTTTATAACGCTTCCTCCTCTTTAATTGGATAAGACATATCATCCCTCCTTACAGAAATAAATAAATAAATAACTCTTTAATTGGATAAAACAAATCATCCCTCCTTACAGAAATAAATAAATAAATAAATAACCGTAATGCTCTTCAAATGATAGATATTGCTTGCTCATAAGGATTTTGAGTGTCTCCAATGTGATCTAAGCTTTGCTCATTGAATGGCTTTGCACCTATTACAAAAGTACCAAACATGCAGGACAAAAAATTTCATATAGAGAGGAGTGGAGAGGAAAGGAATTACCTCATGACAAAGCACTTCAATGAAATCAGATTAACAGAAGGAAGCACTTCGAGCTGCAATCTAAAGCTTCTCTCTACTCTTACAGAGAAGTAAACCTTAGATGATCAAAGAATTTTACGATTTGAAACTTAAAAAGAAGTAAACAGAGAAATACAAAGAGAAAAGGAATATTAACCATCAAATAGAAAGATGATTGAAAATAGAAACTATATCGAATAATTTCTATATTAATTAAAAGTGATGAATGAGAGAAGTGGAATGGGTGGAGAGAATGTAGAGTTTTCTAAAAATAAATACTCCCAATCCATAGGAGAACTCTACATTCCATAAGAAATGTGAGAGAATGTACAACTTTCCTATGGAATGGGATTTTTTCCCCCTTTTTAAGAAGAAAGTGAGAGATGGAAGAGAGTGAGAATTTAAACTTATTAGAAAAAGAAAGAAATAAAAAAAAAAAAA
>NC_056570.1:23450913-23489118 GCF_013358625.1 Macadamia integrifolia
AAAAAAAAAAAAGTGGAGAGAGAGGGAGGTGCGAGAGGGTGAGAGAGAGAAATAAGGAATTAAATTTTAGAGACCTAATGGGGGAAGATAATATAGGAATATATAAAATGGGGTTTCTATTGGGAGAGAGGGAATCATTTTATGAAGAAGGTTTCCTGGACGTGAGAGATGGAGGTTTTTTTTTTTTTGCATAATGGTCTAATAAGATATGTAAATAAATTCAAAGAGAGAGAGAGAGAGAGAGTTATGGAGAGATTTGAGAGTGACCAAGTGGTGAGAAGGATAAGTAAGGGAGAATATTGAGAAAATAAGGAAATAAAAATTGAAAAGATATTTCAAAGAGGGGAGGGCAAGATAGTTTGAGACAAATATGGAGACTAATTTAGAATAAAATAAAGAAATTGATATTTGCACACGAAATTGATATTTTAAAGAATATTTAAGTCTTAAAACAAATATAAAGGGTACCAATAATTTGGAAGAAATAAAGATGATGGACAAAAAAGATAATGAACAAGATAGTGTATTTAAAATAAGAAAAAATGATAGAATAGTCAAGTGATTGGCCACGAAACATGAGTACATGCTTTTATATAATAGTATGATAGTATGATATATATATATAGAGAGAGAGAGAGAGAGGTAGGCGCGACACTGCTGAAACAGTAAAATGTGTTGTGAAGGTAATCGGTCGCCTGATAGACTAAAGAGGTGAGGAAAAGAGAAGGTACTTTCTCAGGGTTTAATCAAGGATCAAGTGTATATGGTTAAAGCCACGCTCAATGGGGGTATTTTGACCATTCATGAAAATAACTACCAGTTGCATTATCACTTAACGGGTTAGACTAATGGTGTCAGTGTGTTAGTCATTTTTCAAACTTGTAGGAGGTGTACGTGTTATTTTTGAAAACACAAGGGCGGGCATTGATTTATGGCGTAAGTTCAGGAGGTGGAAGTGCAATTTTCCTATCTTTTAATTTCCAGAATTTAAGTATCAGTTTAGTTTTAGGACTATATTGCATTCCCTAATTCTCTTTTAAGTTTGTAGTGTCGTCGTTAACTACAAGTGCAATTTACTCCATTTTCTTTTAGTTTAATTTCCTTTTATTTGCATGTCATACTTCTTCTAATTGAAATCTAAATTTAACTATTTTAGGTTTTTATCAGTTTAGGAAATATTTATTGTTTACATAAAACATCAAGCAAGCAAGGGAATACCTGGGTGGACCAGGTTCCTTCCTAAGTTCAAAACCTCAACCAAGTTGGTTTTTTAGTTAGCCTAATTTTCATAATGATGTCAACTATATTTTGTGAGTTTTAGATCCTAATCTAGGTAACGACTCTCTAGAACCAATTTTCTCAAAACAGGATTAAAGGTTTACCCAGTACATGGCGAAAAATCATTTTTCTCACAATGGCATCACCGTTGTAAGAATAGTTCATTTTCTGACAATCCTAGTAAAACTCTAACCCCTATGCTTAGAAAAATTTGAACTTTAGAGTCGCCACCTAGATTAGGGTCTAAGACACAACAATATAGTTTAATCCATCCTAAACTGGTCTGATCAGTCAGACAAAATTATGAACTTAAGAATGGATTTGGCACCCAGTCCATTCTAAATATTATTTGCTTGGCATTTTGATTAAATAATAAATATTTCCTAAACTAAATATTAAAATAATTAAACTACAATTCAATCAAAACAGCTAACGCAAGTTATGAAAATTTTCAGATCTAGATACTATCTTATAATTACCAGAATTTAAGTATGAGTCTAGTTTTAGGACAACATAGCATTTCCCTAGTTCTCTATTAAGTTTGTAGTGTTGCCATTAAGTACAAATAGAGTTACTTCGTTTTCCTTTTGTTTGCATGCCCTAGTTCTTGAATTGTTAGTTTAATTATTTTAGTTTTTTATTAGTTTATGAAATATTTATTGTTCAAAAAAAAAAAAAAAACCAAGCAAGCAAGTAAGGGCATACCATTTAACTGGGTGGACCAGGTGTCTAACCCCTTCCTATGTTTACAACCTGAGCTGAACTGATCTTTCTGTTGGACTAATTTTCATAATGGTGTCAACTATATTTTGTGAGTTATAGATCCTAATCTAAGTAGCAACTCTATAAAACCAATTTTTCACAGACATAATTAAGGGTTTTTCCTCTGTATATGGCGAAAAGTTACTGTTCTCACAGTGGAGTCGCCATTGTAAGAATAACTTCTTTTTCGACAGACTTACTAAAAACCTTAACCCTATCATCGGAAAATTTGAACTTTAGAATCGCCACCCAGATTAGGGTCTAAAACCCACAAAATTATAATTCATTCCATTCTGAAACTGATCCGACGAAAGATCAATTGTAACCAAGTTATGAACCTAAGAATGGATTAGGCACCCAGTCCACCCGGTTAACTGTTCTTCCCTTAATTGCTTAGCACATTAATTAAATAATAAATATTTTCAAAACTAAATATGAAAATCATTAAACTACAATTCAATCATAACAGCTAGAGCAAGTTATGAAAATTTTCAGAACTAGATACTATCCTTTCAGTTCCCTAACTTCCTTTCATCTTGCATGCCACAATTCTTATAATTGAATTGTTATTTTAATAACTTTAGGTTTTAATAAGTTTAATTAGAGATTATTTAATAATTTTAGTCTACTTCATTTTCCTTTAGTTTAACTTCCTTTCATCTTGCATGCCACAATTCTTATAATTGAATTGTTAGTTTAATAATTTTAGGTTTTAATAAGTTTAATTAGAAAATATTTATTGCTTAAATAAAATACTAAGCATGGGAAGGCCAGTTTAACTGTGTGGACCCAGTGCCTAACCCCTTCTTAAGTTCACAACCTAAGCCGAACTGATCTTTCGGTTAAACTAATTTTCATAAGGGTGCCAACTATATTTGTAAGTTCTAGATCCTAATCTAAGTAACGATTCTCTAGAACCAATTTTTTAATGACAGGAATGGAGTCACCATTGTAAGTATAGTTCCTTTTTCGGCAGACTCACTAAAAACTCTAACCCTATCCTTAGAAAATTTTGACTTTAGAATCGCCACCTAAATTAGACCCACAAAATTATAGTTCATTCCATTCTAAAACTAGTCCGACAAAAGATCAGTTCGGACCAAATTATGAACCTAAGAATGGGTTAGGCATGCAGTCCACACGGTTGACCATTCTTCCTTTACTTGCTTGTTACTTTAATTTAATAATAAATATTTCATAAGATAAATATTAAAATATTTAAACTACAATTAAATCATAAAATTTATAGCATGCAGCAATTAAAAAAAAAAAGAGGGAATAAAACATACATATGGTTGATGATGAACTACACACTTAAATGAGAGTTGGAGGAAACTAAAACTAAACCTATACTCATGCCTAAAATTTGGAAAAAGACCTAATTATAAAAACTTGCATATATACACAAAGGTCACTACAGGCATGAAATGATTCTAAATATACTATAAGAGAAGAAGAATGCACCAAAGTGGCATAAAGCTATCCTAAGCTAATGACTAACCATTGAAACAAAAAGTATTAAAAAAAAAAAAAAGGTCAAAAGGATTGGAAATTGAAAAATGCATATGGTTGTTAAAATTTATTTTAAAATACATAAACATTCTTGAATTATCCTGATATAACCATGTAATGTTGAAAACAATCGTGTAAAAAATAAAGTCAAAAACTACCAAAACCCTAATATACAAAATAAGATAACACCTATTTTAAAGAATGCTATGATTATGACAATTAAAACATCAGGAAAAATAGGAAAAATAATTAAATTGAGAAATACCATAAATAATATACAAAAGGGAAAACACCACCCGCTTGCATGTCTCTACATCTAGACATAGGCGGATGCAAAAGACTATGTTGCCCCCGCCCCGTGCACTGAAGATGCTCCTGCATGCCCTCCCCTTGGCCCATGCACCGGTGCAATGGCTGTGCAAGTGAGTAGTGTTCTCTTGCCCTATACAAAAATATACCAAAACCTTAGTTTACATAATATGCCACTGTCCAAAATCCTGAAGCTTGGATATAAAAAATGAGATTGAGCTCCCTGTCTGGTTGCGTAGTGTACACTAGCTCTTCCCTATGTATCGCTCCTCACACAATAGGGGGCAGTTATGTCATTTCTTAGGGGCAAGTTGAGAAAGAGACAAGGGAGGCAAGAGAGAGAGAGAGAGACTGGGAGACACTAGCATACGTTACGCACCGTTCTTCTCCCATAAAAATTATGAAATAAAATATATGCAATCACATTCTAAGACTAAAAATAAAACCCAAATATTGTTACACATTAAAAAAAATTAAAAATTAAAAAAAAAAAAATTAACATAAAAACAAATTGGGCATTGCTACCCAATGAAGGGCAGGAAAGATTTCATTGTCAAGCTTATAACTAATAAGTATTAATAAAAATTTTGAAATTTAATAAAGTACAAAGAACTAACCTAGAAGGAGATTGACTTAAGACTGAAGGGTGGAGTAGTGTGCGCTCAAGCTAAAAGGCTGGAAAGTCATTGCTCGAGATAGATCTCAGGCTTGACAGAGAGGCTCTCTTCCAAACTTCTTTGGATGTCTTTAGACGAGGTTAGGGGATCCTATTTATAGCTAAGGAGGTTGTATGACTTATAAGGAACATTTTACAACTGGTATCACTCAAATCCATTGAATATTGAATGAGATATGGTCAAGACAATCCAAAAATTTTCTCCTCTTTTTCTCACATTTTGTCTGAAACTATACTTGTGAGTCGGGCATAGGTGTCAAAAGGGAATAGAAGCCCTGCTGGTAATGGGTCCAAACTATGAAAATTCAGCTTTCTGCGAAGGTTGATAAAACTTTTTATATTCATCCTTATATTATAAATTTAACTGTTGAACATTTGAATCAAAATCCTTGAAAAACATTTGAATCTTTTTCACTTTTGGTTAGAACTTAGAACCAATACACAAGCAATAGTCGTTTTGCATTCAAAAAAGGGAGATGGCAATTTGGAGATTTCAATTAAAATTTGGTGCCGACTTTTCCATGGGTCTGTTATTCCAGTGAGCAAATTAAGTGAGAACAACGGAGAAAACTAGAACAGTGGAACTTCTTCTCTCTGATTCTATCCCTCTGTGTCTCAAACATATCTACCAAGCGAAGGCCATAACTCTCTCCACTCGCATTTAGTACCAAAAGCAAAGTAATATCTCGGTAATGATCAGTATTTCCCAGTATTTACACTAGACTAGACAAAGCCACAACTATGAAACCCCATAAAGCCTCTTTTCCCTCCCTCTACTCAATTACTCCCATGACAGCCCAAACCCAAAAAATCATGAACTCAAACAGCAGGGAAAAACAAGAATCTTCTTCACTCAATTCACATGAAAGAAACTTAAAACATAAATTCATTACAAGAAAATGGGAAGGACAGCACTGAGCTTTGGTAGCACACACTGAACAAAGGGCAAAAACAGGAAACAGTAGAGCCAAAAGAGAACAGTGTAGAAAATAAAACCTAAAACAATGCAGAAAAGAATGGATCGCAACAACAATCTCATACACACAAAGATTTAATTCGGAAAGATAGCCTACGCCCACGGTGAGATGAGATCTGTTTCACTATAAGTAGAGAATAGAGTTACAACCGCTCGTCCTCACACCTCTCTCAAACTGTTTACAAATAAAGAACCCTTGCTACAAATATATAGTGAAATCATATACAAAGAATTTACCGAAATACCCATATAGCCCTAGAAAATTGAGGCCTTCGGCCTATTAACGGCCCTTCGAAATCAGCCCACTTATGCAAGCGACGGAATACAAGACATCGTGCCCCCAACAAAGAGAAACAGAGATTGAAAGCCATTGTATCCCAACCCAGGTCAAAATCTAAACACCCAAGAAAGCATAAAGATAAGAACCATAATAAGCATAATTGGTAGCAGATAAGAGATGAAGTCAATGCTACCTTGGGTCTTCATAATTACATAAGTTTTTTTATATAAGAATTTCAGGTCCAGATACGTTTGATACTTTGATTTCAATATAGGATAGGAATTCATGCCAGTTTGGAAATCCATCTTGAGTGCAGCTACAACAAACTAAGCCATGAAGATGTAGTGACCGGCAAGATCGACCTACGAAATGTCCAAAATGGAAGGTTAAAGTTGATGTTTCCTCTTCTAGTGAAGCCATCACTCAGCCAGTTCTACCTGTGATGACTGCATCAGGGGTCTGTTCATTTAGTAATACCATTAACATTTTTGTTAAGTGCTGATAGAACTTTTCTCCTCTTTGGAAACCAAAGTGTTTGGAAAAACTTGTGTGAGCGAGGAAATGGTACAACTTCCAATATAGGAAGCATCACTACAACTACCATTAGACGAGCTCAAGGTGATGATGGAGGGAAGAGTAGATTTGAGGCAAGCGAAGAAAGAATACACGAACTTCCTAATTAAACTCCAAAGTTGGTTTATATATATATTCTTCAGCTCTGAATTTATATATGCAGCTTTCCTCTGTCCTACCTTATAAGTCTATCTCATCTTTGCCTAAAATCAGTAAAATAAATTCTGATTGTTGCATTTCATTTATCGGGAGCTAGGGAGGGATGATCATGCAAATTTTTCACAACACCAGTAATAATCATTGGTTGAGACCACATTTGCATTGAACACAGTAGTGTTTTTTATTTTCCATTAGTTTATTTTTATGGTGTATTTGTTCCTATAATCAAAAAATTGTCTCAGATTTGTGATAACATTGTCTATTTAGAAAATTAATTAAGAAGGAAAAAAACCCATTACTAGCATCTGTTGAAAAGAAGACTTTATATTGCCCTGCCAAGCGCCTAAAACTAAGAGTGGAAATTTAGGGCAAGCTTTGTCGAACACTGCCCAAACATTACTAATCAATAAATGGGCTTTTATTGTTTTTCTTTCCCGCAAACCATACTTTCCAAATGAAACCCAATCTTGATAGAGATAACACAAATACACCACAGAAGCAAAAAACCACAAAACAAGAGACACAGACACCCACTTCTGGACTTTTATAAAAATAAATCGAAATATGAGAAGGTAGCAATGCTTAAAAGGCGCACCTTCACCTTGATCAGTTTTGACAACAGAGGCAGCCAAGATGAAAAGAAGAATCAACAGAAGAAGACGACTGGGATAAACTTTTAGGCCTCCTGCAAGAATCTCCTGTGCAGTAAGGCTGGAAAGACACTCAGAGAGAGATCAACATATTCACCTCCGTGTGGGTTTCCAATTGTCATCCTCTTCAGAGCAGTGCCCTCTGCAATAAAGTCTTCTTCTTTAGAATCTATGGAGGGGATCATAACCTAAGGGATTGGAAAACAGAAGCATCGAACCTCGACTGAAAGCCAACCAGCGATTGAGAAGAAAGGAGGGTTTTGAGTTTACAGAGAGGCAGGTTTCCCCACTAGATGTGGGCAAACACAAAGAAAGAAACTTTTGTCGGCTGTACACGCAAGCGAGCGGGGTAAATAACGCAAGCGGATTAGCTGGAAGCCTGGAACGGATACGTTTGCAAATTTATTTATTTATTTATTTATTATTTGGGGGGTGGGTGCGATAATCTCTTCACTCAAAATGATGAGGCAAAAACCAATCATTACAAATTCTCCAAATTCTCTGGAAAGAAAGATTCTCGAAACCTTCGTTGGGAAAGTCCACTTTGAGACACAATGGGTCATCCCAGTTTTGGTTCTACTGACATATTCAAAATTGTAGAAAGAAAATGATGCTTTCAAAAGCAATATGTCCTAGACGTTAGAAGAGATACTAAAAGGAGGGTGCGAGAAAGGGAGAAAGGCACTTGATAAGAATCTGACAGTCTGAAAATAAGACAACATTCGAGATACTAACCTAGACAGTTGAGGAGAGAGCCAAGCGAGCAGCCAATGCTTTACCTACCACAGTCGGCATGAGACCAAAATGATCCGAAGCAATCGGCCGCACTTGCTTCATTGGATCAAGAATAACGCAACCAACACCCAAATCTCTTAGTCGAGCGCTAGTTGCCGCATCGGAATAGATGAAGAACGTCCCTTCAAGGGAGGTGGAGTATCCAAACAAATAGCTTCATGGGTCTTAGGAGGGGATAGACCCTCGATGAGCGACAGAACCTCATTAACATTCCTATTAATCGAATACACCTAGGATTGAAAATGAGGGATAGAGGTTCTAAAGTATTTTGTATTCTGCAACTTCCAAATTTCCCACAAGGTCATAGCATCAGCAGCGAAGAATAAATTCTAGTCATTTTTTGAAGATTTTGGCACTCTTCCCCACTTTAAGATCCAATCAAAAAGTAGGAGATTTGGGTCACAAGAAATCTTTAAAGAGATAGCAGAGGTGAACCACGCTTGCTAGGGCAGCGGACAGTATAAGAGCACATGGTCAACTGTTTCAACCTCAAGACCACATTCAAAACATACTTCCAAATGAACAACACATCGTTGCTTTAGGTTTGACATCACCCCAGTAGCACCTAAGTAGGCCTTCCACAAGAAAGATTTCACCTTGTGGGGAATCTTGGAGTTCCACACAACTTTCCACACCTCTTTTGGTATAGATCTAGTTTTTTATGCTGACTTGGATTTGCAAGGAGAGAGATGAGCATCCAATCTGTATGTAGATTTAATAAAAAACATTCCATTTGTATGGAGCCCCAACATAGCTTATATGGAACTCTTTAAGAGCTAAGAGGGATTTGAAGGATACCTTCAATCTCTGCTGGAATAAAGAAAGCCCTCAACTTTAATAAATCCCATTGGCGATGCTCATCAATAAGGTCTAAAACCCAATGGAAGGGACAATCTCGAGGTCTAGGGAGGGATTTTCAATCTAAAATGGATTTTGGGTTATAATTTTTAAAAATTTATTTAAAAAATATTATTAAAATAAAAATATGAAAAAATACATATTTAATTCGACAATCTTAAAAATTGTTCATTTCTTTTGTATCTGGAGCTTTACATGTAAAAATACATATTCAACAATTAAAAGTTTGGATATAACAAAAATATGCATTTAATACCCGTATGTACTAACTATGATTAACATCTCTATGTCTATCATCTTTATTCTACCCAAAAAAAAAAAGAAAAAAAATGTCCGTCACCTTTCAAGGAATAACCTCGTTGTCCTCTTATGTATGTCTCTATTTCACCACGCTTCAGTGATATGCTCTCCTATGACGCTTGTTTGGAGAACCATCTCACATTATGTTCTTTTCCTCTTGAAACATGCAAATCATTGGTTCCAACTAAACGAAATAATAGGGCAATGACATGTTAAAATAATAATAATAACATAGAAAACATAAAGAGATCAAAAGAACCAAAAGGACAAAAGGGAGTTTAAAAAAAAACCATATTGACATCATTTCAGTCACCCCTCAATTTCCAATCAGTAAAAGAAAATTCAAGGATTAGCCAAAAAAAAACCAGTCTTTTCTGGTTATAGAAAGGATAGAACATAGTCAATACTCACGAGATATAGACATGGTTCATTTGTGTTATGCAATAAGGAAAGGCAAGACTGTCAACATGAAACTCTCATAAGTGAATGATGCAGTTCCATTAAGCATGGTGTCCTCCTCCTTGAATTTATCTGTGAGTCCCTACAATATATAAACAAATATAAACTTACAATAATTAGTGGAATAGAAAAACAATTATTAAACCATCAAACTTGATTAATTATCTTAATTATTCACATTAATTAGCATTACCTTAACTGTAAGACAACATCTGCAGTTAAGACATTTAAAACAAAAAATCGCTAATTAGGTGATTTAAAAAGAAAAAAAAAGATTAAAAAGTAATTAGGAAAGTATTAGAACAAGATAGAAACCATACTCAATGAAATTCTCTTATTCGATTGCCCTAGTATAATCAGATTTCATGTATTTAGAAATGAGCAAATCCAAGACCACTGGAGAAACTGCGAATCTGAGGCTCATTAGGGCTTCCCATAATTCATTTGAATCGATCCTTCCACTCTGATCTTTATCAAACCTCTGAAAGATAGCCTGATTGAACAAATAATAGACTATAAACAACATTGAAGAGCCAAGATGGATCAAACATGAACATAATTATCGTATTTTTGTCATATTTTAAATTGCATTATGTATGTATTCTCGAAATAGATTATGGATTAAACATATTTCAAAACTCAATTTTTTTTTTTTTTTTTTTTTTGCTTGCTTGCTTTAAAATGCATTCTAGACCCAAAATCTATTCTGAAAATATACCCCAAACCTATATAAGTTAAGATCCGGTCTATGTTCTACTACCAATTTTTCATTTCTATTCTCTTGAAATTGAAACAGAAATCTACTCTATTTAATTCAATATTTGACTTACCCCTGTAATAATAAAACGGAATGAACTCCTTGGGGGCCTGCATGTTATATATTATTTGATCATATAATTAGGGGAAAAAAAGGTTATCAATGTTAAGCATGTGGGACCCTTTTGGATACCTGGCAAAAAGGTAGATGCAGAACTCACCAATAGTTCGGATATTGGTACCAGTGAAGAGGTACATGAGGAGGCGAACCGTCCTGAGGCTGAAGCTTTGGTTGTAACTGGAAAGTGACCTCTGCAGCTCCTCATCGTCCATGAAGCCACTACCATCATGGTTTTGTCTCTGGTAAAGGTGAAATGGTTTTCAGCCTCTGGCAGATATTTATGTCATGTAGCGATGTAGATAGTAGAATTTGTTTCTGTCAAAAAAATTTTTTTTTAAATAAATAAAATAGTAGAATAGGTTTGAAAATAGTCTTTTCTGCCAATCAAGGGTAAGACTCTTTACATTTGCCCCTCCTAGATTCTAAAATAGTGAGAACCTATGCAATGACAAAAAAAAAAAAAGGAATTGCACTTTTTTTTTAAATAATATAATTGATCATTCTCATGATATTTTATTGTTGTATATATTAAGGCCATTCTCTGGATTGGTCCCTTCTAATATTGATCCATCTCAACTTTATAGGCCATTATTTCACTGTGTTTTTGTTTTTTCAATGACCCCTTCTAACCCCCCTAAAAAAAAAAAAAAGGCTTCAATTAACATAAAAAAATTCACAATAAAACCTAATTGAATGGAAAGTTATGATTTTAACTTTCAACTGCCTCTTGAATGTTTAGTATTAGGAATAGGAGTGTTAAGAGCTGGCCACACCGGTAGGCCCAACCTAAATCGATTGGCTATAGTTTGAAATCAACTTGATTGATTATTAAACATGTTGGGCTTATGTGCTGACTGATTATTAATTAATTATTTACAGTACAAGGTAGTAGCCCGATGGTCACATATATGCATACTTTTGTTAGATAATCTCCAATTATAAAATTGATGTGCTGTTTTATAAATGATTTTTTAATCTTCGTGTCACTGATTAATCATTTGTGGTTTTTTTTATTATCCCTTTTGGCAAGTGGTGCCCTCCTCTAGTATAAAATTGGTGTCCATTTCATAATAGCATTTTAATACTCTTCCTTTAACTGTTTTTTAATCCTCCTCAAGTTTTAGAATAATCATATATCTGATGACGTTTAGAACCACATATGCTTCGAGCCTGTTTAGATCTCGTTCAAGACCGTGTAACCCAATGAATACAAGCTTGATTATGGATCGATAATCGATCACAAGATTCTAAAACTCAGGATCAGTCTTGGGATCAGTAAAGGTTGATATTGATTTAATTGACTTGGATCGAACCATATTAGACAGATAATTTATCATTTTTCTAAAGTGAAAATCAGTTTTTGTTACATTCTTACCCTTGTATCAAGATTGGATCGATCAAGAATGACTCATGATTAGGTATCTGTCAAGGTTGATACCAATCTGATTAATCCGATCCTAATCTGATCCGACTCATACTGATTTATTTGACCCGAGTTTTTTGTTTTTTCATCCAAGATTTAGAACCATGACTGACAAAATAGAAGTGTGCTCATGCTATGGCGAACAAGGCTTGATTACCTAAAGAGGCAGCAATGGTGTGAAACTTTAAATTGATATCTACTTAAAATACAACTTTGTTTTTTTTTTAATAGTGAATGCACTTGACAAAGACTTTATATTTTTTATACTGCAAAATAATAATAAGGAAGAAAGTACATTAGATGAATGCTATCTAACTGGTGTAGACCGATGGATTTAGATTCTCTAATTCTTAATCTTGCAATTCTTGTGCAATTATCTCTGTACACGTGACGTTCGTACAATTTCAAAATGGTTGTAGAAGTTTGTAGTTAAAATGAATTTAAATTCCAAAAAAACTTCTAAAACCATTGCATTTTGAAAATGTACAAGTGTTCCATGCACAGAAAAAATTGCACAATTAAAAATTGAAGAGTATCAGGACCGTGTATCTACGCCCACAAATAATGGCCATGAAATGACAATACAAAAATAACCTAGGTGGCCTTCAATAAGATCTATGGCTAACTCATAAATACAAAATAACCTAGGGGGCCAACAATAATATCTATGGTTGCTCAATTCTATTAAACATATGAGAAAACAGTGCTACCTAGTTAGGGATGAAACAGGGGTCGGGTTTCTTAAAACCCTAGACCAACCCTAGGTCTCCAAAACTCAAGCTAGGCCCAACTCGATGGGCTTACTCTGATTAACTTTGTTTTAAGTATTTGTATCATATACATTTAGAAAAAAATGAAGAAAAAAGAAAGAAAGAAAGAAAGAAATAAAGAAATAAGAAGAAGGAGCGCTAACAGATCACATGATCAATACACAATTAAAATTAGGAAGTGCAACACAATAATAAATGTTAAGACACCTAATCATAAGAGTCAATGTCTTAGATTTCATTAATTTTGAATAAAACGATAGGATGACATCCCTAGATTATATTATATAAATCAAGGTTAAAATCAAGATTAGGTTGGGCCGGACCAGGGTGTGCCTAGGCCTTAACCTAGGCCGCCCAACGCTGACCCATGGTTAGTGTTTTTCAACCCTAACCCAAACTCAGGGTTGTAAATCTTAGCCCAAGCCTTGTTCGGGCTCAAGGCGGACTCGGACGGTTAGGTCCAAACTTGCACCTCTATACTTAGTCTTGCACTCTTTGTGCTAGAAATAAGGGTGCCAAAATAACCAAATTGACCCTCCTTTTGGATGCTTGGGTGAATATTCCAATTAACCCTCACGTTGGCACAAAGGCAATGCAACCAGGTGGCATTCTCTCTCCCTACAAAGAGCAACTTTAATGCCAACCTCATCATAATGGTATTGGCCTAGGACAGTTCCTTTTAAATAATAATAATAATAAGAAGAAGAAGAAGAGGGAAGAAGGATCATGGTCTGCGGAATCAGATTGAATTAGCCTGAATCAGTCGAATTCATGCCCCAAGGGTTTTGCGCAGTTGGCTTGGAGGAGACATGGTACTCCGCCTCAGGAAGCGAGGTCCCGTGATCAAACCTTCGCCATTGCACCTAATTTCTTGAGGCCACCGTACGAGAGTTTCCATCTCGAATTGACCCGGTCCTGTGTAAGAGGTATCACAGTGACCCCAGGGATTAGTCAGGTCAAAGATCTGGATACCCTGGGTATAAAAAAAAAAAAAGAATCAATGGAATTGAATTTATATCAGCCATGATCGCTACCATATTGATGGGTCGTACAAGCAAAGTATAAAATGATAAAAAAAATAAAAATCTTTTTAAATTGAACCCATGGTATATTTGTTGGATCCAGGCCAATATGAGCTGGATCGGGATTGGATCGATATACGCCCTGAACCGATTCATTGTTCTTAAACCAGGGTTAGGATAACTATTTCCCCACCACACACCATGCACCCCACTCCCACAAAGAAGAAAAAAAAAAAAAAAAAACCTAGTGAACTTCACAGTTCAGAGTCTTCGGTCTTACGATCTCTGAACACCCCTCTCTCTCCTCCCCCATCCGGCTTTTTCTTTTTCCGTTTTTTTTTTATCGTCTTATGTCACACTTAGGTGTCAATGTGACATCACAGTTCAGTCATATATAAAACAAAATCTTATATCCTTAATTTTTGTTGACAAATTAAATGATTACTCATTTTTGAATTTCCTTTTACAAAATTAAATTTTAATTAACAAAAATACCTAAAATCAATTTTAAGACCTTAGACTTACAAAACTAAACCTATACAGATTTACCAAATATTTAGGCCATATTAGGCTGTGAAAACTTTTACTACTTAGAATAAGATGACTGTCATATGAAAATAAATCCTAATTCTAAATGTCTAGATTATTCTTTAACTCAATTCTTTCTAAACTTGGTGAATAATTTGTCACTAAGCTTTTTGAAGATCTCCAAAATTCTTGAATCTTCAAATTCATTTTAATGGAGATTTTCCATTGATGCTCCTTCCTCGATGATCCATTTGCCAATGCTTGGCTTGTTAATGCCTAACCTTTTGTTATTGGGGAAGGATCAATATCTTTTTTTTGCCCTTTTTTGATAAGGTAGTAGGATCGTCTTGAATCTTGAAGTCCTAGCTTTTTCATCACAAAGCTTTCTCATATATGTAACATAAATTTGGAGTAAGAGATTTTTAGTAAATACATAGACTTTTTTTTTTCTCCTGTAAATATATAGACAAAGTATAAATGAATGATAGAAATTTCCACAGTTTCTAATATTTGTAGACTCTCCAGTTTGCTCATCCTCTAAATAATAACATACCATGCACTATGGCTTGCAAAATTTCAGCCTTTCCACTCTAATCCACAAGAGGAAAGGTCCATCATACTCAGAGGATTAGAGGACCACTTCCTCAATCCCAAATTGAGACCACCCAATGAGTGGGCCACCTGTAAGCTCCGAGTAGGGACGAAATCCACGGTCAAAATTTCCGAACCAGTGGAGCACGGAGGCCAATCATACTCCCCCGCTATTTTTGGAAAAGCTTCCCTTCACAGTCTGCGAGCAATCTCGAGCTCTGGTTGGTGATGGTGGACGAACATATGGAACAATTGGTACACTTCAACGAACATCACCCTACCAGCGCACGTTAGTACATTCGAGATGCTTTCTTGTTTACCGCCGGACTCATCGATTCTTCTCTTTCCGTCTCTCGACTTCCATAACTTCTCTTATTCATTCTTATCCTCTGCACCCTCATCTCTCTATCAGACTTCATCTCATCGGAGGACTCATCTTGCTCTGTTACCTGCTAATAATAATTCACAAGCTTTCGCTTCTATGTTTTCTAGTGAACTCAAAATTTCGGTTTTGGGGTTCCTTTATCAGAGCCTGCAAACCCAAATCTATGGAGCACAAGTGCCCCTCGAAGAAAGGATATTCATACTCCAATCTATTCAATCTTGAGGTTTGTGATATGGGTTTCTCTTAATTTCTTCTCAGATGGGTTCTTTTGGTTTCCTGGTCTGAACGCGGCATTTAGGTTGAAATTATTGTGTTTTGGTTTTTGGATTAGATATTAGGGTTTGAATTTCCTTCTTTGGTGGGTTTTGATGCGATGGGCTCTGCTGATATTGTTCATTTTTATGTAATTTCTGTTACACGTTGTTGATGAATTTGAGGTTTATTTTCTTATGTGCTTTACGTTTTTAGTTCTTGGGTTGTTGTATTGTAGTCTTTGATGAACTTTCAACTCCCCCAACAAGATGATGATTTTGATACTTATGGGAATAGTAGTCAGGATGAGAGCAGAGGTAGCCAAAGTAGGCACTTTTGCTTCTTAAATTTTGTGTTTCTAATTATTTTCGAATTTTTTAGAGGTTCATTCTGATTTGGAGTGGAATTTAGAACAACCCAGTTGGATTTTATGCTTGAGTACGTTGGCACTTCGTCATTCTGTTCTCCTAATCCTTAGCAGGTAGAGTCTTTTCTTTTGAGATCCTCAATTGAGCTAGTGGAGAAGATTTCGGTTGGGCAATTGTGAATTATATTTAGAATTTTTTCTTTTGAGATCCCCAGTTGAGCTAATGGGGAAGATTTGGGGTGGGCAATTGTGAATTATATACACTGGTGGTTCTTTAACAGGTAAAGAAACAATGGTGAACGGTGGGAATGGAGTATTGTTAAGGAGGTCTTCACAATTGGACCGCAAGAAGAAGCGGCAGCGCTTGGATGCTGAGACTGGTTCAAATTCTTCTGCCAGGAGAGAGACCAACAGCAACGATAAGGACGAAGACGACGGCTACGGGAACCACATTACAGAGGAGCGTTACCATTCGATGCTGGGGGAACACATTCAGAAGTACCGGAGGGTGAGGTTCAAAGAGTCTTCAGCAAATCCGGCATCCACCAGAATGGGAATGCCACTTCCAAAACGTAATCTAATCTCCAAAGGCCGAAAGTCAGGGAATGAGGACAGAGTGTTACATGGGATGGAAAGCCCATCGGGGTATCTTAGGGAAATTAGTCCTCTCAAGCATGGGAGCTACTATGATGGAGATATCACACCAGAATATGGGAACGATAGGTTCTCTTCCTCATTTGATTCTGGTTATTTGGATATTGGCGAGGGCATCAGTTATAGGATTCCTCCAACTTATGATAAGCTGGCGGAATCCCTGAATTTGCCAAGCTTCTCGGATGTCTGGGTAGATGAATATTATTTAAAGGGTACACTGGATTTGGCATCCCTAACTGCGATGATGGCCTCTGATAGAGGACTTGGTCTTCGAAGTCGAGGTGGAATGGATGAGCCTCAGCCCCAGTATGAATCACTTCGGGCGAGATTAAAAGCGTTATCAGCCAATAATTCAGTTCAGAAGTTCAGCCTCCAAGTCAGTGACACTGGTTTGGATTCCTCCATACCTGAGGGGGCAGCTGGTGGGATACAAAGGTCTATTATGTCTGAGGGAGGTACCTTGCAGGTTTACTATGTGAAGGTCTTGGAGAAAGGAGAGACATATGAGGTTAATATCTGCTTTGAGTTTTAATTATTTGGATGAGAGGTCCAATTGGTTGTTGTCTTATTCAGTTTTGGGCCTCTTTGGTGCAGATTATTGAGCGCAGGCTACCCAAGAAGCAAATCATGAAGAAAGATCCTGCCTTGATTGAGAAAGAGGAGATGGAGAACATAGGGAAAGTCTGGGTGAACATTGTGAGAAGAGATATACCAAAGCATCACAGATTTTTCACTAATTTCCATAGGAAACAATTAACTGATGCTAAGAGGTGCTCAGAAGCATGTCAAAGAGAGGCAAGTGCTGTTATACAAGTCACTAATTTCCATAGCAAGCTTGTTCTTTTTTCTATAGCACTTCTGCATGGATTGTTTTATTTTATAAGCTTTATTACTAACAGTTGATCTTGCTGCCAGGTGAAACTGAAGATCAGCAGGTCTCTTAAATTGATGAGGGGAGCAGCGATCCGCACTCGGAAGTTGGCTAGGGACATGCTGGTATTTTGGAAAAGAGTAGACAAGGAGCAGGTGTGTGTTTACTTGCTTTATGCATTTGTCTTGGCCATGTTTAGACATCTTGGGTTATCAGTTATTGCTTTGGCATATCTATGCATTTCTAAAAGAATTATAAAAAGCAAATATTAATAGAAAAAGTAAGAACCACAGAAAAACAGTTATATTTGACAATTCTAGTGGAAGGTCTCTGGAAAATGTGTCTGTTTGTTGGTGTGCTCACACATGCATGTGCAACTAATGGAACTGAATTCTTTTATGAAGAAATGCTCCCACTTTGAACTGTATGAACCACTCTCCCACTACATGCGGGCCTTAAAATTTTCACTTTTGATTTTTGCATTTTTGAAAGCCCACGTGTTCGTGGGAAGAGTGGTTTGTACAGTTCATGGAACTACATTTTTTTAGTGCTAGCAATTTTCTTCTATTATCATAGACCCTACAAGTTGTAAAATTGGCAGGTTTCTGTTTAGTGAACAGATGAAATTATATCCCTCAGCTCCACACTACTGCAATTTATATGGACAAGATTTCTTGAATGGACTGAGTTCCAAGATCCTAATTTTCACTACATTTTAACCTGCATGCATGGTGCAGCGGAACCTTTCCATGGTGGGTCATGTTTCTAGTGGGGTGTAGCCTGAAAATTGATTGCTCAGCAGTTCCTAATGACTAATTCAGAACTGGAACTTGGATGTTAAAAAGAGATAGGGTTAAAAGTTAGTAGAAAAGTCATGATGGTCTGGGCTTTAGCTGTGGTTGTTTGCTACTCAGTCAGCACTTCGAGTTATGCTGCTGATGAATGAACAGTCTGGATTTAGGGTGGCACATGCAATATTAGAATGATGTGTGTGGATGAAATCTTTTCCCACAGTAGAATGGTGCCTTCTTTGTATCTTAGATACCGATACATGAAACAGTGTTTTTTACTCTTAAATGGGGGGTTGGATACTGTGAACCCAATTTATATTGTGGTCTTCCAATAAAATTGAATGATATGTTGTGCATTAAAGAAACTAACTGGAAATGTAGTTATACATTATAACTTGCAAAGAATATCGACAAATAATTGAGCCCACTTATCTTTTTGTTTGAGTGTGTTGATGAGTTCCTAACATGTTCTAGATATAAGAATCCCTAACATGTACTAGATATAGGCAACTACTCTTTAATGGAGTGCCTTCGGAGTTTAAGAAAGCCCCACCCCACCTTTTTTTTTTTTGGGGGGGGGGGGCTAGGGAGGCTGGTTGACTCGTATATATAGGGTTTAAGTAAGAATTTAAAGGAAAGGAATCCTATATCTGCATATGCTAGAATTGGATCAAGGTAAAGTCTCTTCTTGCAGGCAGAGATAAGAAAGAAAGAAGAAAGAGAAGCTGCGGAAGCTATGAAGCGTGAAGAGGAGCTCCGTGAAGCAAAAAGACAACAGCAAAGACTGAATTTCCTATTATCACAGACAGAGCTCTACAGTCATTTCATGCAGAACAAAACTACCCCACTAAGTTCAGAAGCATTTCCTGTGGGTGATGGAGAACCAAATAACCAAGATCTACCTCCGAGTTCTTCAGATGTTAAGCCAGGAGAAGAAGATCCTGAGGAGGCAGAATGGAAAAGGGAGGCTCTGAAAGCTGCTCAACAGGCAGTCTCCCAGCAAAAAAATATAACTAGTGCTTTTGATAGTGAATGCCAAAAACTACGTGAAGCAGCGGAAACTGAAGGCGAGCCAAATGACACCTCAATTGTAGGATCTAGTAATATAGATCTACTTCATCCGTGAGTAGTACATTTATTTCATGGACAATATTAACATGATGGTGATATGCCCTTCAATTTGTCCACTTCTGATTTTAAACATTGCTTTTCATGCTTCAGCTCTACAATGCCTGTAACATCATCAGTGCAGACACCGGAGTTGTTTAAAGGCTCCCTTAAGGAATATCAGTTAAAGGGTCTGCAATGGCTGGTCAATTGTTATGAGCAGGTTCTTTGGCAATCTTTAAATGAACTTGTCTATTACCTAATCAAGATGCCACTTGGTTATTAATAGTTTTCCTTCTATTGCAGGGTTTGAATGGTATCCTTGCTGATGAGATGGGCCTGGGAAAGACAATCCAAGCTATGGCATTCTTGGCTCATTTAGCTGAGGTGATTGATCCTTCTTTAATGGTTGTTCACAAAATTACTTTTTTTTTTTTTATCTACTTCTGTATTTACATGAATCAGCTGTTTTTATCAGGAAAAAAATATATGGGGACCCTTCCTGGTTGTTGCTCCTGCTTCTGTCTTGAACAACTGGGCTGATGAAATTAGTCGTTTCTGCCCCGACTTAAAAACACTTCCATACTGGGGTGGACTTCAGGAGAGGCAGATTCTTAGGAAGAACATCAATCCAAAGCGTCTCTATAGAAGGTAATCTTCTCCAGCTATTTTTTCTTTACTTTCTTCTGAGTAACCGTATGAATTTATTCTCACAGAAATTTTTTAAGCTACTGGAGAAGGCTTTACGGGGTTGGGTACTTGGGTTTGCAGATTGTAGGTAGAAGGAACAAGAGGAAAGGTCTGGTTTATCATTGAACCAATTTTTGACTCAAACCAGGCATGCGATTGGGGTTGTCTGGTTTCCTTGAAAACCAGGATCCTAGTAGCTGTTAGGACTTGGTTTCCTTTATATTTTTATTCTGTTGTTCAGTCATGCTGGGTTTCCTCTTATAAGTCTCCACCCTTGTTTTAGACTCCTTTATTAGAGTCCTAGGTTGTTAAGGATCCTCCCTTTCTAGGCTGCGTATGGGAGTTTTCTAGGTTGCTCCGTTACGACCTAGTGGTCGCGGGTTTGAGTCGGCAAACAGCCTCTTCGTGAAGCGGGGGTAAGGCTGCATTCATTATGACCCTCCCCAGACCCTGCAGTGGTAGGAGCCTGTGCACTGGCAACACCCTTTTTCCCCCTTTACTTCTTTATAGAAAGTAATCTTGTACGGATCTTTACTGAAACAGTTGAATGAGTGGAAGAAATTGAGTTTGTTGTGGTGTGCTAAGGTTGTAGGCCAGCATACTCCTTTTCTCTCATCTGTCTTCTTCCTTTTCTCTCCTCCCCACCGATCCGGTCCTCCCTTTCTGGTTTGATTCCTCTGTCTGTCTTCTTCTTTCCCTCTTCATTTACTCATTCTTCTTCCTCTTATTCTCGTCTGCTCTTCTTTACTCTTCTTGTTTCTTCTTCTTCCTCCCTTCCTATTTAGACTTGGTGGATCCCCTGTTGTCTGACCAATTTCCTGCTAGATTCTGTTGTAATTCATTACCAGTTGGTTCGATTTCAATTTATATATTTGGCTATATTTGGCTTTCTGTCAACATTCTCTCTTGGAATCTAGTATTAATTGATTGTTAATTCATTCTTATTATGAGGTCTAGATTCCCTACTCTGTTTTCTGGTTCACATTATTTTATCCTACTATATATATATATATATATATATATTGGCTGGCTTTTGATTAGTTACTAAGGCTATGCTATTCCATATCTGAAATTTCAGCACCATTCGGATAGTCCTTGAGCTGTCGCTGTTAAATCGACTTGGGTTAGTTGTCATGAGATCTGTGCTATTGTGAGGAGGAAGAAGATAACTTCCTCTTTTATTTGCAAGTAAGACAATGGTTTGTGTTAATTACACAAAACCCCTCCTCCTTTCATAGTATTTCTGTTTTATCCCACCTTTATATTAAAATCCAGAATTGTCCTTTGCCCTTTAGAATTAATTCCTGATACATCCACTATTTGGTTTACTTACTCTTAAGGGCCTGGTCTGGTCCAGAAGTTGCAGAATTGCCACTACCTTTAATTCTTGACCATTTAGCAATTGGGTGGGCCCATTGTGACCCAAGACTGGTTTGGGAACTTGGGGTTGCAAATTATTGCAATAGATAGGGACTCACCAATAACTGTGCTTCTATTGATCTTGCTTATTGAAATATTATCATCACCTTCCTCTCTTAAGATGTGTCAATGACTTTAAGTAAAATTGTGATTTGTGATCTTTCTCTATTTCAACCAATAACAAGTCGTTGGATCTGAATTCATATTCAAAGCCCAACAATGAAGTTTGCTACATTTTGGAAGAAAGAATAACATTTCTTGCAGATGAGATTTTGGTTTCTGCTGCATGAAAATCATTTATCTCCATTGGACCCAACAATGCCTTTTATGTCTCCCCTTTTCAAATCCACCCTTAATGGAAATTTAAGATACCTATGAGCTATTTAAAGATCAAGTTCAAGAGATTCTTTTGATCTCTGTCAATTTTTTACTGTTCTTTTCTGCCAGCAACTAATTTCTTGGATCCTTGATCAGAATATTTTGTTCTATAGTCAATACTGCACCTTGTGTTTGTCCTGGGTTGTGGCTAATGTAGTTTTCCCATTTTTGCCAGGGACTCTGGATTTCATATACTGATAACTAGCTACCAACTGCTAGTCTCTGATGAGAAGTATTTCCGACGTGTGAAATGGCAATATATAGTATTGGATGAAGCACAGGCAATTAAAAGTTCTAACAGGTATCAATCGTCTCCCAAATTGATGATCAGCTTAAATATCATGTAGTATTTGGCTTCTTCAATTCCCACTTTTCCATGAGGATGGATTTTTTTATTTAAATGAACTTGTTTATTGTCCACTATTCCATTCCTTGTTGGGTGTTTAGCCATCTGTCCTTCAGGTCCACTTTTCTATTTCTTGTTGGATGATCATGGCCTTTATAATTCCCACTAAAAGTTGTCATCTCATAGACTTCAGTATTTTCATGATTGTTGATGTCATTTGTTCTTTATCATGGTTATGATAAATATTTTGATTTTGCAGTATAAGGTGGAAGACATTGCTTAGTTTCAACTGTAGAAATCGCTTGCTTCTGACTGGTACGCCCATTCAGAATAACATGGCAGAGCTGTGGGCACTTCTTCATTTCATTATGCCCACTTTATTTGACAGCCATGAGCAGTTTAATGAGTGGTTTTCAAAAGGGTATGCCTACTTCTGGCTAGTTTGTTATTTGCTCTATACTTATCTGATCTTCTATTGCTCTCAGTTATATTCACATACTGTTGTTCTTTGTTTATTATCAGCATTGAGAATCATGCAGAGCATGGAGGAACTTTAAATGAACACCAGCTTAACAGATTGGTGAGTGCAGCTGTATCTGAAGAAATGAGGAATCTAAGCTGTTTAGTTGTTGTCCTGTGGTTGACAGTAATATATACTAGTGTACACTCGCAGAAAATTAAAAAGAAAAGAAGATGGAGGATGGTATACGAGAGATACCTCTGTTTGTTATTTATTAATTTTTTATGGTAAATGTAATTAATTTGCAGTTAGCTTTGATGATTCACTTGCATTGTTTAGTTCATTGTTACTCTCAAGTTAAATGTCATGTTGTATTTATTCATCCTTATAGAAAATATGAATATATGTTTAGTCTTAGTAGCTGATGGTTACTATTTTTACAAGTTTGAAGAAGAGCTTCTGGCCCATATTTAATGTTGGGTTTTCTTTTGACAGCATGCAATTCTGAAGCCTTTTATGTTGCGACGAGTTAAAAAAGATGTAATAACTGAAATGACTGGAAAAAAGGAGGTCACAGTGAACTGCAAGTTGAGTTCTCGACAACTGGCCTTTTATCAAGCTATAAAGAATAAAATATCTCTTGCTGAGTTGTTTGATGGCAGCCGAGGACATCTTAATGAGAAGAAAATTCTCAACTTGATGAATATTGTCATCCAACTGAGGAAGGTATAAGTTTTTATCATTCTCCTTAGGAGCATTTGCTAGAAATGAATTATTCTTGTGTTTAAAATTTGTCTTTAGTATTTTTTTGTTTCCTATTAACTCATCGCCTGCAAATAATGAACATTTCCTTCTATAATGATAGGTATGCAACCATCCAGAGTTGTTTGAAAGGAATGAAGGGAGCACATACCTCTACTTTGGAGAGATCCCAAATTCTCTTATGCCCCCTCCCTTTGGGGAATTGGAGGACATTCACTATGCAGGAGGTCAGAATCGCATAACGTACATGGTAGCTCCTAAAGACTGATTGCTCTTATCTTCTTTTTGTAATCATACGTGTTTGTTGCATTTGGAAAATTTCTTTTAAAACCTGGTTGAATCTTGTGACTTCAGATACCAAAGCTTGTACATCAAGAAATTATTGGAAGTGCTGAAATACGCCTCTCAGCATTCAGTCATGGAGTCCAAAGAGAATCATTTGGGAAGCTTTTCGATATATTCTCCCCTGTAAATATTTATCAGTCTGTACTCTCATACGATAAAAGCTCAGAAGGGTCTTTCCCTGTTAACAGTGGGACATTTGGTTTTACCCATTTGATGGATTTGTCCCCGGCAGATGTTGCATTTCTAGCCAAAGGTTCGTTTATGGATAGGCTTTTGTTTTCCATTATGAGGTGGGATCGACAATTCTTAGATGAAATCTTGGACTTGTTAATGGAAGCTGAGGGTGATGACCTTGAGTATAGTCAGCTTGATAGTGGCAAAGTGAGAGCCATTACTAGGATGTTGCTGATGCCATCTAGGTCGGAGTCTAAGTTACTCAGAAGGAAGCTTACAACTGGTTCTGGTGCTGCCCCATACGAAGCACTAGTTGTTTCTCATCAGGATAGACTTATATCAAATACGAGGCTTCTTCACTCAACATATGCTTTCATCCCACGAACTAGAGCTCCTCCAGTAAGTTCTTAGTTTTTCATGTATTGCAGAAAAATTCAAGCATTTTGATTATCTTTACCTTTAATACTTGATTCTTGACAGATTAATGCCCACTGCTCTGATAGAAACTTTGCATACAAAATGCTTGAAGAACTACACAATCCTTGTGTGAAGCGGTTTTTCTTTGGGTTTGCACGAACATCAGAGTTTAATGGACCTAGAGAGCCTTGTGGTACTCATCATTTGATGCAGGAGATAGACTCAGAGTCATCTGTCTGTGAGCCCGTTCTTCAGCTCACATACAAGATATTCGGGTCATCTCCACCCATGCAACCCTTCGACCCTGCAAAAATGCTTACGGTATATCATTCTGTTCCTTTCTATTTCATTTGATCTAAAGATTAATGGAATATTGTGTCATATAAATACAAAATTAAGATTTTGGGTCATTCTTATTCAGGACTCGGGGAAGCTTCAAACACTTGATATTTTATTGAAGCGCTTACGAGCTGAGAACCATCGTGTGCTCTTGTTTGCCCAAATGACTAAGATGTTGAATATTCTAGAGGTATTGCTAGTGCCTTTCCATTCACTTTGTTGGTTGATTTGGTTTCTTTGATAACTCTGTGTACTGCAGAAATGATATTTGTTGGTCTCGACTCATCTGAGCCACTACGTACCTACTACCTTCTGTTAAATTCTTCATTGATTCATAGTTGGCTTGTGCCTCTATTAATAGGCTTCAGAAAAATTTTGAACCATTAATTTTCATTGTAATGATCTGTCTCCTCCCTATCAAGGGACTCCCGGAAAACTCTACTTGGTCCAAGACATCAGTACTTTATAGTGGAAGTCCAAGATATCAATACTTAATAGTGGACAATATTCCATGGAGGATGTCTACATGTTGAGTTTGCAACCTGCCAGGACTCAGGAGTAACTGGCATACTTGCTTCAATCAACTTTATGACAAATAGGAAACTTGTCCAATGATTTGTAAAAATAATGTATAAATGTGTCGTATTAGTTGACTTCTTTCAAGTTTTTAGAAATGTGACGTTACCTGATTAGTTGTAAAAAGCAAGCTAAATAGGATGGTATGATAGGTTTTTGATTGATGAGTTTTAGTTTCCTGAACTGAATATTGGTTGAGCATAATTTTTTTAAAGTGCAGCTCATTGTAAGAGCTACTGTAATATGCCTTGGGAATGTCAGATCGCAGAGAACATTGCAAATGATTTAACTCTGGAAACAAACAATTCCTTCTTGAGAGCAAAATGGGGAGAATACATGAGTGATCTAATTGATCACCCAAGCCCTTTATTTATAATTAGCAAAGTAGAGTCATAACAGGAAAACAAGTCCTAATTCAACCAGGAGTACAAGTCCTAACCCAAACAGGATTCATAATCCAAACAAGAGTACAGGTCATATCTCAATTACAAATACCCTTCCCCATCCAGCCCCCCACTCTGAATAGGGTCTGTGGAGGGGGGAAATCCCCATGGTGCCCCTTTGGCACACATGTCCTATATTCTAACAGATTTTTTAGAATAGATTCTAGGTTTGATTGATTTATTTTTTTGCAGGACTACATGAATTATAGGAAATACAAGTATCTTCGACTTGATGGATCTTCAACTATCATGGATCGACGTGACATGGTCAGAGATTTCCAGCACCGGTAGGCATTTCTTTTGACATAATTTGGTTATTGTGCCATGGTTTTGTTACAATCAGATTATTCTCCTTTCCCTAGTAAAGATTGATGGAATAAGAACCTTTATAGATGGCATTAACTGCAACTATCTTCTCTTGTTGCAGGAGTGACATTTTTGTATTTTTGCTAAGTACCAGAGCTGGTGGACTCGGAATTAACCTGACAGCTGCTGATACTGTCATATTCTATGAAAGTGATTGGAATCCAACCTTGGATCTACAGGCAATGGATAGAGCTCATCGACTTGGTCAGACCAAGGAGGTTAGTTTTGTTTTTTGGCTCGCAGATCACTTGAGAACTGACTGGTTATTAACCGGCGTTGGTCTTGGCTTCGAGGACTTATTGGTTGGTTTCGGTCCTGGCCCTCAAAGGGGCAGGCAGGACTGGTTAAGACTCAACCAAAACTGACCAGACCGACTGTTTTGACACCCCTATACGAAACATCATAAACCAGGAATTTATTATAGTTTGACGATTATATATTTGAGAATAGGTAAAAGATTCTTTATCTTATAGATTTATTGGTATGGTTGTCTATTACTTGTATATCTAACCATACCTGGTCAAAATTTTATTAAGCATAAGGCCGAGTGACAAATTTCTTGGATTTCCTTAGTTTGAAGAAGTACTTTGTCTATGATGCTGGTTTTGTTAGAGAAGAGTAAATCTTGGATAATTTTTGTACTTAACAACATTGCAATATTATTATTATTATTATTTTCTTATAGATTGTATTGCAAATTTTATTCTCTTGTTTGATTCTCTCAGTTCCTGCTAGTTTTTCCTCCCTTAAAATCTGCCCCGTGCTCTTATGAGGTATTTTATGATATTGCTTTCTCTGAACTTTTGAGTGTTTTTTTTTTTTTTTTCTCTTGAGTTGCCCAGTTTTAGGTTCTGCTTCCGTAGTTTTCTCCTCTTTTTTTTAGCTGTTTGATTCAAATTTGCCATTGACATATTTGTTTTAATTCACTTCATTCTCCTTGGGTTTTATGGCCCAAATAGTTGAATTTTTGTCCACCCCTTTTTTTTGGTTTGGGGGGGGGGGGAGTTAAGGATGGCAATGGGCCTGCATTAACTCCCCTAACTCCCCCTCTCCTGGTTTACCCTTTAAAATTGGTCGGCACCATTCTTTTTCCATAAAGCATGGTGGTATTAAAAGGGTTTGGTATCACATTGGTGGAAACAGAATTACACAGATCTGGCTGATTTGCACATGCAGGCATGGTGTGCATTTGTGCGATTGGATCACATGGGTTTCTCGGAGAAAATTTCTTGTCATCTGAGAAGCTTTTTTTTTGCTGTACAGGTCACTGTGTACCGTTTGATTTGTAAAGAGACAGTTGAAGAGAAAATTTTGCAAAGAGCAAGTCAGAAAAATACTGTACAGCAGCTGGTTATGACAGGTGGCCATGTTCAAGGTGACCTCTTGGCTCCTGAGGACGTCGTTTCCTTACTTCTTGATGATGCCCAATTGGAGCAGAAACTGAGAGAAGCTCCATTGCAGGTGCCTTCTAGTTCTTGTTTCCTCTCAAAATTAAGTTTACAATTTTCTAGCACACTATTATGTGAACCTTTCCTTCTGTTTTTGTAATCTATGGCTCTCTTTTGCCGCAAACCCCCCCCCCCCCCCCCCCCCCCCAAACACCAAAAAAAAAAAAAAAAGAAAAACCCTCAACCTTCATGGGGCTGATTGGGAGGACTGGTCTACAGCTAGTTAGATTTAATACCAATTATTGTTTCTGGAATACCAGGGTAAGGATCGACAAAAGAAGAAACATGCTACAAAGGGCATACGGGTGGATGCTGATGGGGATGCATCTTTCGAAGAGCTTACAAATACTCAGGGTTCTGGAAATGAAGGCACTCCTGATCTGGAGAAGCGCAAGGATAGTACTAAAAAGGTCTGGTAAATCTTTTTGCTCCTCTTTCTTTTACCGTGCCCATTCTTCTACTCGGTATTGAAAATTATTATGGACTGTCTGATTTGGAAGGAGGTTGGACTGGCTTTTGTCTTGGTTGTCTGAGGCTCCGTTTGGTTGCAAGGGAAGTGAAAATTCTTAAACCTAATAGGAAACTTGCTAATCAATATCCAAACAATGTTGTATAAGCTACTCACGTTTCTTACCATATTTAGTAATAATGCTTTTTAGATGTAATTATTATTTTCTTTTTAGATTGAATGAAAAGATGAGTGTGAGTGCGATTAGGCAAGTAAATTTGGAAGGTTACGTGTCCAATGATCATTTAAGTAACACATATCTGGAAGAGTCTTCCCAGGGGCAAATTCCTATTGGGAATACAACTTCCTTTTTGGCACCAATAGGGTGGAGGATGGAATCTCAAAGGACTCTGATTTGGAGAAATCAGAGGAGGATCTTCCTAATATGGAGCAATCGTTATCTCCCAGCTCACGTATGGGTGGTTCTATCATGGAGGTGTGTCAATCCAGTGGGCAGATGGAAATGGGTTTAATGGATTTGGGTGCTGCTCCAAGCCCAAACCCAAGCCCTAGCCACGATGTTAGGGACTCTGAAGGATCACACTTGGTGTTATGGAGTTAGGGACTGGTTGTTTGGAAGTGGTACCACATGTTCCAATGGATGATGTTTCTGCACCTGAGATGGTCGAATCTGCGGTGGCTAGTGATTCTCCAATGATGTTGGCGACTTAGGATAATGGGAGAATGGCAAAAGTTCAATATGACCTCACTGTGGCTGTTGTTATGGAAAAGGACTCAGTTCCTTTCACCCCTGTGATTCGTAGAAATGCCCGGGCCAGAGGAGTGCAAGAGGTTACTGCTCCAAATCGCAGGAAAGGGAAAACAGGTCAGGAGCTCGTGAGTGTGGATGGTCTTCTCCATCAAAATCAAGCTGTGGGCGTGGCTGCATGTCACACCATGGGGGTAACTCAAAAAACTATTTCCCAATGAAGTGCTTATTCTGGAATGTTAGAAGTGTTGGCAATGGTTGTGCTCGTGCAGCATTGCGGTTGGTTATTGGAGAGCGTAAGCCAACTTTTATTTGTGCTATGCCTATGAGAGGTACCCCAATGGTTAGAGTGGTAGCCAAGCTGAAACGGTTAAAGGGCCTCCTGCGTGCTTGGGTGAGATCGGTTTTCCCTCATATTGATGTTGAAGTGGAAAAACCAAGATCTGTCCTTGGTTTGATTCAACAATAGATTGAGGAAGCTGGGCTAGGTGAAGCTTTATTTCAACAAGAGGTTGCAGCAAGGGAGGATTTCGATAAGGCTCTAATGCTTCAAGAAAAACTTTGGGGTGAAAAATCCAGAATCAGATGGTTGAAGGAAGGTGATCACTGCTCTAAATTTTTTCATTTATCAGCTAAGATAAGAAAGACAGAAACATGATGAGGGACATACAAGAGCTGGTTTGTCAGATCCGGAAGCTATTGGACATCGCGTGGCAAGCCATTTTGAAATCTTTCATAAAAGAGATGAATCGGTGAGAAGTGACTCAGTTCTTTCGGTGATCCTATAAGTGCTCGTAGAGGCGGGTAATGCCAAGCTTACTGGGATTCCTTCCTTTAAGGAAATAACGAAAGCATTTTCTAACTTGGTCCTAAAGTGGATAATGCATGCATGGTGGGTCAGTATCGACCAATTTACTTAGGGACTTTTGTCTTTAAGCTGATCCCTAAGATCATGGCAACCCATTTGGCCCCTTTGCTTCCCTGTCTGATCTCTGAAGAGCAAGGTGCTTTCCAGAAGGGAAAAATAAAATTTTCCAACATTGGGGTTGCTTTAGAGCTCACAAATTTGATGTGTGATAAATGCTTTGGTGTTTGCATCGGGTTGAACTTGGATGTTCAAAAAGCATTCAACGCATTAGATCCGGAAGCTATTGGACATCGCGTGGCAAGCCATTTTGAAATCTTTCATAAAAGAGATGAATCGGTGAGAAGTGACTCAGTTCTTTCGGTGATCCTATAAGTGCTCGTAGAGGCGGGTAATGCCAAGCTTACTGGGATTCCTTCCTTTAAGGAAATAACGAAAGCATTTTCTAACTTGGTCCTAAAGTGGATAATGCATGCATGGTGGGTCAGTATCGACCAATTTACTTAGGGACTTTTGTCTTTAAGCTGATCCCTAAGATCATGGCAACCCATTTGGCCCCTTTGCTTCCCTGTCTGATCTCTGAAGAGCAAGGTGCTTTCCAGAAGGGAAAAATAAAATTTTCCAACATTGGGGTTGCTTTAGAGCTCACAAATTTGATGTGTGATAAATGCTTTGGTGTTTGCATCGGGTTGAACTTGGATGTTCAAAAAGCATTCAACGCATTAGAGTGGAAACTTTTATTTGATGTTATGAAAAAATTTGGGTTTGCTCAAACATAGAAAGAGTGGGTCAAGCAGATTTTGATCTCAACCAGATTATCTGTGCTATTAAATGAAGGGCTAGTTGGATACTTTAGAGTTGAAAGTGAGGTTTGCGTCAGGCTGACTCGTTATCAACTGTGCCTTTTATTCTTGCTAAAGAAGCTCTGTGTAGGGGATTGCACGACCTAAGGGACAAAGGCCTTGTGAAGTCCATTCCTAGGCCTTGAAATATCTACACTCCTCATCTCTTGTACGCTGATGATCTTTAATTTTCATGAATGAAGATTTGAGAAGTATAAAGAACCTAAAGCGATTTCTGAATTCTTACCAAGGTTACTCATGTAAAAAAACATTTTACCTTGAGAGTTGAGAAAAGAAAGAATTTCTTGAGATCAATTCCTTTGGCTTGAAAGCGTAGGATCTAAGAAGTCATAAACATTCCAGATTTGAGTTTCCGACCCACTATCTAAGAGTGGAAGTCTTTAAAGGATGGGTTAAGAAAGACATGATTCTAACATTGATGGATAATTCAAGGCCAAACTTGCATCATGGAAAGGAAAGCTTCTATCTCTGGTTGGTAGGGTTGAATTGGTGAAAAAGGTAATGAGTAACATCCCTTTGCACAACTTTTCAGTGTATCTTTAGTTGGCGTCTTCTACTTCTCAGATGGAGCACTGGATCTGGAATTTCATCTGGAGTGGTGATGCAACCTCCTCTCAGGTTATCACTATAAAATGGAACAAATGTTTGTAAGCAGGGTTCAAAATATCGGGTTTAGACCCTTGGGGAGATCGAAATTTCAGTGGAAACCTGGGAAATTTTGAGGAAACTGAGGAATTTCCCCGGCTTGGTGGAAACTTTGGTTTCGACCTCCAAAATGTGTTTTTTATTGCCTATTTTTTGTGTATGTCCTATTGTAGACATTTCTAACCCATTCACATTATTAGTTTCATGGAAAAAGCATCTAAAGTCATACTTGTGGTGTTGACCAAAGTTTGCTAATGTACGTTGAGTTGTTGACTGAAGCTATACTATATAAGCACATATATAAGTTAGTGACTAAAAATGTGAAATACATTATTAAAAGTTTAAAACATGTAAAGGATCCAAAATAAATAATAATATTACATAATTGTGAGTTATCTTTGAAGTCTCAAGTCTCAACAATCAACACTCAACAACCAATTCCAAGTAGAGTGTCTAGGCGGTTCCAGTCCACGAGTTGCGTCCACTACAGATGTCGTAGCCGCTCCTCTGAATGCACCACATAGCATGTTTTGGGCCCAATTGTTTTGGTAGTCCGTCATTGCCCATCTATAAGATACATCAACATTAGGTAGGTATCCCGGCATAGGGAGTGACTCAGTCATAGTGATAGGATTTGGATGTGGCACACAAGGTTGGGATGGAATATCCAAAGATATTGTCAACAAAAGATGACCCATCCCCATGAACTACCCTCCTATCCAAATGAAGTAGAAGATCCACCCTATTGTCCATACCCACCACCATATCCAAATGAACCTATGCTCTCAAAGGATGGTACATAAGGTTTGGGGAGATGGGATTTACCTTTTTTGGTCCAAACTCCCTTTCTTAGGTAGATTTGCTATGAATGTGCAAAGATTCAAGCTTAGAATGAAGATTTGATGCCACAAGGGCAAAATCTTGAGTGTTTTCCTGAGTTTCCCACTTCATAGAGAAGAAATAGGGGGAGAGGGTCGAAATTTTAAAATAAGAAGGCTTGGTTTTCCATTTACGAAGGTTTTATAAAGGTTGACCCATTGGTCTACTCGAAAATTCCCATATTTCGAGGAAAATTCCCACATTTCGGTCGAATTGTGGGAATTTTGGTCGATACTGGTCGAAACCAATGAATTTTAAAAGTCATATGGTATTTGGTATTGGAGTCCTGGGATATCGTGGAAAGGTGGGAAATTTTGACGGTATCGGTGGAAACCTTGAACCATGTTTGTAAGGCAAAGATGGAAGATGGGTTGGGCATTTGTCATCTAAAGGAGGTTAACTTGGCGTTGCTGGCATTGCTTGCAAAGTTAATCTGGCATATTAAAACTGAAAAGTGAGAGTTCGCATCTTTCCTTAGAGGAAGGTTTATGTGAGAGAATGCTGGAGTTGGCTCTTCAATTAATTTTGGTATGATTGTTGGCTTGGCAGCTCAAGGATATATGATGATATTGTGCATGATCATCCTCCTGATTGTAGTCTAGCGGCTTCAGTTTCAGATTTCATCAAAGGATGGAAATGGGATATTCCTCATGTTTCTTCCCTTGTACTACAAAATATTCATAATCATATCAGTTCCATTCCTCTTCCCTCTGTTGCTGTGAAAGATAGCCAAATCTAGTCTTTAACTGAATCAAGAAGATTCACGGTTTCATCTGCCTAGGTAAAAGTGAGAGAAAAATACCCTATCAAAGGGTGGATGGGATTGGTGTGGCAAAAAGCTTCACCTGAGATTTTCTGTCTTTGGCTGGCGCTTAGTTCATAGAAGTCTACCTCTGGTGTCAAGGTGCAGCCTGCGTTGCAAAAATGAGGAAACGTTTGGGCATTTGTTTCTGGAATGTGAATTTGCAATTAGAATTTGGTTTTCAATTTTGAGCTTATTTGACCAGAGGTGGACGGGCTTTCCTTCCATTGAGGAACTTTTCTTGTGGTGGTGGAGGAAATTGAAGGTGGTTCACTGTACTAAGGTATGGTTGTCTGTACCGATTATTGTTCCATTTCATATTTGGGCAGAAAGAAACAGGAGGCGCTTTGATAATCAGGTCAAGCCCTCGAATTATGTTGGGCAGTATGTGATGAGATATTTAAGCGACTTTTCTTCCCAGACTCCCATTAACATCACCTCCATGGCAGATCTTCTCCTCTAAGAAGTTAAAAAGTGACCACTGCAAATTAGAGTGCCAGACACATCGTTGAGATCACTTGGAGTTTGCTGCCCCAGGGATAACATAAGCTTAATATCGACGGCTGCTTTCTGGATAACCAAGGTTGCACAAGAGCAGCCGACATTGTTCGAAGTGACAATGGTTTGGATTTGGGCTGTTTTGCGATTTATGTAGGAATAGGTTCCAACTTTAGGGTGGAGTATGTGGATTTCTTCCATGGTCTCCATAGAGCTGCTGCGAAAGGTGTGGATAAGTTGTGGATTGAGTGCGATTCTTAGGTTGTGAATTGCATCAATAATCAAGAAATCCCATGGTGCTTCCAACAAAAGGTAGTTTCTTAGGAGTTATTTGGACAGAATTTCATGGGTAATATTGCATTGTTACCGTGAAATAAATGCAGTGGCTGATAAATTGGCTAAGCATGTGGCAACAACACGAAGTACTTCCAGTTGGGATTACGGTCCGCCTTTTATAAGCTATGGTTTTAGCTGGGACTATCAGCATAGGCCTAAAGTTGGATTCACGTAATCTGATTTTCTGTCTGCTTTAGAATTCTGTTTTGTTGATGGCCATGCTGAAGGTGGAAAAGAGATTTGAAGAGTTCTTTGTATGCACTCAATTCTTTTTCATTCTTATAATATACTTTTACCGACCTGTAGCAAAAAATAAAAAAATAAAAAAAATAAAAAAAATAAAAAAATAAAAAAAATAAAAAAAATAAAAAAAATAAAAAAAATAAAAAGAAAAAGAAAAGAAAAGAAAAAGTTTTTTGTTTTATAATCCAAGGGATTTAGATGGAAAGTAAAGTGGATTTTTATAACCAAATATGGAATGATTTGACGTTACTAATATAATTATTTGTGGTATTGATTACAGAAGTTTATTTTTTTAGGTTAGAAAATTTCATTTCCCTTGCAACTAAAACGTAACCTTAAAGGCAATGGAGGTTACCATCCTAGGTCGACTTCTAGGTTGTATATAATGATTTCTAACCTGCTACTAGCCTACTACACTGCAGAGTTTGGCATATCTTATGCTATTTATTTATTTATTTATTTTTGGTTTCAGAGGAAAGCAAGCTCAGACAAGCAAACCCCTCCAAAAGCACGGTCTCAGGAAGCTCCCAAAATCAGTGATTCTTTCACAGGAATGAATGAACCCAACTCAGTTGACTATGAGCTGGACAATTCTGCTAAGAATACTGACTTGCAACAGCAGAAGCCCAAGAGGCCAAAGAGACCAAAGAGGAGCATAAATGAGAACATTGAACCAGCATATACTGCAGCTGACACTGTGACCCCAGAGCCTCTAGCGTACCCTCATGCATATGAATCTGCTGATACCGGTTTAAGACAAAGGGAGGAGATTTCACCATCTAACCATTCCCCTACCTGACAGAAGTGGTAAAATTAAAGCAAGTAAAAAGGGTGAAAGTTTTCGGGTTTGATTGATTGAAGTGGTAGGCCTCGCTGTAGGATTTTTGCAATAGAGAATCGCTGTCTGGTTGGGTTGGAATGCATGACACCTCCAGTTCAGAACAAGACGGCAAGCGAAGAAGCTGTACAATAATTTTGTGCATATTATTTGTTCTATGCAACATTGATGTCAAATCTACAGGTTTGATGTCTCTAATTTTTCACTGTGAAATATGTACAGGAGGGTTATTAATCCCTCTTTTTTCAGTTTTGTCATTCTTTTGGCTGTAAACACAATGTATACCAAATGTTGTAGGTTGCTAAAAGGTGAGAAGCCCTGTATAAAAGAATGCGTCTCTGGGTAGACTAATAATACAAAGCTTTCATTAGATTATATTCCGAATTCTCTCTAACACATTATTTACTTCTAATATTTTCTCTAGCAGACTCATATCCTCCATGACTAGTGTGCTGTGCAGGGTGGTCTCTGTCCTGTTTGAAACAAAAAAGATGAGAAACCACATGATACAGAGCAGTGTGGCAGGAATGGAGTAGGAAGTTTTATCTCTCCTCTGCTGGTTCTATCACTGCTTGATAGACATGGTCATTGTTGGCCAAAATATGAGTTTCTGTCAGCTTTGCTCCATTTGATTAGGGCTTCTTAATCAGCTCGAACCGCCTGTCATTACACTTGACATAGGAGGTATCTGGATGAACCAGTGTTTGGTTCCAGCTTGCTCTTTCTGTCATCAATGAGTTGAGATTTGAATTGTGCACAGGAGTTTGCTGTTTGGTTGCTACGGTAGATCCGATCGAAACCATCAATATAGCAATCCTCGAAAGGCAGAAATCCACAATTCATTCAAACGGATGTGATTTGTGACCAATGAGGGGACACACATGGGTATCAACTAGGATGAACTTTTTGTATTTCACAAGGGTGGGGGTGTCATTTCGACCCTACTGTATCTGGGTGTAGGTACTGTATGAGCATTATTTTTCCATAGAATTATATAGTATTATCCCTTTTTTTTGGGGGGGGGGGGGGGTTATGGAGAATTCAACTGGAGAAATCAAGATAGAATTGAATTCTTGGTTGCATAATCTTTTTGGTGGAAGATTACATCTTGTTAAGGATTTGGGTTTATGCTAGATGGGTTTAGTGAGTTTGAAGCTTTGGATACGTCATCCAACCCAAGGTCCTTTCTCTTGGGTTTGCAACACAGTTTAGCAAAAACTCGAGCAATTTTAACTCTACTGATACCGATCTTACTTAGTTGTCTGGCCCATAAGTAGGGCTGTCAATAGGTTATAACTCGGCCCATGATCCAATCTATGCCCAGAGTCCCAGATTGTTTTAAGTTTTTTATTTTTTATTTTTTTTATTTTGATAAATATATAGCCTGCTCCAGTTAAGATCTTACCCAATTAATAGAGATCAAATCCAATTAAGGGTGACACTATCAAGGATTAAAGGCAGTTGTCAAAGATCCAAATGCAGTTTTTTTTTTTCTTGTTATGGTATTTATATAATACTAGAGTGTGGCCTTTTTAGTCCCCATCCCGGCCCCTCTATAGGTCCTTCCTTGATTCCTCTGTGGACACTTGTATGGTCCTAATAGACCCTTGAAAAGGAAAATTTGTGATAGAGACTTCTCTTTTTTTTTTTTTTTGTGATTTTCTCCTTATAACTGAGATAAGTTTGGCCACCACCAAATTTATACTTATAAAATTAGAATAATCAAATAGAACAACTTGACTCGTTGCCCGTTGGGAATGCCTTGATGCAAAATCTTGCAGCGATGTGGGGACTATGATTGTGATTGTGATTATTTTTCTCTGGTCGAAATTGGGTCTCGTTCCAATTGGAACCCTCATTCTCAGCTTCGTCCTACATGTCTTCCTGTAACTGGTTTATAACGGGTCAAGCCCTTGGAAGTGGGTGGAGAGGCAGGGGTGGAGGAATGGAGGTGGGGCAGGGGATGGTGGTGGGCTGGGGATGCTGCAAGAAGGGGCTAAGGGAGAGGAGTAGGAGTGGGGCTGGAGACCCAACTTGCCAAATTGCCAACGCTTCGTGTGGAAAACAAACCCATGTGAATCTCTTTTGGTCTCTTTAATGGACCTCATGAAGAGACATGGGAAAAATAAAATCTATAGGATTTGCGAAAACAAGACATTAGATCTGTAAAAGAGTGCTCCATTGGAGAACATTGTTTCAAAAATTGGATCAGAATCGCGAAATAGCCCAGATTGGATCCGTATTGGTAGAGACCATGGTTCTAAAACTAGGATTGATTAGTATCGGTTAGATTGGAATGATATTGGTTTTGATCGATCCCCGATTCTGACCTTTTTGATCCCGATATACATGTATGATCCATGGGTAAAAGCGTAATAAAAATTGATTTAGAAAAAAAGGATAGATCTATCCGATATGATCCGATCCATGTCAATTCAGATTGGTAACCAAATGGTATCGGCCTTTACCAATCCCATGACTGTTCCATAGTTTTAGAACGTTGAGACTATCTTGAGTCTTGATTGTTCCGATATAAATCCACTGGTACAACCCAAGGTAAAAAGATAATAAAAGTTATTTTTTTTTAAAAAGAGAATAGGGGTAAATCTAGGTGTGTCAAACGGTGTGATTTTAGTTATTTAGTCTAATTCTGATTCGATTTACATTTTGATAAAAGTGAAACCAAAACCACACTAGATAGGAGTAAGCTGAAATCATAATCATTTTTATCAGATTTTGGTTTTACCGGTTTCTAATCATTTTTTGTTATTTGGTTCACAATAGGTTTACATGAGCTTTATAGTGTCAGTGTTAGAAAGCGGTTTGCAAATTCGATATGTAATGTATTACATTTAGTTCACATTTAGAGATGAGGGAGAGAGTGGGAGTAGGAAGTGCAAAGTAGGAAATAGGGAGATGGAAGAGGAAGAAACAATAGAAAATTTATCAAGTTGAAGTTGAAGTAAAAGTTGAAAGTTGAAGTTAGAGACTTGTAATGAGAAGGTGATTGGATTTGTAATTATTATTAATAAAGGATAACGACAAAAATTAAATATGTTACTCCGTAATTTGTATCCCATTAAAACACAAATAATCAAATATAGAAGTAACTCATCAAAACACGTTTTTTCTTATTTTTGGTAAAGGCTCACCAAAACAATGAAACACATTAATACGGTAACACCATTGGTTGTGGTTAACCATCGGTTTTATAGTTCTAACTCGATTTTAGTCGGGAAAATGACCTACAAAACCAGAATCAGATTGTTTTCGACGATAAACAGTCTATTTTGCTTTTGTTAAATGGTTTCAATTATATTTTGGCACCGAACATCCGAATCAACATCGGTCAAGATCGATCCCAAGTTGTAAAACATTGTTGGTGACTGCTCTGGACTTGGTCAATGGCTCTGTGGATCAAGTTCCCCTAGTGCATCTGGAAAAGGCATCATTATGAGCCTCATTATATACCTTTTCTAGTTTTCCAAGAAGTGTATGGCCCTCTTGGTTCTCCATCCTGGCCCCTCTCTTGGTTCTTCATTGTTTCTTCCATGGGTGTCTTGTATAGCCCATAATAGGCGTAACCTTAAAAAAAAAAAAAAACACTGTAAAATATTGGCTTTTTTTATTT